>NC_062214.1:173465461-173773609 GCF_902686445.1 Sciurus carolinensis | reverse complement strand
AGTGATCAAGAGCCATACATATAACTGAATAAGTGACAGAAAGGATTATTAATTTTGGTGGAGCTATGGCGGAAAGAAGGAAAAAAAATCATGGTATACTTTCTGTGATTCAGCATTTCATAGTATGTACACAATCAAAATCACATGAACACTGCGAGTCACATTATATAACCATCATCTTGGGTGATCTAACTTTATTGGGAGGGTGGGAGAATGGAAGTGGGCACCTGTGTGTGGTTATTGTCTGCCATGTTGGAAAGGCTGTGTCTTGTAAATATCTAACATGGCAAAAATCAGGAAGTGTCAATATACGCATGCTATTTAGAACTTGGGGGTAAATACCCGAAGAATCATCCAATATGAGCTGAAAGCAACTGCCTTGGGAAAGCAGAAAAGGGAGATAGGCAACTTGTATTATTTTAAATATTTTTTAGTTGTCAATGGACCCTTATTTTATTTATTTATATGTGGTACTGAGAATCTAACCCAGTGCTTCACACCTGCTAGGTAAGTGCTCTGCCACTGAGTCACAACCCCAACCCCTGGCAACTGGTATTTTTGATAGGTGATTCTATTTCTTTAAACTGTATAATTCTCATTTTTAAAACACAAAATAACCCCCAAAATTTAAAAGTTGAATAAGATCAGATGGGGATCTAGCTGCTTCACCAAGATGTCTGGGAATGTGGTCAACTCCACCCTGGGTTTGATAATATTTTTGCTAAGATGAATACCAAGGCTCTGACCCTTGGAGTCCTCAGAGGAGTGGATGTCCTCTTAGCGAACTGTGCCCCACAAGGCTGCACCAGGATATCACCACCTCAGAGAAACCGATGTTCAGAGGCCCTAGTACCCACATCCTCGTCTTGTTTGGCCCTTCTGTGACCTTTTTGTTTTAAATATCTTTTACACCTTGAAGAGTCTAGACAGTCTTATCTCTTTCACTTACAACTCAAGTCTGTCTGGTCATCCAAAGAACCACGCTGCGGCCTGCTCCCCTGGAATCCTGTGGATGAGTAGTGGTGCTGGCCCACAGTCATGGAAACCCAAAGCCTGAGAACTACCCAGAACTTCCCTACTCACTTTTGGCATCCGCTGAAGGAGTACCCCTTCCTGCCTTCCCTCCTCGCCCTTCTCATCACCGCCATCTTGGTTCACTCTCATGGCTTCTCACCTTGGCCCGGTCACCACCTCCTCCTTGTTCTTACTCCTCGCAGTTCACCACCATGTGCTCCTCAGGACTTTCCAGTTCTCCTCAGGTCTCTCCTGCTCTAGCTCTAGAGGGCTCACACTCCTCAGCTTAGCACACAAGGCCTTTGTGACGTCGCTCTGGCCACATCTCCGACCACCACCCACAACCCGCTTTTGCTTCAGACAGGTAGAACCACCTGTAGCTCCGCCAGCATTAGGAACCCACCGCTTGGTGTGTGCTTCTCAGTGCGGGGCCAGCCCATCTCCCCCAGGAAGCCAACCCCATGCCCTAAGCGTGATCTAGGGGCTTCTTCCCCACCCTGCATGTGCACCTGATACGAGCTCCTATCATGCTTTCTCATAAATGCTTCTCGACTTCAACTCACCCACCTCCTGTGAATTCCTCGAGTTTGTGAATCACGTCTATTCATATTTAAACGCCAACCTTAGCTCCAATCTGGCCCATAGGAGGGACATGAAGGACTGACTTCACTTCTCTGGTGTGTTTCCTAGGGGAGTTCCACCCCCAGGTGGCCTCAAATAGACAAAAACATGACCCACTTGTTCCGGACATTCATGACTCCTTTCTTCCTTTTGTTTCCCCTTTTCTTTTTTAAGGTGCCTCCCCCATGGTATTTGGGCCCCACAATCACCCCTCACACAGCCCAAAGGGTAGGACTGTTGGAAGGGTGTCCCTGTGCCAAGTGGACGTCTGGATGCCTTCCTTGATCAGGTCCTCTCAGTTCAGGGCTTTTCTGAGTCTATCCTTGAGGGATGTGCCTAGGGCCTACCCAGGCCCAAGGACAGAGGAAGACCACTCTCCTTAGGAGAAAGTCAAGATTGAGGACTCCTTCCTGGACAGAAGACACCAGGCTCTGTCCAGGACACACGGTTTGAAGTCGATTTCTCAGTTCCCTGGAAATACAAGAGATTCTGGAAAGGCCTTAGATGGTATTAGTCCTTCTTTAAAGAAAAGGCCCACAGATGTGGGTCCCATTTTATTTCCTCAAGCTGTATGTTCTTGAGTGTTTATGACTGTCCACTTTGATTCTTCTTATCTTTTATGTATTTTAAATACTTCTTAATTAGAAGACAAAAATGTTGCTCCCAACTCCAGATATGAGAAAGACCTACCTAACTAAAACACGAGAGTCAAAGAGGAAGGAGATATTTAAATGGTCTTGTTTTGCATAATCTATAGAAAGCCCAGAGCTGAGCCAGGCTCTATTTGCATAGCCAGCTAGAGGAACTGTGCGCAGCTAGATCTGTTGGTCGTCAGGGGAACAGTCAAAGGCATGTGGATCACAAAGTGAAGGGGCACTGACTGGGCAGGGTCATTGGGCTGGAGAAAGGACAGACAGACTGGACTCTTCTAAGTCAGCCTCTGAGTTTGTGGGGGATTGAAGGATGAAACCCAGACCCAGGGAACTGTGTCGGAGCCATTCATTCTCTGACCTACTGAACTTCCCGCAGGCCAGGCATGGTGCTGGCTGAAGGGGAAACAAACCCAACAAAGATGAGTTTCTTCCTCTCCAGGGATCCACTGACCACTAGTGTGACAGGTGTGTGATCAGATCATCCAGAGAGCACAGAGAAGGCCATGGCTGAGTTCCTGGCTGCCTCATGGGTTGACAAAGCAAGGGGTTAAGGGAGCTTCTCAGAGAGGTGGTTGGACAGGGTCTTGAGCAATAGGTAGGACTTGCACAGGCTGTGGCAGGTACTGAGGATCCAGTGGTGAGCAACACAAATGGGGTCCCTCCTGCCCTCAAGGAGTTTGTGGTCTAGGCAGAGGACAAATGTCAAACACTCCCGTATACAGCTAAGTGAAATTATAGTAGGTGCCGTGAGTGTTGGTAAAAATCACAAATTCCCTTGATCTTAAGTCAGATCTTAAGGAAAGGTGTTCCTGCGAGTGGTGCAGGCCTGTAATCTCAGTGACTCAGGAAGCTGAGGCAGGAAGATCACAAGTTCAAGGCCAGCCTCACAACTTAGCAAGGCCCTATCTCAGAATAAAAAGGACCGGGACGTAGCTCAGTGGTACAGCACCACTTGGTTCAATCCAAAAAGAGGAAGAAGGAGAGGAGAAGAAGAAGAAAACTCATTTGGCAAAAAGAGGGGAAAGGGCATTTCAGGCAGAGGGAACAGACTGTACAATGGCCCTGAGCCAGGAGGGAGCAGGGCGCTTTGAAGGAGTTGACCAAAGCCAGTGCGGCTGGGTCAGAGTGAAGGTAAGAAGTGAGAAGGAAAAGAGTGGATTCTCATAGGCCTTATTAATGGGATTTTTTTTTTTTAAACAAAAAATTTCATCCTAAGAGCAAAGGAGAGCCACTAGGAGGTCTGCAGCAGATGAAGGACATCATCAGATTTGTCACCTGGCTGGCCCAGTTCTGGTTACTCTGCAGAGAATCCAGTTGCGGTGGGGACCCAGAGACCTCTGGAGAGGCTGCTGTGATCACTCACTGAAATTGGACTCTGCATTGAACAAGAGCAGCGACAGAACGGAGGGGAGTGGGCAGGTGATGGACGGTGGGGACTGGACTGGGACTGTGGGGTGTGGGCGGGAAAGTTGGAATCGGGAAAATGCCCTTCCTGGGTTTCTGGTGGGACCGTGGGAGCAGATGGAACTGCTGCCCAGAGAGGTCCCGCAGCATCAGCCTTAAACTCCTGCGGAGCAGGACGGGAAGTCACAGAGGGGTGCCTGTGGGTGATGGCCCTTCTCCGTTACACCCCCCACTGTCCTCTCCTGTGTCTTCCATTCCGTCCTGTCCACTGCCCTGGTCACTGCCAGGCGGAGGCCAGAGAACCTACTATAAATTCAGAGTGCAGATTCCCATGGAAACCCAATAATCACATTTTATGGATGGAAATGTGGGCAGAGCCCTGTCCTCATCCTACCTCTTGGTGTGAGACTCTCCCTCCTCACTGCCGCCAGGCTATGGGGGGCCCTATTCTGGTTCCCCTGAATTCTGTGAATAAGTAGAAGAATTAGAAATAAACAACTCCAAAACGAACCCCAAAGAAGGAGGGATTCCTTGTAAGCATTCCCAAGCCAGCTGCGCACAAAGCCCCTGCTGCAGGTGTGGCAGCTGGCCAGGGTTCCGAGTGCTCCCCGAGAGTGCTCCCTGGTGTCTCCCATGGGAACCAAGAGTGCTGGCCATACCCCAGCTTTCCTCCAGTCGTTTCTCTCTTTTCACTATCGAGTTGGTTGTGAATGACAGGTGCCCAGCTGGAAGCAGCCTAACTCCAGAGCGAGTGGTTTCCAGAACACTGAGGGAGGAGGTCACAGACCTCCTGGAGGAGTTGATGGGTCTAGTGACAGGAAGGGCAGGGCGTGGCTGCAGGCTCCGCAGTGACCAGAACCAAGGGCTGCCGTGCACTCAGGACTTGCCTTCTCTGACTCTCCCTTCCTTCCCTCTTGCTGAAGTTTAGCTTTCTCCACAGAACAGCCAACATGGCAGCCGTCCAGGCAAGATTTCATCTTTAAATGGTTTCAGCTGACGGGGAGGGACTGCCCCAAATTTTTATCCTAAATGCAAGCTCCCAGGTGCCCATTCCCAACCTTGTCAACCATAACTTTGGGAGCAAGGGCATCTCCCCAGAGGGTCTTGTTGGAGTGGAAGGGGGATGGGTCCCAGAATGAGATGAGCAATCCAGCAGCCAGATAAAGCGGTGATGCCTTCCACCACCCGTAAGCATCGAGCGTCACATACCTTTAGAAATGAGGGACCCACCGCCAAAGTTGTTACATCTCTTCTTCTTTGGACCATTCATTCAAAGTAATGTGAATCTGTGCTCCTGGGCCTGCGTCACTTATATCTGACTTAGAATTAACTATTTCCTTATTTTCCTTCAAAACAGAGACCATTTTTTGTTCGATTTTCATTGACAGGGGCTTTACAAATAAAGCTGTGATAAACATTCTTTTAAAAAAAAAAAGAAAAGAGGCACGTAGTTCCCTGTGTTGTCAGTGCTCGTTGGCATCATCCCCCTTGAAAAGACCACCACCCACCACAGTGATTCAGGAGCACCCCCGCCTTCCAGGGCTGCCTGTGTCCATAATTTCTCAAGCACAGTAATCCGTGTGGTTCTGCAGATAACTCGAGAACCCAAATGCGGCTTTGTGTCTTCAGTTATTTCTGCAGACTCAATATTTGCACAGCTCTCTGTATGACACTTTTCCTTTCTGGTCTTTGCTGACTTGTTTTTCATTCCCTAACATGCTTCTTAGTCCCCAGGGCTCCAAGAACTCATTTATCTTTCCCACCGGAGAGCAGGTTTCTGGCTTTCTGACCCCCAGAGTCCCAGACTGACTGACTGAAACTCTGATTCTGAGCAGCGATTCAGACAGCAGTGTTCTGAGATCATCTCAGGTGGCATGGGGGTGACTCAAGGGTGGCAGCTGTCCAGTCCTAGGAGGACAGGCTGCCCTGTCTGGGGCACTTACTTCTCTCCCTCCCTAACCTACCCCGAGCATCTGGCTTACCTCCTCCCATTCCTCCTCCAGCCCTGTCTCCACCTTGGCTTTCTCATCTGTCTGCCCCCCACCTTCCTCCCCTTAAGCTATAGTTTGGATCTTTAGTGTCCCCAAAGGCCCTGTGTTAAAGGCTTCTTCTCCAGCTTGGTGCTATTGGAAGGTAATAGACCTGCTAAGAGGTGGGGCATAGTATGAGGTCCCCTGGTTACCTGAGGAGCATAGTGGGATCCCAGGTCCTTCCTCTCCCTCTTTTCCTTCCTTTCTTCCATTGCTGAGGATTGAATCCAGGGGGACTTCACACACGTTAGGCAATTGCTTTTTCACGGATCCGCACCCCTGGCTCTGCTCTCTTTTCTTTCTCTTCCCAACATGAGATGAATGGCTTTTTTCCAGTGCATTCTCCCATGGTCTCCCTGCTGTGATGTGCTGACGCACTACATGCCCCAAAGCAGCAGGGCCAACTGAGGATGAACTGAGGCCTCCATAACTGTGAGCCCCAAGTAAGCCTTTTGCCTTCATAAATTGGTTATCATGGGTATTTGTTACAGTAATAGAAAACTGATTCACATATCTTAAATTTTTAGGGCTTATTCCCAAACCATGACCCTTGTTATACCCAACTCCTCAGCACCCCTTCACTGGACTGCACCTGCCCAAAGCAACTGGGGCAAGTGATCAGGACTGAACATCTGAAACCATGAACCAAGATGAAATTTTCCTCCTTTAGATAGCTTTTCTCGGGTATTTTGTCACAGCAATGGAACACGGACTAACACGCTATGGCTGATAACAATTTATTGAATATTTCAAGATGACTGGTAAAGAGGATTTTGAATGTTCCCAACACAAAGAAATGATACATGTCTGAGGTGATGTACATGCCAGTTACCCTGATCTGATCATTGCATATTGTATACATGTGTTGAAATATCATGCTGTTCCCCATAAATATGCACAACTACTATGTGTCAGTTAATTTTTTTAAACATTTAAAAAGTATGTTGATTTTAAAGATTAAGTGAATAACAGCACAGGTGGTTCATAGATGCAGAAGAAAGGGTGGTGGTGGTATGTGGATAGTGACACCAAGTTAGAGTAAATATAAACTCAGATAGAAAATAGTTACCAGATTCATGCGGTGGCTACGGCTGGTTCACATGATTGCTTCTGTAGATATGGCCCAGCCCTGCTGGTGAATCAGGTAATCACAATGTGACAACTACTGGCACTACCTATTTCTATCTCCCCACAGCCTCGGTGGCACATGGCAGAGACTCATGCTCCCTGGTGTCCTGGACCCAAGTATCATGCCAAAAACTTGCTTCCCTCTTGCTTCCTTTGGAAGATGATGCAGCCCTACCATCTCCAGGGCCATCAAAAGGCTGCTCGTGGCCTGTGCGTTGGACAGGTTTGTGGCATCGGAAAGACTCTGTGGGGTCTTGACATTGCTAAAGTTAGTGAGGGGTGGAAGGAGGGCAGGGGTGGAGGGTGGTGCGGGGGTGGCGATATCCACACGTTCATTTATTCATTTAACCAACACTGTTGAGCCCTAACCAATGTCTGGCACTGCTCCAAGCACAGGGGACATGATGGTGAACACAGTGACAAGGTCCTGAACTTCCTGACTGTGGATGAGACAGTCAATGGGTAAATGGCTTGCGAGGTATCACGTACCCTAGCAAGACAGAGATAAAGAGTGAGACGGTAGGTGGGGGAGACCTGGCTGAGGAAGAGACGCTTGAGCGAAAGTGAGGAAGCAGGCCACGTGGATGTCGTAGTCAGAACGCAGCAGTGTGGCCCCAGAGACACAGCGGGGAGGCAACTCCAGTCTTCAAGGGGAGACGCCCATGGGAACTGGCCCTGTGTCCACTTAGAAGCCAAGGGACTCACAAGCACCCAGTGTGTAAAGCAGGAGTGCGTATGCACACACTCAGCTTCCAGACGTGTCCCAGGAGCACATGTACACCCAGCGGAGACAGCAGTACCTCCTGGCACGAAGCAGGGGACAGCTTCATGACCTAACATCCGGTCTCAGGACACCTAAGTCAGAGGAAGAAAAGGGCTCACATCTTGATGGCTGCAATTTGTTTTTGAGGCAAATGACTCCAACAACTCAGCCTGCTGAGCCTCCATTGAAACCCAGATGACCGTGATGTGTTGGCATCAGACTTGATAGAAACCATGACATGTTCTATTTGGTTTCAGCGCCTCTGCCTCGTGTATTCCCCTCCCTTGCCCTCCCTCCAGTCTCTAGCCATCTTATTCCCTCTCTATTCTCCTGTGAATCAGAAAAACTAGTAGGAGTGTGGCAAGTGAAAATTCTATCTACAGCGTGAATGGCTGATATGACAAAGCGTTAATTCTTACTAGGAGCATTTGCTTTTGATTCTGATAAATATTGCAAGTCATAGGAATGACGTTTTAAAATAGGATTTGAGACATCAGTCCAGGCATGAAAGAGGTCATTTGTTTTTAGGAAAGTCTATGTATGTGGGGGGTGAGGACTGGGATTGGGGCCAGTTCTTATGTTCCTGGGATCCTGTTCCATGGGCCTCCAGTCATTTCACAGAAGAGCTGATCTCATTCACTGTCCTATGAGGGCACTGGACACAGTTACTTTAGCACAAGTACATTTTGTCAAAGGGAAATTTTAGCATCTTTAAAAACCTATTAAGATTCTCATCTTTCACAAATAAGTATACAGTAATGCACCTAAGTATTCATCCTGTTCCAGACTTGGTTATATCCTTCAGCCCTGCTTCTTCCTGCTTACCCGCAGTGACGCATATCAGAGCTGACAAGTTGAAGTATCCCTCGAGTCAAAGACTTCACCTCGCTCACTAAACTGTACCAGCCGAGGAGCTACTGATCTCTTCCAATCCCATTCTGAGCTGCTCTGGACCACGCTTTCTACCAGCAACCGTGTTTCTTGAGTCTTGGGGGTTTGCTGTGTTGAGGGATGAAGGGTTTTTACCTAGGGGTCTATGAAAGCTTTCAGGAGTCTACGAACCCCTGACACCGTATAACCCAAATTTGATGAGTACGCATGTATTTTATAGAGGGTGGAGATATACAGTCCAATGACTCCCCCCGCAAATGTAAGATCTTACTAATTTAGATATCTAATCTATATATTTAGGTCAAAGAAAAATATCCTTTATAGAATGCCACCTGATGTCTGCCCTTGCTGTTCTGTGTTGATTTTTTTCACCACGGGCCACCAGTTTGTGTAGCACAAAATCAAATATAGATTTCCTGACACAAATATGAGCTTCAGAGGCAATCTTTGAGGACTACCCAGAGAAGTTACTAGATTCATTTTGGGCAAAGTGAAGCAGGTGTTTTGAGAACATCCTGCATCAAGGAGGAGACCCTTATTCTCCTTCCATTCACAGCAAGATTCCAAAGAACTGGATCTAAAAGAAAAAGTTAGCCTCTGGTTTCCATCTTTCACGTATGCGGGGCTCGGAAGTAGAGCCAGAAAGAGCTGCGGAAAGGGCCAAGGGTAGGAACTGCTTCTGCTCACCTGCCATCCTTCCTGTCTGTATTTCAATTAACACTGACGTCATTCCACAGCCACACGTTTCAGACTGAAGTAACTTCTCTGGCAGAGCAGGATCGTCGAATTGGAATCTGAAGATCAGAGTTGGAGCCCCGTTCTGTGAACTTGGGCAAGCCATGTGGATCTCCCTGGGCTTTGGATGAAATTAGATGCCACTGTTTAAGAAAGTGCCAGGCAGACAGTTGGCGCTTGACAAATGGAACCAAGCAGAACCTACACTGAAGGCAGAGGTCAACCTGAAAGGGGACATGATCAACTTTGACCTTCACGGTGAAACGCCTTCAGAGGTTGTGTATGGAGACCAGGTGGATCCCTGTACCTATGGAGATTTGCGTCCCTGCCATTCATTCACACATTTGTCTGTCTGTCTGTCTACCTATCTATCTATTTATTATTTTTGCAGTTCTGGGGTTGAACCCAGGGGTGCTGCATTCCCATCTCTTTGTACTTTTTAGTTTGAGACGGTTTTCCTGATTTTCCCAGGCTGATCTTGAATCTGTGCTCTTGCATCGGTTTCCCGAGTTGCTTGGATTTCAGGCATCCGCTACCCTACCCGGCTCACATATCGCTTTAGAGCTGGGCTCTGGGAGACGCTGTGAGGAAGCCCAAAGAGGTGCCAGCCTACAATTAGAGTCCAGCGCTCTATCCAAGCCTCAGCCAAAGCAGTGGTTGGCTGCCAGAGGTGGACCCCTCTGGTCCAGTTCTCTCTAGGCTGCAATGTGGGAGGCAGAGGGAACCAGAAGGAAGACTGGTCACTAGGTGGCAGCACCAGCCGAGGACTGCCGCCATCCTGGTTTTGGCATAATTCTGTAGTCTTGGAAACGCCCCCACAGAGCTCAGCCTTGGTATGCAGCTCTGGCTTTGGAGGCAGCAAAGGTGAGTCTGAGTCCTGTCACCACTCTGTGACCCCTGTGACCCTGGGGGGACCAGTTAACCTCGTTTGAGTCTTTTTCTAATCAGTACAATGGGGACAGCAGTTCCTAAAACCTGAGTACAGAAAATGAGGTCATGATCAATGACAGTCACTTTCTTCCCGCCCCCCCCCAAAATGGCAGAGTCCCCTTCCTCCCGCACGCAGTGCCCTTACTGTACCCTTTCTCTTTCAAGAGCACCCAATGCTTATTTCCAGTAAGCACATAGATAAATACTTCGGGTGGGTGAGTGAGAAGGCTGGGGAAGGTCTGTAGTGTTATTCTTCTAGAACACACTCGACCTTCCCCTCCCTTCCTTTCCTCCTATCCTTTCTTTTCCTTTTCATTTTCTTTCTTCTACCCAGAGTGTGTGTGTGTGTTAAGTTTATATTTTTTAAAAATATACATGCTAACCACCTGTACTATGCAAAGCCCTTGGCTAGGCAGGCACAGGTGGGGACCAAAGGGAGAAGAGAGCAGTTATAAAGACATACTGGAGAGCCCCTTCTTCTGAGGGGCTCACAGCCCCCTAGGTGCTAAGCTGATATCCAGGTGGTGTGCACCCAGGGCAGCTGAACTGATTATCAGAATATTAACATATTTCCTCTGCAGCTGTTCAACAGCTCCAACCCAGTGCCCCACCATAAGCAACACAGAGGCAAGCCTTGACCCTACTCTAGTCCATTCCAATTGACTGGTGCCTGGCCTGAATTTTGAATATTGCTCCTAAACAGTTAGGCTGGTATATTAGTCAACTTTGTGCTGCTATAACAAAATAACTGAGGCAGGCTACTTATGAAATAAAAGGAAGTTTATTTAGCTCATAGTTTTGGAGGTTCGAGTTCAAGGTCAGGTGACCTTAATTCTATGGCAGGAGCACATAGAGGATTGAGCAGTCACATCTTAGGAAGATAACCTCTTCTCTAGTTCAGAGGATTGGTTTGTGTGTGGTGTTTATGTGTGCAGAGTGGATGGGGCATGGCAGGCAGTGAAGCAGACAGACCAACTTCCATTGTCCATCATCATGGAAGCAGAGCTTTGAGTAATAGAATGGAGACTGAGGAGAGTGGACTAAGGTGGATCTCCTTTGACAAAGCCTTACTTAGGACTCCAGCTTGCCTTTTCTTTGATCCTGGCTCTTGCCTCTGTCTGATGGGTGACATTTAGACATAAGACTAAACGCTAGACGACAGTATAACTCAGGAGACACGATTCACTATCCTACCTCCTCCTGCTCCACCTGGGGCTTCTGTCCTCAATTTCTACCACCTCCATGGGAATGAATCCCTTCCTTTCAGTTTGTGGTATGTGTGTGTTGCTCGGGAGCAAACCCAGGGCCTCGTGCATGATGGGTAAACACGCCACCACTGAGCTACATCCCCAGCCCTGATTCCTGATCTTAAAAGATCTGATTGATGCCTACTGTCCAAATGTTGGTTGAATGTTTCTTTCTTAAAATTGTATTCCATTGTCCTAATAAGGATTGTCTTGGATTTTACATTCCTAGAAGCTGGGCACCACGCTCCATCCATTCATTCACCTATCCACCTCTCCATCTATCCATTTATTCACTCAACAAATATTTATTTGAATTCCCATGTGTGGCAGCCTTTATCCTGTTGTGCAAGGGACTGAGAATACCAAGATGAGCAAAATAGGAGCAAATTCTGCCTTTATTAAACCTAGGGTCCCATCACAGAGACAGATGTTAACCAAAGAGTCACACAGATCAATGTGAATTTCAGTCTGTTTATGACTACGAAGGGAGACCACATGGTGCCGTGAGACCACGTGATCATGGGGGTTCCGAGTTAGCCTGGGGGTCAGACAAAACTTCCCAAAGCTGGTATTTGCAAAAAAGGTGGGGAGTTAAGACTGAACAGCCAGAGACTGGCTATGCAGTTGGGGCTAGAGAATTGGGGGAGGGGGCAGAGCCAGTACAGAGGAAAGGAGTGGAGTGAGGGGCTTGGGGACAGACCCTGTAAGGTCTCCAAGTCCCACCAGGGTGTGTCTTCAACTTAGTAGTGACCTTGAGTGATGCTTAGACCCCAGTCATGCCAGCATTTCGTGCGTTCGGGGCTGGCTTCACTGAGAGATATACTCATGGGAGTGGGCTGGACTGAGACCACCTGGTGCTGATCTGATTCTCAGCCTGTTTTCACTGCTCCGGTGGCACAAATATAAAAAGCTGGTCTCTAGGAACAGGGACCTCTGTCGATGGCTGCAAGATGATTTGGAAAATTTAAGGTCAGTATCTTCAAATGCCTGCAGATAGAGAGGTGAGAGATGATGCCTTTAACTTTTCAGACGTGGATACTTATGAGAAAAAAACGAAAAGGTAAAATCTCATGGCTGTTCCTAGGTCTCCATACTTTAGAATTCTCTATATTTGGCCATGGAAGTTTATTAAAAATGGAGACTGTGGACCCACCTGAAGGATGAAAGAGATGGAGAAAGAGTTCATGAGAGCCAAGGAAAGTGGAAGATATGGTCCAGGATGTGACCTTTCCAGGCTGGCCAACGCCCAGGGTTTGTTTCCAAGGGAGGGGGATGGGCAAGGCTGTCAGGGTAGGTTGGTGGCTAATGGTCTAGTGCTCAGCTGCAGGGGTCCTCAACATCTGCACTACCAAGGCTGGAGACTGGATACACCTTTGTTGTAGGGGCTGCCCTGTGCCTTCTAGCATGTTCAGCGACATCCCTGGCCTCCTCCCATTAGGTGCCAGGAGCAGCTCTCTTCCAAGCTGTCACAACTGAAAATGTCTCCTGACACTAGCAAATGCCTTGCGTGTATGGTGTGTGTGTGAGGGTCATCCCCGATTTAGAACCCCTGAGCTTGGGGAATTGTTTAAATTCTTTGCTTGGTTCTTGGTCCCTTTGGCTCCTGCATTAGACAGAATTAGGTTAAGTTGCATTTAATAGAAAATCCAACCCACAGGAGTGTAACAGAATGAACTCTTCCCATGGTCGCTTAAAAGAGGTTATTTAGAACTGTTACCAACATCACATTTCTTCAGTATCATCAGGGACCCAGGATCTCGTCCCTTCCTGTAAGCATTGTTTTCTCGTGGTCTCAAGATGGTCCCACCTCTGGCACCATGGGCACCTTCCAGGCAGGAGGGAGAAAGGCCTGTGCCAGCTGAGACCTCCTCACCCTTTAAAGAAGGTTCCCATAAACTCTACCTAGCAATTTCTGCCGACTTCTCACGGGCCGGAACCGTATCACGTGCCCTCCCTAGCTGCAAGACAGCCTGGGAGATGTGACCTTTGCAATGTTTCCATTGCCGTCAAAATGAGGGTTCTGAAGTATGGAAAAAGGAAAGGACAGCTTTGGGAGGGCAATGCTCAGTCTCTGCCCCCCTCAACCCAGTTTCTAGGTGCAGTCACGACCTCGGCAGTCTCTCCATAGGGATCTTCCAGGGGAAGCCAGACAAACCTGAGTAGCAATGGCATTTATCTGTACAGATTTTCAATTAAATTCCTCTGAGGCCGGGTTCCTTATTTTTGTCTACCAGTGGATTGTTGAAGCCAGGATCAGTTTTATTTTTTGTTTTGTTGTACTAGGGATTGAATTTAGGGGCACCTAATTCCCGAGCTACATCCCCAGTCCTTTGTCTTGTTATTGTGAGACAGGGTCTTGTTAAGTTGCTGAGGCTGGCCTCAAACTTGCAATCCTCCTGCCTTGGCCTCCTGAATTACTGAGATTACAGGTGCACACAATGCCTGACTCCAGGATTGGGCTTTTTATTTTATTTTCCTGGATAGGGATTAATTCAAATTACATAACTGTTAGTTTAAAAACAAGATATTTTGTAGGGATACATCTCTGTTTCCTTCCATCTCCTGCTCCTCTTGTACCCATGCAAGGCCACTGCCCTGGCAAGAACTCCACATACTTGCTATGAAGCCTGTGATGTTCCATTAGGAACTCATTCCTTTGGGTCAAGCATGATGTACACAGCTGCCTCTTAATATGCCAATCCTGTCTATAAGAGACAAAAGAGGATGGAGTCTTTACTACCTTGATGTCAGCCCTTAGTTCACTAGCCTCTTTCTCTCTTCGGAATTCCTGAGCAGCTTTGGGATATGGAAACCAGTGGAGGAGAAGGGAACAAGGTCAGAGGACTAGACATAGCCTGTCTGACCCCAAAAGAAGTGGGACACTCAGCTGTCTCGCCTCCTCCACCACAAAGACGCACCCACAGCTGCTACATTCATGTACAGTGCTGGTAAGTGTTGGTCCACAGGCAGCAACCCTGTGACCTTTGTGATGAGTTTGTCTCCCTTTCTCTCTCCACCCACGCTTCTCAGCCGGAGGAATGAAAATCTGGCTTTCTCGTAATTGGCTTCAACATTCACTCAAGGACTGACGCTGCTAGGAAGAGGTGAGCCGCAAGGACAGCAGGTGGGGAAGCCAACAGTCCCCAGGAGCCCTCAGGTCAAGGCGGTTGATCGATAGCAACCAGGCTATTTTGCATCCATTTCTTGCTATGCAGGGCCTTCCCGGGGCCTGGGCTTTCTCAGGAGCATCGCTGACCTAGACCTGTGTGACAAATGGGCCAGACCCTGCGGTGTCATCTTCCGACTCAGGCATAAAAGGCCCCTGCTCTGGACTCCTGACGCTATGGGGACCAGCCCGGGCTTCCTCTTGCAGCACCCTTCCCATGAGGCAAGGAGTCCTAAGGACCAAGGAGACATAACTCAGGAGCTCTGTGTCCCCCTTTAGACCATGCCCCGTGTATCCAGAACACAGAATGCCCCGAGCTGGCCCTGAGCTTCCTGCTGGAGCTATGGTGCTCTTCCCCGGATCCTTCTTCCTGAGGGTGGGGCAGGCCACTGCTCTGCGCACCCCAGACCCGAGGTGGCTAAGGGATGGCTGTCTGTGGGGGTGGAGATGGGAGGAACCTGGTGTTGCAGTCTGATGTGTCCACCTGCAAGAACTTGAGGCCCTGTGGTCCAGGAAGAGTCCCAAGAGGGACAAGAAGAGGGCGTGCTGCAGCCTGAGGCCACTTCCCCCTCACTACCTTGTGTCAGTGGAAATGCGACACCCAAGCCTTCCCCACTCAAAGCTGGCCTTTCGGGTTCTTTGCCAAGGGAGAATGTATTCTGGGGAGGATTTGAAAATTTGGTTTATGACATTTAAATATTTAGACATGATACGTGGTCTCTATTTGTATTTTTGTCCCAGGCCCGGCAAAGGTCAGTCCTGACCCACTAATGTATTTTGTTGGTGTTCAGAGCATTTTAAAAACTGGGAGATTTTCAGGAGGGGTGCTGTAGTTCAGGGGTCTAGTGCCTGCCTAGCATATGTGAGGCCTTGGGTTCCATCCCCAGCAACACACAATCATCACCACCACCACCACCACCATCATCATCATCATCATCATCATCAATTGGGATATTTCATGTAGAAATTCTGATTTTGATTTTTGTGACAAATTGGAAGAAACAGAAACCCCTGTACCTGAGTTCCCACGTGGCCCCGTGACATGGACTACAAAGTGCCGTGCCCTCAGTCCTCGGGTGACCACGCTCTCCTTTGTCCTGTGTGCCATGAGTTCCATGCATGTCAGTGTCTGCCTAGAGGCATTTGCGTGCGGGTCAACTGGCCCACCAGGAGGGGGCTGGGAAGACGGAATAGCCCAGGTCAAAGCCCTGGAAGATCAAATCTCTACTGGTGGCTGCCGCTCTGATTCCCTGCGTGGAGATGAGGTCAGCACTGGCACTTGCCCTCGCCTCAGCCATCTTCTGTCTACGAGGCTGATCAGAAAGGAGAAGTGGAACTTTCTGGGGTCACTAGAAAGTAGAGAATGAAAGGGGAAGAGAAGCCCCTGCTGCGCATTGGGAACCGTGCACGTGAGCCCTACATGTCTAGCTCTGGCCCTGAGTGTCATTCAGAAGATGCTGGACCCAGGTCATGTGCCTTTTGCCGGGGTTTCTGGGGGAAAATCACAGCGCTGAAGCAGGGGTGGGGAGAGAACTCTGACTGGAAGGAAGCTTGCCCTTGAAAGGCCAGGCCCTGGCAGGGTTAGCTGTCAAGACAGCTGCACTCGGAGTTCCAAAGAAAAAGAAATTCTGTGCATTGCATGCAACATCTGGAATGACTGGCTTCTTTGCTCTGCCCCTTAACAGAGGGGGTGGGGAAAGGGCTCGATAGAGCATTAACTACCAAAAAACTGGGTCCCGAAGGAGATGGACAGGAGAGAGCCTCCTCTCCACACACCCCAGTCCACACTGGGTCTCTGCACTGGGAGAAGAACCCCATGTCTGTTTTGTTGGGAGATCAAAGGTTAAGATTCCAGATTCTCCATCAGAAAGAAAGCTCATGTTCAGGGAAAGTCTTCGGCACCATCTCCCAGTCTCTGCCCGCTTCCCACGTCTGGGTATCCGTGAGTAGTGGCTTTGCAGGTGAGAGCCCCAGTGACTGCAGTTGCTTCCAGAGGCCGTTAGGTTGAACTCCTCTGCTAGCGAGGCCACAGGGAGGCAGGGGACCACATGCTGGGAGCAGACGCTTTTTTCAGGCCACAGTCTACAGAGTTTAATACAATAGCCCACACCCGCATCCTCCCAGAGGACTGGAGAGATGTGGGGTGGAGCAGTCTAGAGTCAAAACCTGGCCTCAAACTGGCCAGCAGGCGGAGGAGGCCCCCACATGGGGAAGTGGGCCAGTTCCTCCTTCCCCCTCATCCCAGCATGGCTGCTGCCAGGGAAGGAGCGCGTAGTGACTGTCTTTCTGAAGGACCAATGGATGAGACGGGGACTGGTTACTGAGGCCACTCACACAATGGTCCCCAGTTGGTGAGCCCAGGCCATAGAGGTGGACAGGCCCCTGCAGCCTCTGGGGATGTGGCCACTATTGCCCTTGGGCACTGTTGTGGCTGAGTCTGGGGCATGCAGGCCTCAGGCACTCAGCCGGGGGATCTCTGAGGAGCAGGTGGACATCAGAGCAAGGACGTGGAGCACCCTGGTTTCAGACTCTGCCAAAACTAGAGACGATGCTGAGTTTGCCGAGCCCCTTGAAGTGCTCGGGGGGCAGCCCTCTGGGCCCCTGGAGACAGGCATCTCACATACTCTATCAGCGCTTTCTAAGGGAAGTGGGGTCTTTGACAGGGCACAAGGCCCACTGGCAGGGGTTCCTATGAACAGAGGTGACCTGCCGGCTTGAACCTGAGAGGCTGCCTTTGTGTTACTCAGGACTGGGCTGCATGGCTGGGGCTGGCTGGCTGGGGAGCTGTGTGAGGGGCAGGTGATGGGTCCACCTGACTTCCATCACTCCAGTGGCCCTTGCCCTGGGTCTTCTCCCTGACTAGAGAACAACCTGCTCACAATCTAGAAAGCAGGAGACCATGAGCGTTGGGAAGGATCCGAAGGGCATGGTAAACAGAGGTGGGGAGGAAAATCAAGAATATGCCCTGAGAGAAGGTTGAAGATGCATTGAAACAAGCCCATCATCTCAGGTAGACTAAGAAAATAGAAAAGAAGAGATATTTGCAGTCTTCAGAGCTCTTGGGAGGTATTTGAGACCAAGAACAAAAAAGAAGGCCCCAACCCTATAGCGTGTAGAGTTTTGAGGGACAGGGTCATAGAGGGACACTGCCTTGTCAAACTGGTTTCTTTTAATACATTTATTTAGAAAACTCATTCTTTCCTGCCCTCCTCCCTGTGTGCCTGGGACTCGGGCATCCTGTTTCTCACTGACTCCTTGAGCCTCTGCCCACTTGGAGGTCCAGTGCATACTGACTGGTTGCCACTTGCTGGGAGGCCTCACACCCCTCTGTCCACTACAGTCCTTGTGTTCAGTCCCCATCTGGGCTTGAGGGATGAGGGCAGCCTGCCCGCAGTCCGTGTGCCCCTCCTGAGACCTGCTGGAGCATCGGGGGTTGGGGGCTCTGCTCTCCCCTGGTCCGGAAGGCAGCTCAGGGTTGGAAGCGCGGGGAGCTGACGTGAGGCTGGTGGAAGGCATGGGCACTGTAGACCACCTCGGGGGGCGAGGGTGTGCTGGTGGCCAGCACTGAGCACAGGGGTTCATGGCTGCTCAGTACCGACGTGAAGTACTTCAACTCCTCTGTGAGCTGCTTGATCTCCTTGCGCAGAGCTGCGTTCTGCTTCTCCAGGTCTTCACTCTCCTGTGAGGGCAACGGTCGGCATTAGTGATCAATGTCAGGGAAGGTGACAAGGCCGGCAGGCTGGGGAGGAGGGGAGGGAAGGCCAGATTCCTTTCTCACTAGCGCAACCACAGAGGGTGTCAGAGGACTTTTGCACATACGTGACAGCTTGTGCGTGGGCATGTATGTTTGTACGTGTTTATGGGTGCATCCATATTAGTATGTACTTGTGTGCGTGTAGATGCAAAGTAATGTATAAGGAATGAAGGGGTTTTTAGCTCACGGTTATGGAAATGTGAGAACATGATGCCAGCATCTGCGTGGCTTTTGGTGAGGGCCCAGTGCTGCTCTGTGCATGTTAGAAAAACGGAAGGTACGTAGGTAATGGCAAAGGGACACATGCATGAGAGAGAGGGGATGCTAGTCTGTCTTTATAATAATCCACACTTGGGAACCAATCCAAGCCCTTGAAAGTAGGAAAAGCATGGATCCCTCTTAACAACCTAATCACCTCTGGAAGGCCCCCCCACGTCTCAACACCATTGTGCTGGACACCCCATCCACACCTGGGCTCAGTGAGCACACCCCGCCAAAGTGCCCGCGTGCAAGGTTCTCGTGTGTGTCTGTGGGTTGAGTGTGGCGAGTACGCTGTCTGGCAAGCCGGATCCTGAGAAAACGCATGGCAGCTTGTGAGAACATCTTGGACCAATTTCATTTCTTTCCATCCTGTTATGCCATGTGTTCTCCAAATGTTCCCAGCATTTCCACTCAGTCTTACAAATGCATTCCACGGCTAACTGTCTACTTCACACAGGTTCTAGAACACTAAGGGTGAGTTTTTCAGTACAACAGTCTCCCCTTACCCTTAGGGGACATGTTCCAAGATGCTCCTGAAACCTGACATATACTATGTTCAGCACCTACTTGTACTCTATGTAGTACCCAATATATTCTATGCTTTTTTCTATACATAGATACCTATGATACAAGTTTAATTTATAAATTAGTAAGAGATAAGCAAAAATAATAAAAACAATTATAACAACATACTTTAATGAAAGTTATTTAAAATGTATGAAACTTCTGGAATTTTCCACTTAATATGTTCAGACCATAGTTGATCGTGGGTAACTAAAACCACAGAAGGCAAAACTTTTTACAAGGGGGGACTCCTGCCTTCCCAGTGTGTCTGAAGTCTGTGTAGAAACAAAGTCCTTTGTCCAGAAAAACCTTTTCCCTGCTGCTTGGGGGAACCATCAGATACAGGCTAATCAGGAAAACCCAGGGTAAGGAGCGCTGATTCCTGAATACATTATTTTTAAATCAACAATTGCACTCTGGTAATTAGCAATTACTGAAAAGCAATCCCACCTTCAGAAAGTCCAGAGAATGCATTTCCAATGTGACTTTGAGGTTCACATTCTGTGACTGAAACCAGCAGGCCCACTCTTCTAATTAAACCCACCAAGAAAGGGGACAAGACCCAGGACCTACAAATTACCTTTCAGTTCAAATGACAACCTGGTATTTGGAGACCATATCTTACTTTTCTAGTTCTCATTGGTTTAGGTCAGTATTTCCAAAACTTGCCACTTCACAATTAATTTGAGGACTCAATAAAACAAACAAACAAACAAAAAACCATAGTTACAATCTGGAGACTGGGTTGTTAGTAGGTTTGGGATTTGGAGGGTAGGGGTCTAGAAATCTGAGTTTTTCACAAGTATCCCAGTTCATTCTAATGACCAGGCAAGTTTGAAAACCTTGGTTAAATATGATGTTAAATTTGTTTTAAATATTCCAGCCCTCATTAAAAGTGCCCATCATATGGACACTGACGGCTAATAACATCAGTTGCTGGAATGAAGAAGTTGGCTCAGGAATTTCGTGGGTGGTGATCAGATAGAAGATAACTTGACTTTTAAAGTTTGCCCTAAGTAACCCATCATGAGCACGAGAGAGCTAGATGGGATTCGTCAGTTACACTGCCAATCATCTGGACCCACAATGTCCCCCAGGGATTTCTTTGTTAAGTCCTAGTTTTTGTTTTTTTGTTTTTTTGTTTTTCTCTTCTTTTTTTTTTCTTTTTGTGGTGCTGGAGATTGATCCCAAGGCCTCGTGCATGCTAGGCAAGTGCTCTACCACTGAGCCACATCCCCAGCCCTTTCATCTATTTTGAAGGACAAATGCAAACACGCTCAGCCTCAGTCTGACATTTCCTGAAGGAGGCTCTTTCTTAGCTAGAAAATGTACCTAAGTCAGTGCAAGGAAACCCTCATCTCTAGAACAGGGTGGGGGATCCCGGAAGCTGGGTTGGTGGAGTCAGCACCCTTGGAGGCGCCTTCTGCCAGGTAGGGTCTACTAGTTCCCTGCACCCTTCATTGTTTCCTGGCACATCCCAGAGGCAGGGCATCCCCCCTTTACCGAAAGGTAAGATAAAGCAGTGAGGTGAGACTGGGGGGTGTTGGTAAGACGGGAACTGGGGGCCGGGAGCCCTGGCCCCTTCCTCGAGCCCTTTTCCTCACCCCCTCTGAGAGTTTCCACTGGTGACAGCATTTACTGTAAGTTTGGTCTCTGAAGAGCCTGGGCAAACCCCGAGGCAGAAGGGAGGGGCCGGTGGGCCGGCTCTGACCTCGCCGCCTAGAGGCAGGCCCAGTTTTCGGGAAGTGACAGCAGGCCCTTCCTCCCTCTGCAGACTGTGCTGAGCGCCCTCTAGATTCCTCCTCTGCGCACCCCAAGCCCTGCAGATTCCAGAGCGCTAGAAAGCGGTATAACCACGACATGCCGCCCCTAACCAGAAAACAATCACCCGTGACAAGAAACTTGCCTTGGCCTTGGGAAGCCAGACTGCTTCCTGCTAGGGCCCCAGAGAAACCCGACCTGCCAGCCCCACTCTTACAGAGCTGGGGTTGACTTCCCTTGTGGGAGGAAGTGGTGATCGGGCCAGGCCCTAAACGTTGCTGCCTGCTACCTGCTTGGTCCACTCTGACCCACCTCGGGCAGGCGTGCCCTGGAAAGGACTTGTATAGCTAAAGGGACGCTGGCGATGCGGGGCATGGAGAGTGGTCTATCCAGAAGGTGCAACATCCCCTAAGTTCCCCCTGGGGGTTGGAAACCTAGAGCTCAGGGAGGGGGAAGGGGGAAGGAGGCCTGGGAGGGAAAGTTGGGCTTCTGCCAGCGCATCTTCTGCCACGCTGCGGGAGGAGGGAGCCTGCTTCCGGGCGTCTCTGTCACCTGCTTTCCACATTTGGAATTCACTTAGGGCCATCAGGCTCCTCACAGTAACTCTGAGATGGACACAGGAAGTCCGCTGCTGTCCTTAAGACCCCTCTGTGGTTGAGGACCACCCTGGCACAAATCTCCATCGCATTCACTTTCAAAATGAGCACAGGTCAGTGGCAGCCAGCTGCCAAGAGGAAGTGCTACAGGGTTCACCTAAGACACTTGTTTTCTCGGGAGTTTTGAAACTTCCATTGATGGATCCAAAGACCCAAATCCAGGGAGGGCCAAGGGGGTGTGGCTCCGCCTGTGCTGCTTCTACCACACCTGA
This sequence comes from Sciurus carolinensis, assembly GCF_902686445.1. NCBI lineage: Eukaryota > Metazoa > Chordata > Mammalia > Rodentia > Sciuridae > Sciurus > Sciurus carolinensis. The sequence continues at coordinate 173,751,819 of NC_062214.1, read as the reverse complement.
GGCTTCCTCTTCGGGACTTCAGACCACGGTGGGCAAAAGTCTCCAGAGTACTGGGAGGTCCTCAGTGCCCTGTGGTCTCCCAAGAAAAAAACAGATCTTGGATTTGGTGACCTTGAAACAGGGCACCAGGACTCCAGTTGGCCACATTCTTGGACTCACAGAGCTGCCCAGCTGCCTCTAGTGCTGAGCTGCTGCTCATCTGTGCAGCTACTCTGGAAGAGAGCTAATCAGAGGCCAGAACTTCCTCCAGATAGAGAGAGGGTCTGAACACAAGACGATCGCGGGCTCCATCGGTGGTCACCTGGGATGGGGATCCGAGATCCTGGTCCCGGCTGGGTGACCCTGAGTGATTCACTTTCCCTGTTGATTCCCAGTTGCCTCCATTTAAAACAGGAAGACTGGATCAAATCAATGAACCTCAACCTTTCCCATACATTGGGATCCCCCAGGGAGCGTTAGCAATGGGCATACAGATGCCCTTTCAGATTTAATAAGTCTGGGTGCAGTCTGAGCATGGGCTTGGTAAAGGCTCCCCAGGAGATGTGACAGGCAGCTAAAGCTGAAAACCACAGGATCAGAGAATCTGCAGGCCCCTTTTAACTTTCAAATATCTCAGATTGCAAATGTGCTACCTGAGCTATTAGCAAACTAGTCTACCCTAGAGAAAGGTTCGCACTACCTTTTATGGTCTCATCTCCAGCTTTGTTCTGTTCATTAGAAGTGCGGTGCTATGTCCAACCGACACTGAAGGGAAGTGAATGAGGCTCAGGGAAGTGAACAGGCTCCTTCTCTTGAAGGGAGGAATGTTCAAGAATCATTTGTGCCAGGCAGGGTGACAGAGGCCTGTAATCCCAGCAACTGGGCAGGCTGAGGCAGAATGATCGAAAGTTCAAATCCAGCCTCAGGAACTCAGTGAGACTCTGTCTCACAATAAAAACAATTTAAAAAAGGGACTGCAGATATAGCTTAGTGGTAGTGGCTTTAATTTCCAGTACCACAAAAAATAAATATAATAAACCTGATGAAATTTGATAATTATCTGGAGGCCTCAGCGCTGTCACTTACTGATTTCATCTTCTCAGTCCCACCTCCTGCAAATCCAAGTGCTAATGTTTACAATTCACCTCGCCTGTGGTGTCGCCTGATGCCACTTCTGTCTGGAACCACAACCATCTAAGAAGGAGGCTTCCTGGGGGCATGGGAACATTCTGGGAAATCCCCTATTGGAGGGGCTGAAGAGGGGGCTCACTTAAAGAGCTTTCAAATGACGGGGAATCCCCTGGCACTTCCCTTACACTCAGGCAACCTTGGGACGAAGACTAAGGACAGCCTGGCATTTCCAAGATGGGCTCTGGCCCCAGGCTCTAGCAGGGACTCTCCAGGCGTTGTGAGTGGGCTTGGTTCTCCCTGTCAGCTCCAGATTAGGGCCTTGACCTTCTCCTTGCATCTTCTCATCACAATTTCCAGAAGGGTGAAAATAGTCCCTGTGAGTTTCCTCCTCAACAGTAGATACAGTCATCTATTGGTAGGGTGACCTTTTAGCTCACACCCACACTTAAATAGAGAACTGTATTTGAAGTTTATCCTTCACAGCCAGGTGAGTGTTGGATCTCCATCAGGTGCCGCCAGCCCCTACACACAGAGGGGGGGTCCCACCATTCCCGGAAAGGCTTCAAATGGAAAGGTATGATACTTCCCAAGCAGTTGGGGGATCTGTGACTGCATCTCCCGCCATTCCTGGAGACACTAGCCCTAACCCTTGCCTCTCACCCTAAAAGGAGAGAAGAGGAATTGCCAAACCACAGGTCTTTGCACTGAATGATGAACGTGCCAATTCTGGAGGTCTTAGAGCTGAAGCTCTAGGGCCATAAGTGCCATTGTCATAAACAGGTTTAGCCATAAGAGCCATACCCTCAGGGGCCTGTCTAGAGAACAGGATTAGGTCACCCTGTTGCCTGGCTGGTAGACTAGAGTTTCATTGACCTAAAACATGAAAAACGCCCTAGGATGACTTGCTTGGCATCCCTCCCAAATTCCCTCTCCCTTGCTCTCCTCTAGAAAAGAGACTCTGGAAAGAGTCACTCAAATGCCCAGCTTCCTTTGCAGCAAGGGGTGGCCATGTGACAGAATTCTGACCAAGGAGATGTAATCAGAAGTACAGGGTGGAGTAAGGGGGCAAGGAGCAAAGCTGCCCTCCCCACCGAAAAGGCCACGCCTCTTTGTGAAGGTCAGAGGCCACCCTCCTTCAGCTGCCCAGAAGTTCAGCGGCCACGGTGCACTGAGGATGAGAGCCACGTGCTGAGGACGGCCGTGCAGACCGAGGAGCTGATTCTTTCTCGCTAGCCTGCTCTGCAGACTTCTGGGCTTCTTGTCACGTGAGCAACCCAAACTGAGCTGACACTCCACTTGCCGGCTGTCTATGACTGGGACCAACTGCAATCCCGCTGGAACCCCCAGCGAGCCCAGGTTTAGAAAACAACAAAACAACTAGGAATGGCCATTAAAGCAAAGGTTTGAAGCGCTGGGTTTGCTCTAAGCCAGCAGGCCACTGGGACCGAGTATCTGGGTGTATGCAAACGCTGGTGCCCAGGGGCCCGCTCCTGATTCTGGCTGCTCACTGCCAACTCTTCATTCCTGGCCTGCCGTCCCCAGACTCCAATTTCATTGTTCTGGGCCGGGTCACAGAAATTAAGATTTAAAAACTACTTCCCAGGTGAGCCTCATGTTCAGCCAAGTTGAGAATCATGTTCTTAGCAGATGCCTTTTAAAGATAATATAATAATGCCAGTGTTTAACTTTATTATACTTATTTTATAAGTAAAGTACCTCTCACACACGCACACACACACACACACACACTGGGGATTGAAGCATCCAGGGACACTTTACCACTAAGGTACATCCCCAGCCATTTTTAAATTTATTTGGTACCTGGGATTGAACCCAGGGCAGCTTAACCATTGAGCCACATCCTCAGCTCCAACCCCTACTGCCTCTTTTTTTTTTTGAGACAGGGTCTCATTAAGTTACTTAGAATCTTGCTAAGTTGCTGAAGCTGACTTTGAACTTGTGATCCTCCTGCCTCAACCTCCTGAACTAGCAGAATTACAGATGTGTGTCACTGCGCCCAACCCCCGTCCTTTATTTTTCTTTTGAGACAGGGTCTTATTAACTTGCCTAGGCTAACCTTGAACTTGTGATCATCCTACATCAGCCTCCCAGGTTGCTGGGATTACAGGCATGTGCCACCAGGCCAGCATATACTTTATATTTTTATTTTATTAAATATATTTTATTATACAATAATATAAAATGTAAATACAAAGAATTTTAAAGAGTTGAGAGACACTGCTAAGTTAAATTTGCTTTTCCTAAAAGAAAATGCCCATTTAATCACTTTGTCATTATATTACTACTATATTTGGTAAACACAATTTCTAGTAGCCCAGCAGTTCATTCTTATGACGGAAAGGCAAGAGATAGGTGATCTGTTCAAATCTCAGTAATTATAACTATCATATTCATTCCCCTTGGGATTGTTAAGTTCTATGAGGGCTATTGCTATTGTCTTCACTGTTTTGTCCTCTATGATAAGGACAGTGCCTGCCACATAGTAAATGTTCAATAAAATCATGTCTATTTGACAGCCAACTTGGAACCCGTAATAATTTGTCAAAACCTAAGAAGTACCTATAAGAAAGTCTACTAATTAGACTTGTGATATCACAAGGGATTCTCTGACCCAATATTCAAGTACTTTAATTGCTTCTGCTTTGTAACTTGGGAGGGTTACAAAGGGACCTGAGAGATTTATGTTTCTAAAGGCCCAGCCCTGGAGTGAGAGGAGCAGAATGATTCCACTTGCAGAACTCTGCATGTAATTTCCCCAGCTTGGACCTGACCTTCCACATCCAAACCAGAGGAGAATGGTGGTGAGAAGCCAAGACAGTGAGACAGCTGGTGTTTCTAAAGTTCTCATAAACAACCAGAAAGAAGGGCATGCGCGTTTGTGCATGAGAACACATGGAATGATTTAAAAGAAGGGTTGGGTGCTGCACATTAAACAAACAAACCAATCTAAGGCAGATCTCCTGCCTTACATCTTTAGACTTACTTTTCTTTCCAAAGCAGAAGAGAAAATATAGTGTTGCTTTGTTTTTTAAGTTTGCTCTCATTTAGCCCAGTGAGGTGCTATTGCTTCCCATTTGTGATCAGAATTTAGTTTTAGAGAAATCCCAAGCCAGGATTAGAATCAGCTTTACGGACCACCACCCCAATCAGGTCCCTGCTTCCAACAGCTCAACTGCCTTCCTACTCTTCATTCCACACTCTCTCTGCCCCACTGGGCATCTTTCTGGGGCTTGGCCTCAAGGTTCTGCGGAAAGCTCCCTTTCCCCAGATCCTTCCAGCTTTGTGTGTATGTGTGTATGTGTGTGCTGGGGATTGAAGCTCAGCTTTATCACCAAGCCACATCCCCAGCCTTTTATACTTTTTATTTTGAGACAGGGTCTTACTAAATTGCTGAGACTGGCCTCAAATTTGTGATCCTCCTGCCTCAGCCTCTGGACTCTCTGGGATTACAGGTATGCACCACCACACCTGGCTGACCCTACTCTTTGATTTGTATTTGATTTCCCATGTTAGGGCCTCAGGATGGTCTTCCCTGGTCACTGTCCCATCCTGTCCCTTAACCACTTTTAACCTTGTACTATTTCATTTTCTTTGAACCATTTTGGTGTGATTAACTTGTTCGTTATTTGTTTGTTTTCTAGACTTCAGACTGAATGTAAGGTGCATGAAATCAGGGACCCGGGCTGTCTAGTCACTGCTTCTTCTTAGTGTCTAGAACTAACTATATCTGCAGGGAAGACTGGAAATGCCTGTTGAGTGGATGAATCAAGTCTGCAGACATGAACTCCAGGGCTGGAAATATGGGCTTTGCGTGGACAATATTCTGTAGCCCCCACCCTCTTAGTGAACAAGTGCACCAACCAAGTACCCAGAAAATATTTGAGTTACAGGGTCCTCGGATGTGGGCCACTGCCTATTGGTCCTAGGAATTTGGGCCCTCAGCTTGGCATTGAACTTTATCATTGCCTTTGAGTTTTCATAAGAGTTCCAGGTTGCCTTCCTTGGTTCCCCTAAGTCTAGGATGGCCATATGGGGCTGCCCCAGATCACTTGTTCCCTGGTGTAGTATTTTCTAGTACCCTTTTTAACTCTCAACAGAGTTTCTGCTTAGAGGATAAATAATAAGGTCTCCCACCAAAACCTGACTCCTGAAATTCTAGCTCAATGATATCGCCTCTCCGTTCTTTTCCTCAGTTTCCTCCAGGGTTCCCTGAACTCTCTGTTTGGCCATTTCCTTCTTTTTTTTAATATAAAAATGCACAGTATGACTACATTAAAGATGGTTTTAAAGAATTAAAAGCACCAATTGACCAAATCATGTCATGTACATGTATAAATATGGCAAAATGAACCCTACCGTTATGTAAAATTATAATGCACAAATAAAAAATAAATTTAAAACACCCACGGTCCCTGGCGCCCTAATATACCTGCTTTCATTTGTACATACTGTCTTCTTGTCCTTTTAAATTAACATGTGTACTTATTTTTACGAAATCTCAACCATAGTACATAAACAATTTGTGTCTTGTGTTCTGTTGTAACTTTGGCACATCTACGCAGTCATTCACTGTAAGTATTGTTTTTAATGGTTATTTCATCAAATTGATGATCCACATTCTACTTAAATTGGTCTTCTAATGTTGGACCTTTTGGTTGTTATCACAATCTCACTAGTAGAAATAAATGCTGGAATGAATGACTTGATACGTTCTGGGTTTTGTCTTTGTTCAATTATTTTCTAGGAATAAATTCCTAGGAGAGAGATTAGTGGAGCAAGGGACAGAAAAATCAATCCTTCAATCACCAGAAATCAATGCGTGTATCAATTTCACGACAACTTGTGCAGTTTCACAACTACAGTGCATGGAGCTGATAGTATGGGGCACAGAGCAGTGGTTGAGGGGTCTAATTTTGAATAATTTATTCTTGCCAACTAGCTTTATGAAGGTTTCTTAATTTCACTTTAACGTTACAGTAATCAATAACTAAGGAGGAAGAGCGACTTTCTCTGCATCTGTCTCAATGTAGCATTCTCGACCACAAGTGATTTTCCCTCCAGGGGACAATTGACACGTACTGTGTGTATTTTTGGTTGTCTAACTGGGGGAGGGAGTGCTACTGGCATCTATTGGGCAGATTATAGATCTTATATTTTGCAATACATGGGATAACCACACACACAAGAAAAAAATTATTGGACTTAAAATGTCAATAGCCGAGGTTGAGAAACCCTGCCTTAGTGTGTATCATTTTCGTAATCAGAATAGAAAATTAGGTTATTTTCATTTGGGTAGGAAAAATGTTGTGTAAGCTTTCAGTTCATAGCCTCTGCCCACTTATTGATGGGAGTCTTGATGTCTTTCTTTAAAAGATGTTCTTTCTTGATATAAATGTTAAATCTTCATTAATTTAATTTGATGCAACTATTTTCCCCCAAATGTCATTGTCCTTTTAATTTTGGGTGACTACTTTAAAACTTCTTTTGAATAAAGACACATGGAAGCTTCAGCGCCTCTGGACCTTGAGTTCTCTTTCTGGTCTCGCACCATTTGAGTGTTCTGGAGATGCTGAGAGCCCAGGCTCTCTGTGCATCGGGTTGATGGCCTCGTTTCCTTTGCAAAAGGACAGGTGGCATCAACATCACCTACCTAGCAAAGCTCTGTTCAGCAAAATAGCTGAAAACAAAAGCAGATTTGGGGGTGGGGGGAGGCCAGAGGTCTGAGTTCCTAGGTGTCCTTGAGAAGGTGTCCTTGTTGGCCACACAACAGGTTGGCCTGAAAGATCTCTGGGTTTCCTTTGAATTCTGTAATTCAAGGAACAAGAGTATCACCATTATCATTATTATTCCCTCCAAAAAACCACCATGTGGGCCCATGATGGGACCTTGTACCGACATCCCACCATCTGAAGAGGTCTTTGGATCCAACGCATCACCCTAGGAAGCTGAAGAGACTAGGAAACCCTCTGAGCGGCCTGCGTTCTTTGGAGAGACTCCCACTTTTCTCAAGAGAAGAAAGGAAGCCTGGCTGCTGCTGACTGTGCTTCAGGAAGATGTCTGCTGAATGGCAGCTGTCATTTTGTGACCTGGGCCCTGTGATCCTTTTTTTTTTTTTCAGTTGTTAATGGACCTTTATTTCATTCATTTATTTACATGCAGTGCTGAGGATTGAACCCAGTGCCTCACACATGCTAGGCAAGTGTTCTACCACTGAGCCACGACCCCAGTCCGCCGTGATCCTTTTATGACTGGCTTTTCTGTAGTCTCAAGACCAGTCCTTTCCAAGATTCCCCACACTTAACACGCTGATCCATCCTCAGTGGGATAAGTAGCCAGGTGAAGAATTGCTTTGGCATGTCTTTTTCCCCCCCAAATAAAATACTCAAAATTTTAGACTATTTTAGATTACTTCTGATTTTCTAAATGGCACACATTCGTTATAACTTAGAAAATGCAGAAAAGTACTTAAGGGAGATTACTGAAACTCAGGCACTTAGAAACAGCTACTATTAGCATGTTGGAGAATATCTTTCCAGACATCTCTTTATACAGGCAACTGTTCCCCAAACCACAGATTTCACTTACATGAACAGAATTTTACTCTACATACTCTTTATAATGTACCTTGTTTTTCATTCAATGCTCTCCCACTGACATCTTCCAAGTTGATACATACAGATCTACATAGTCATTTTGGACGGCAGCATAAAATTCTATGGTATGAGTGTATTCTAATATGCTAATCCCCCTGTTGTTAGCAACCTGCGCAATTTTAAAGCATTATCAAACACCTTATCAAAGTGTTTACTATTCACAAATACTGGTGAATTGAGCATCCTTATATATCATTTTTGCTTCAAATTCTTGTAAGTGGAAATACTGTTTCAAAGGTTATTCTCATGTAAGATGTTAACATTTATTGCTATATAGCTTTCTCGAAGAATGGTTTTGATTGATAGAGGGATATCTTTACTTTCTTGACTAGGCCTATTATTGATGGATGGGAAAGAGTGTGAATTTTGGAAGATGTTGCTTAAGAAACAGAAAATAAATTCAAGTAGACATTCAAGGAAATCAGAATCTAGGGAAGATGAACATCTTCATGGAAGTTTGGAGAAAGAGGCAGAAGGGGTGAGGAAGATGGGTTCTGAAGTTGCAAACTGAGTAGCCTTGGACAAGTTGACCTGACCTAATGTAGAGAATTATCAGATAAGGCTTTTGTGAAGATTGAATGAGACACAGTGAGCACGCAACACACAGTGCTTGATACACAATCGTGTTCAATTATTGTATTTTTTTAAAAGAAATTCATAGCAGTGGAAGCCCAAGAGAGGCATCTCTTTTTCATAGATGCTTCACTGATTTTACATGGAACTTTTTAAAGGTAGATCTATCCAGAATATTCCTTTGGTGTTTCATGGACCCCTGACTTCTCTATGCCAATAAACATGAAGGCTTGGTCTCCCCGAGAGAAAGAAAAAGAACTCCAGGATGAAACAGGACCCTGAGCTGCCTTCTGTCCCAGGCCTCCCCAGAAATCCAAGAGCGAGGGTGCCATCCTACAGGAGGCCCAGGTGGGTAACACCTTTGCTGAGCTTCTTCATCTCTCAGTCTCCCGCTAATTGTAAACTCCCTATTTCTCACAGCATTAGTTCAAAGCTTTGTTTACTGTGTAGTGTACACTCAAGATTTTTCTGTCGTATGTGACCATGATACATGTATCCTGGAACTTGTAAATCTCTCTTTTCCTAAATGAGTGTGAGATTCCTTCACGCATCAGCCCTGGGTAAACATGTGGCCCATCTCCATCTAAACGAGTACCTAGGTCTCCAGCTTCCAAATCCGTCCCTGTTACTCTAACTTGCTTCCCGCTCCACCCCCAAGGCCAGATTGAACCTGCCAGCAGCACATCTCTGAGCTACCCTTGCCAACCGTCTCCATCTCGATGTTTAGCCTCTTCATGATCCACACTTCTTCTTTTTTGCCTCCTCCTTTTTTTTTTTTTTTTAAAAACAATACAGAGGTTTCATCCCAGGGACGTGTACCTGCTCCACAAGCATTCTACCACTGAGCCACATCCCCAGCCCTTTTCATTTTTATTTTTATACATGGTCTTGCTAAGTTGTCGAGGCTGACCTCGAACTTGAGATCCTCCAGTATCAGCCTCCAGAATAGGGAGGTTACCCGTGTGCACCACTGGGCCTGGCCACAATGCTTCTTAATTGATCTCAATTCTCTTTTCCACTGACTTAACATTGATTCAAAACCCTCCACACTGTAAGGCACCCAAGAGTCACTACAATCAACAGGAATGGCTACATAAAGGAAACTGGTTTGCCTTCCCTGATGATGGCCATCTGGTACAGTGGACCTTAGGATCACTCAAATCCCAAACAACATTTGGTTCTCCCGAAGGCTTGAGAGATTTATGTAGGAAGTTCAAGAGTTAAAATGTCACCATAGAGAGCTGTTCAATGTGTGATATCAAAAGTAGAAAAGAAGGCATTCAATGCAGATGTAGTAATGATCAATGTCAAGAATTTCAATGTCTATATTATAAAAATAATAGCAATTGATTAAATAAAAAAGATTTAAAAAGGGAAGTATCTCTCTCCTGCCTTAGATCTTTATTCCTACTTTTCAGAGAAAAAAATCATCAGCACATTTTTTTTTGTAATCTATTTGAAAACTTCTGTTTGTACAATTATGCACACAGAGTTTTTCTTGTTATGAAAAACACAGAGTGGAAAAACCAGGTGCCATATTTATACCTTTTTCCTTTAAGAGTATAGAAACTTGATAATCTTTTCAAATCAGCACATTCAGTTGTAACTCATTAATAGCTCCACAGTATTCCACTGAAGGGACAAAGTCTAATCTACTTAATCACTCCTTTACTGATGAATATTTAGCTTGTTTCCAGTCTTTTCTATAAGGAACAATGCAGCAATGATTATCTTTAAAATGCACAGCGTTGTATAATCTGTGGACGTGTTTGTGCACAGACTCTTCAACAGCAAATTGCTGAACTACAGGGCATGTGTGCTTCTCATTGAAATGGGCACGGTCAAGCTGTCCTTGACTGGGGTTGCATCGACTAGACTCCTACAGCCTTTCCATTGCCTCGGCAACATCATGATTTCACAGCATTTTATTTTTGCCAATCTGGTAGAGAAATCTCACTTTTGCTTTAATTGGCATTTCCTTATATAAGTGAGGTCTAGCATATTTGCACACATTTATTTGCCATATTTATCTCTCTTTCTGGAAGTTGCCTATTCATAATCATTGCTCATTTTTCTTTGGGGTTGTTAATCATTTTCCTATTCATAAGAGCTTTCATAAATTAAGTAAACACGCCTTTTTTGGTCATAAATGTTACAGTTATTTTCCCCCAGTTTATCATTTGCCTTTGATTTTGCATATAGTATTTTGAACTATAGAGAAATTTTCACTTTTTGATGTATGAAGTTAATGTATGTCAGTCTTTTCCTTGGTCATCTCTGGGGTTTTTATTTTATTTGGAAAAGACTTCTTCATGCTAAGATAAATTTCTTAATGCTCATTTTTTTTCAAGTTTCCTTTTTTTTTTTTTTAATTTAGTTTATGTGTTCTATGAAGAATGGAGGAGCCAGCTTTTCCCTTTTTCCCCAAGTGACTAGTCAGTTGTCCCAACTCTATTAAAGAATTCAGTTTTCTCTCACTGGTTTGAAATGTCATCTGGTTGTTTTGTATTTGTTCTACTGTTTTGGGAATTCTCAAAGGTATTTGATTTTTAAATTTGTTTTTGGGTCTCTTTCTGTAATCTGTCCTGTTCAATATTCTGTCTTTTCCAAATTGTTTGAATTTAGTCCATTAATCCCTAACTACCCTTCTTCTTTAGCATTTCTTGGCAATTTTCAGATAGTTCTTTTTCACTGGGAACTTAGAATAGCTCATGGAGGTCTTCCCCAATTCCCAGAAGATCCTAGGGAATTTTTATTGGGATCACATTAATTTATAGATTAATTTAATGAAAATATTAGCTTTACATAAGATACATCTTTCTTTTTAGTACTTGAATTTTTAAAGAGTCATTTAGGATCATTTAAAAGTTTTTTTTTTTTTTTTAATTAAACCCTTCATGATTTTTGTTGAATTTATTCCTTTCTTATATATTTTGATGGTGGTGGTGGTTGGGATTTTTCCTTCCATTAAATTTACTAATTTGTTATGGTCCGTATATAGGAAAGACATTACTTTTTGTTTTTAATTTTGGAAGCTGTCTCCATTCTCTTATTAGTTCTAATGTTTTTTCAGCTGATTATCTTGGATCCACTTATTAGCTGCTGAGATTTTTAGGGCTAACTGTCAAGCCAGGCCTTTCTTGTTCTAGGCAACATCTGGACCGTATAGAATGAACCCTACAGTTGGGACCCTGCAGTTGCTCATGGGAGAAAAACGAACTAAGTATGATGGGCGCTCATGTGAGACATTAAACCGAAGAAACAAAACCATACGTGGTCTCTTTTTTTTGTCCCAATTATGAAAGAAGTTGCCTGATTCACTATGTGTCAGGTTGGTTCATTTTATAACAAAATCATCACAAGAGGTTCTTTCCCCCTTGTCACTTTAAAAGCAATCCACATGCTGGTGTGAGCCGTGAATGGGACAGCTACGCCGAATGTCCCGTAGCCAGCATCCCTAACACTCAGGAGAGACAAGGCAATTCCTTGGGAACTTAAAGATAGACAACAGTTGAAACCAGGAAAACAATGTCACCCCAACATCTGAGGTTGGAACCCTAAGATACATGTGGTCCTTATTTGATACTGTGGCTTCTAAAACCTGGTCTGCAACGTTTTGAATGGGTCCTACAGAACATTCCAGAAGGTGGCATGTGTAGCAAGCATGGAAAGGAGTCAAGGGCAAACCCAGCCTTGAAACCTGACACAGGTGGTGAACTGAAGCTCACCATTCTACCTGAATCACAAATGTGATTGAGAGGGACAAGCATGGAAAAGAAGGGCGGCTGTCAACCAAGAGGAAATGAGCAGTGTGAACCACAGCCGAACTCTCTGTCTGGTGGTGGAAGTTCACAAGCTACTGTCCAAAGCTCCCACCAGAAGCCAAGAAACACAAATTTTGTTGACAGCAGTCCATGGACTTGCCGTGTAGACTGTGATGTGATCTCCTCGCTGGACAAAAAGTGAAGATGAATGTTGTGGTGCTCAAAAGAAAGGAGTGGGTGAGGAGTTTGAGCTAAGATGTGGGGGGCATGGGAGCATTCTAGAGACTGAGGCTGGGGCGCGAGGGTGGTCATGCTCACCCCATGACTGGGGGCTCCATCGACCTCCAAGCTCCAGAGTTTAACCCCAGAGAATCACGACCGGTATAATTAGGCTAAGTCTTTTGGTTCTGACTCTTGCCTTACAGAGGCCAGGCCTGCTGAGTCAGAGATAAAAACCTTGCTGCGGCAACGAGGCACATGTGTCTGCTTATTGATATGCCCCCAAGGGGGTGGACAGACACTGGGGGTTGGATTTATGGATTTACAGGGAGAGGGGTGCAGCTCAAGATAGGGGTTCTCCTCTCCATGCATTAGAAGGGAGGGAGCTATCTATCACTAGAAGTTTCCAGACCCTTTCTTGGGCATCCAAAGTGCCTGAGTCAGGCATGGTAGCACATGCCTGTAATCCCAGAGTCTCAAGAGGCTGAGGGAGGAGGATCACAAGTTTGAAGCCAACCTCAGCAATGTAAAGAGGCCCTTAGCAACTGAATGAGACCTGGTCTCTAAATTAAAAAAATTTAAAGGGCTGGTGAGGTGGCTCAGTGTTTAAGGCGTCCTGGGTTCAATCCCTAGTACCAAAAAGGGGAAAGGAAAAAAAAGTGTGCCTAAACATTTTAGCCTTAAAGAAATTTCTCAATCCTGAGATTTTGTGAAAATGTGTGTGTGTATGTGTGTGTGTGTGCGTGAGAGAGACACTTAGTTGTGATTTTTAAAATTTTGCTTCTTATACTAGTAACTGTTATTATGAATCTTGTTTAAAGGTTTGGAGTCTATCTGGTGTGCCGGGTATGTGTTGAGTGAGCTCCTTCTCTTCACTGCCCTATGAGGCAGTTACTGTCATTTCCCCTTCTGTACGTAAGGAATGAGGGTCTAAGGGAGATTGGGAATGTCTTTAGGGTCAGTCACACAGATGAGAGATCACAATTGGCAGAGCTAGATTCAAATCCTGTCTGAGCTGCTGACCTGTATTTACTTTCCACTTTTTTTTTTTTAATTATTAAAAACATATACAGTTTAGAGTAGTTTGCCAGTCTCAGGACATTGTTGACTTGTACAAAAGAAGAAGCTTTTAGCCTTTTAAGTTGATATTTGCTTGCTCCAAATAATACTAAATAAGAAGCAGACTCAGAGAAAGTGACAGATCATAGATGTTCAAGTCTAAAATAGTAAATGGGAGTGTTTCCTTGTGACTCTAAGCCACAGGAAATCATGGGAACATGCCAGTAGCAGGGACAGCAATGGCTTAGCATTTAGACTGTTGATCACAGTTAGTATAGATGTGCCATTCATTTTTTTTTTCAATTTGACACATATTTGTGAACTTAAAACTGTTAGCTTGCAATGGAGGATATGCCAGGTACATTTCAAATAAAGCACAAGCATCAATCAGAGAGATTGGTGCAGCCTGTTCTTGGTTTCCTGACAAAGATGAAGAAACATCTTTTTATTTCCCCCTTAAAACTGTATCTTATTCTCTTTTTTTTTTTTTTTTTTTTTTTGGTGTGTGTACTGGGGATTGAACCCAGAGGCACTCTACTACTGAGCCACATCTCCAGCCTCTTTGGTTATCATTTTATTTAGAGACAGGGTCTCAATAAATTGCTTAGGGCCTCGCTAAGTACTGAGGCTGGCTTTGAATTTGCAATCCTCCTACCTCAGCCTCCCCAGTCGCTGTGATTACAGGCATGTGCCACCATGTCCAGCAAAACTGCATCTTACTCTTGATGAGGTTAAAACAGTCATGCTAACCAGTCAGCTGCCATGCTGATCATCCAAATAAACACAACCTTATTCATTTTTGGTGCCAATTGTATTTCTTACCATTGAAAGAAAGTGCCAGCATATTAGAGGTATGGGAATGTTTCGGGAAGGACAGGAAGATGGAGTTGCTAGAGGAAGAGACGAGTGGATGGAAGAGGAAGGAACCAGTGAAGTAAGAGCTGGTGGAACGGGAAGCCAGCTACAGGCAGAGCCAGGAGAGGGAAGAAGGTAGGGTGTGGAAATGCAGAAGAAGCTCTGCTTTATGAAGCACACAGCCCAGACTTAGAAGCACTTCTAGGACCTTGGCCCACTAGTGGAGCTGTCCCTCAGTTCCACCCAGTACCCCTGTGCCCAAGCCGAGCGTCAGAACTGCTCTAGAAAAGCTTGGGACAAGTGGCAAGTCCCCCCAGATGGGCACCCGCCCAGATGTGTGCACTTGAAACTGCATCTTCCACACGGGCATATCATTAATGATAGAAATTTCAAACTAGAACTTTAATGATGCTTAGAGTAAAGAAGTAAAGATGTAGCATTCTGTAGACTTCCTTGTCCCAAATGCAAGGACATTTGGGTGATTCCCCAACTGCCCTCCAAAGGGATGAGATTTCGTGCGGTCCTGGCACTGCAGGATAAGAGGCTCCCCAAAGCACTTAACATCTAAATTCCTCCCCAAGTCAGTCCACTTTCTGCTCTCAGTGGCTCATGAGGATGGAGCTCTTCCTGGCTGTCCCCTCTCCAAGCAGGCGGTTCTACCTTCCACCCAGCCTCTGGGCTTCCAATACCCAACACATCCACTCTTTGACTCTCCTGGGTAGAAAGGTTCATTTCTCTTTTTTTCCTCTGGCACATTCTCTGCTACAAAACTTTTCAAATACATCATGGGAGAGCCTTCCCTTTCCTCCTCACCCTGTCCCTCACCCTCCACTTACTCTCCCCACCTACCCATCCCCACACAGGCAGAATCAAAGCTGTGGTCAAGGGTCCATGGCTTTGGGGAGCAAAGCCCAAGGCCTCAGCACTCACCAAGTGCAGGGTGTCGGCTTTCTGCGTCTGCCTCTGCCGGCTCTTCTGGGCTGCAATGCGATTCTTCTCCCTTCTCTGAACTTTTCTTACATCGTCAGAAGAGTCCTGGGAGGCAGAGATGATGGGAATTAGGAGTTTGCTCTTCTCTTCTGAATTAAAGCAGGCTTTTGTGGCATTTGGTACCCATCCATCCTTTCATCCATCCCTCCTTCCATCCATCTTCCCACTTATTCTTCTATCCATCCATTCATCCATCCATCCATCCATCTTTCCACCTATTCTTCTATCCATCCATCCATCCATCCATCCATCTATCCATTCATCCATTCTTCCATGTCTTCATCTCTTCATGCACCCATCCATCCCCTTATTTTCCAGAAGCCTCCAGCCACAGGAGCATACTTTCCCATACCCTGTCACACATCCTCAGGTCTTTCTATGTTTTACTTGGTCAAAAGCTGTAAGAAGCAGCACGAGACCTCCAGGCCTCACGAGGGTTATTCTGGGCAGCAATGGTGAAACCAGTGAAAGCAGAGTCTATGCCTCTCCTCCTCTCCAGGGCTGCTCCACCCTTGCCCTCTATTTTTTTTTCCCCCAGAACGTCCTTGCTGTTCTTTTTGGCTGTTATCTTTCTTTCTTTCTTTTTTCTCCTCCCAAAACCTTGTTGAGCACCTACTATGTGCCAACTTCTGCTCAGGTGTTTTCAGAGGTGCTCTGGTTTAAGTCCCTAGTTCTGTGAAGTGGGTGTCATTGTTTCCATTGTACACGGGAGGAAACTGAGGCTCTACGAGCTGGCCCAGGAGCTTGAAGTCATCTGGCAGTGTTGCCCCTTCTGGTGCTGAATCTGAAGCCCTCCCAAGACCCCCTCACCACCAGCGACCTCACTGCTTTGTACCCCAAGAGGTCTTCTGCCACATCCCTGGTGGAAGGCACCAACCCAGAACTGCCTTTTCTTTTCCTTCGTTCCCTTCGTTGTGCTCAGCCAGCCCGATGTTCCCCACGCCCGAGCAGAACGCCCGGTATGAATGAAATGCCAAAAAGAAGGTGCTCACTAGGGGGGTCATCTGCTGTGGGGTCCGGGGGGTGCACCGAGGGACAAGGGGTCCTGGGTGCTCTAATTACATCCCATAGATGGGCACATCCTCTGCTACCTCCAGCTTTCTCCCGGATGCTGCGGGTTAGTGTAGATGGCTGAGAGGAACCTGTGCAGCTCCTGCCCGGCTGTCTTGCGCAGCCCTGCTGGCCAGAGGGCACAGATCCTCAGGCGAGACCGTGCGCCCCAGCATGTCCAGCACTCCCAGGCCATTGCCGTAGGAGGACGCTGGGTTAGATAGGAGGGCGTGTTCTTCCTCTAAGGGGGACAGGGGACCAGATTACCATGGAAGCCATGAGTAATTTCCTTCCTAAGAAGAACACAGCACAGACTTCCAGGCAATCTAAGCCACTCCGATACCATCTTGAACAGAGACTGGAAGGTCTGCCCTCTAGAGGTCTCCACCGGGACTCCTCCAGACCCGCTGCTCTTTGGTTAGTTGCTAGTGATAGATGCTCTGCCTGATGTTTACATTCTTTCATTTTGGCTGATCATTTTGAAAGCCTCTTGAATATCTATGCTAAGGAAAGAATGCACTTCTTAAGCTGCAGAGGTGGGGAAGATTTTAATCCACGGAGATACGTCGGATGAGAAGGAGGAGGACTTCCCTAGGGTAGGATGTTGAGAATATGGCAGAGAGAAAGCCCCCAGACGCTGTGAGGTGAGTAGGGCACCTAATGTCTTGGCAACTCCAGCTGAAAACTCCTGACTTGGAAATCAATCTAGATTCTAAAGTCTCCACAGTCCCTGCCTTAATTTCCCTCACTTCCCCAGAGCTGAGGTAAGTTACTAGCAAATGTCTCCAACAAGTTTCCAGGGTCGCCTCCCCCTTTATTTCCTTCCTTCTGTTCAGAAGCTCCTGGAAAAAGAGGTATCGGCTGCAGCTCCAGCATCTCTCTCCCTGCTGGCTGTTCTAGCGACAGAGGCAGCACCTCAGCAGAGATGCCCCTGCGCTGGGTTCCTCCTCCTCCTGACAGCTCGTTCCCAGACCCCACCTGGAAGACTTTTCTCTTGGGACCTGTCGACTCTTCCAGGGAAACAACACATCCAGGATGTGGGTTGTGCATGCCAGCAGCCCACTTAAAAAGCCTCTGGTCACTTTTCTAGTGCCGTCAAGAAGAGTGGACCACCTTGACATTCCTCTTCTCCTTTGCTGCCTAGAAAGCTTCATGGTGGGACAGCTGTGAGGCAGGGGCTGTGGGCACCCTTGGGGAGTGGAGAGGAAAAGGGGCTTTGGCAGAATAGGGGGCAGCTGAGAGTCTCTGCCACCATGTGTGGCTTCACTGCAGATGCCATGTCTTGAGTCTAATAGAGTGTTCATGCCACAAGCCACTTCCTCCCTCTGCAGCTCCCTGTGCAGGACAAGAAAGCCTGCCCCGCTTCCTGCCTCCCAGGAGAATCAGAGGGTAGGAGAAAGGGAAAGGGGACCCTACCTGCTTGCCAGGGGGAGGCGAGCGGCTGAAGCTGGAGTCGCTGCTGTCAGAGCTGTGAGGCATGGCTGAGATCTTCCGGGCCCTCACACACGCCCCGGACGCCTGTGGCTCTCTGGTCACCAGCTGGCCTCCCGTCCTGACTGCCCCTGGCCCACCAGCCCTCCACCCTCCACAGGTGCCTCCCCTGCTGGCCCTGCAGCCACCTCCACCCCCTGCGTCCTCCTTGCTCCGGGGTGCAGGGGGACTGCTCCCCACAGGGACATCTCGCTCACTTCGGGGCTTGCGCGCGCTCTCTCTCTTGTGGTTTCTGGTAATTCATGCTGGAAGTCACATGGGCGGAAACTTCAACAAGTTAGAAGGTAGTCTGAGAGAAAATACAGATCTGGGAAAAGACCCACAATTATGTGAAAGAAAAAAAAAAAATCCACAAAACCCCAGATGCCTTCCGCCAGTTTGAAAGGCAGAGCAGCTCTCTCAATTGATGAAGATAAAAGAGAAAAACAGGTAGGCAGGGAAAACCCCCAGTCAGAATTAGCAAGTCAGTCTCCTGTCAACACAGCAGAGAGGAGAGGACAACAGGGAAAGAGTTTCCACTGTCACACGACTTGAGTTCTAAACCAAAATAAAACGGTCAGGCTGGGATTTCTTCCTGGACTTCAGCTAAAAACAGCTGCCCATCCTGTCTTGGTCTGGGCTTTTCTCACCACCCAGTCAGCCTCAGCGTGGGCTGGGGACAAAGTGGCCCAAGGGCACTGTCCTTTCTTGTGAAGGTAAGAGGTTGGGTACATCTGAAAGCCGCAAGGGAACTCTAGAAGGGATGCGGGAATCCGTTCATGGCCTTGCCTCTTAGCAGGGAGTGCACACTCTCTCTAGAGGAGGGTTCCAGGGGACCCTCCCTCCACAGAAGCTCGAGATGGACCCTGACTCTTGGAGTCAAGGTCACCAGGTCAGAACCCAGAATGGAGAAAGAGTAAAAAGTAGTGACAGAAGGACCAGACCTGGAGTCAGACGACTATAATTTGAATTCTGGCTCCTCCCTGTTGTCTGTCCTTGAGTTTAGCCAACTCACTTGACCTCTGGGACTCTTGTCTTTGTCCCTAAACCTGCCCTGCCTACCTCTCAAGGTTATTGCGAGAATGAATAATAACTTGAACTAGAAACCGTAGAGTATGCTACCTCAGTGGCTGTTACTTGTAGTGTGCTGCTACCCTCCCCATGAGCACATCTGGGGAGGGTTCAGTAAGCAATCCAGTTCTTACCTGAGTCTTTCAGCTTTTTTAAAAAAGACCTTGCCTTATTCTCAGTATGGCTCAAAGCCAAATGCTCGCCTTGCTCAATCTTAAACTTGACCAGAAGTTATGGCCCCTAAAACATTAATCACTGGTTGAATTTATGCCCTAAGACAACATTGTCCTAAGTCTAAATTGACCCAAAGGAAATTCATTCCAAGGATAACGAGCGCTATGGATGAAGCAGGGTAGGGAGTTCGGGAATTCTGGGGGTCAGCGGTTGCTGTTTCTGTGGCGTGGTCAGGAAGGACCTGGCTACAGGCCGAAGGGAGGAGGTGAAGGGTGTGAGTGTGGAAGGCAAGAAGGTCCCAGGCAGGGACATCAGCAGGGACCCGAGGGGGTGTGTGCTTGGGGCATCTGAGGGACAGTAGGGAAGCCAGTACTGAGGCAAGAGAGTGGCAGCAGACAAGGTCGGCAGGGAAGCGGGGCCAGGGCTGGGGTAGTCAGGTCGTGTACAGCCTTGGAGGCCACTGGAAGGATGTTAGCTTTTATTCTGAAACCGGTGGAGACCCAGAGGAAGGTCCACCCTCCTCCCGCCTCTCCCTCTCTACCTTAGCTCCTGGGCTTTTCCTTCGTAGCACTTTTGTCATTATTTTACTAGTTTATTTACTTATTTTCTTCATTTGAATGTTAACTCCATTTTTGAATTTCTTAATTATTTCAACAAATGTTTATTAAACACCTACTGTGTGCCAGACAATGCTGTAAGTACTTGGGATAACTCTAAGTTAGTTGAAAAAAATTTTTTGACTATACTCTAAATGAGATGGTGGATCAGTTAGCTTCCACTGTGTAACAAACCAAGAAAAAAAATCTCGATGGCTTAAAACAACCATGTTTTTAGCTGATGCATCTCTGGGTTATCCAGAGGTTTCCAGAAGACTGGACTAGGCTGATCTCAGGTGGGCTCAGACAACTGATAGTTTGGCTGATAACCAGCTGGTCTGAGATGGCCTTTTCTGGGGTGAGTCTTCTCACGTGGTCTCTATCCCCTGGCGGGCATGCTTGGGCTTGTTTCCATGGTACCTGCAGGATTCCGGGTTAGAGCAGAAGCATCCACAGCTTCTTGAGGCCCAAGCTCAGAACAGGCAGAGGTCCATCCAACCACATTCTCCTGGCTGAAGAAAGCCACGAGGCCAGCCCAGACGCAGGGGGCTGAGCAACAGACTCCACCTCTCATGGGAGACATTGGAGGAAGCGCGCGCGGCCACATCTGCTGGCCCCCCACTGGGAAGCCACAGGAGGTCTGAGAGCAGAGGAGCCCCTTGCTCCAAGTGAGGTTTCATGGGATCTCCCTGGACACAGTGGAGAGTTTCCTGTGGGGAGCAAAGTGGAAGTGGGGAGACCAGCTGGGATGAGAGCACTGGTTACCGTGACAGCCGCAGCAGACGTTGGTGGCACAGACCAGCGAGGTGGTGGTGAAGGTGAAGAGAGAGGCAGTGAGCAGTCCAAGGAGGGTGTCCCTTGTTTCTCGGTCGCTCTTCGGGTCCCTAGTAGAGGCTGGATAAAAAGCGGTCAGTGAGAGAGGTAATAGGTAAGGTGCTCGGGACCTGCACTGTCCTTTATCACCTCTCAAGCTGGGCGTTTGGGGAGCTCTTTAAGGACAGTAATAATCACACCTGTGTTTCACTCAGTTTGATTAACATTTGTGTATCACCTATTAGGTAGTAGGAATCATAAATATGAATAAGACAGAACTCCCCCACCTTCACAGAAAGAAGGGAAAATGACCAAATAACCAAACATCTGTGCCACAATGCACAGATGATGTCCTTCCATCTTTGAACGCTACCATTCAACAGTTAATATTTGTTGAATGAATAACTGCTGGATTCTCGGGGAACCTGTCAACATAGTGATTCGCTATTCAACAGAAACTAATGTGGAGAGAAATGCAAAATGATCTCCCACATAGAAAGATGGGTCTCATTCAATAGTATTACTAAAAAATTATTTTTATGTATTTAAGATTAAAAAATAAGAAACACTTGTGTGTACCCTGTTAAACTTAAGAAATAAATTCTGAGCAGAGCTTATGGTCCCCGGACACTGCTTCCTAAATCCACCCCCTTCTCACCCCAGTTTAAGTCATACGTAATCCAGAATGTGGTCTTTGTCATTCCTGAACATTCTTCTATATTTTGACTTATATTTCTATATTTGAACTATATCTGTGTGTATAACTAAGCATCAAGTATTGTCTGGCATGATTTTAAACTTTTTATATTGTTAAGATTTCTTATTTGGTTTCCAATACACTGAATAGTAACAGCAAGGTTTGGTCTATAGGCATCCCACAGA
Organism: Sciurus carolinensis; assembly: GCF_902686445.1. Lineage (NCBI taxonomy): Eukaryota > Metazoa > Chordata > Mammalia > Rodentia > Sciuridae > Sciurus > Sciurus carolinensis. The sequence continues at coordinate 173,730,519 of NC_062214.1, read as the reverse complement.
GATGATTTTGGAGAATTCCATGAAACTACCAAGGAATAGTTGTGATATACCCAGCATCAATCCAATAACATCATCCCAAAGGCAAAGAACAGCGCTAAGGTATATTTACTGGATATGTCAATCCCTTATACTGACAGCAAAAGTCCCATCCTTGGCCCTGGTACAAATCACAAAACAGGGCCAACTCCTCTAGGTGGGCAACTGCCTGCTATCATGCACAGGCTAGGCAAGCTCCCATTTGTACAGTGAACGACCTGCACAACTATACCAGCATCCCTGTCATGTATTACAGTGTGCCAGGAGCTGCACATGAACGGATACATTTAATTCTCACAACAGTATAAACGGTAAGTACTACAGTCCCCTCCCGCATTATAAAGGTGTAGAATATTGAGGCACAAAAAGCCTAAGTAAATTCCCCAAGATCATACAGCTAGTAAAGTGGGTGAGGCCAGGACTCAGACCCAGGCAATGCATCTCCACAGTCTTGTGCTCTTACGGACCGACCTCTGCCACCTGTCATTTCACTCTTTCCAAGAACTCTACCAAGCAGTTATTATAATGAGGTTCTCCAAGCTGTAGATGTGACAAATGACGCACGGAAGGTCTGGTAACTTGCTCAAGGTCACATAGCCAGCACAGCCAGGATTTGGACTCAAGCGGTCTGTTGCTCTTGAGCAATGCTCAACAGCCAAGGTCCAGCCAGGAGTCACCAGAAAAACCCAAAACCCACCGCCTCTCCAGATTTCCTGACCCTCGTCTATTTTATGAGGCTCAGAACTCTTGCATCTGCAGTAATGTAATAACGTTGGTGGAACCAGATACCGCTCTGCTTTGTAGGAACTTTGTAGAAACCGACGCAAGGGAAAGGTTCAAAGGATCTCTCCAACTGGGACTAATGAAGGGCGGGGGAGTGTGGGGGTGAGGAGGACCTAAGAATTGAAATGCCCGAGTTGCCTAAAGCTCCTGAAAGAAGTGAAGTTGGACTCATTGGGGGTGAAAGCCTCCTCAGTTACCACAGTCACAGCACTTGGGTAAGGCAGAGCCCCCAGGATTGAATCACCCCAAAACTTTACAGCTTTAAACAATAAGCTCCCATTATCCACCCAGGTCTGGATGGTCAGGAATCTAGAAAGAGCTAGGTGGCTCTGGCTCAGGGCCTCTGGTAAGGCCGCGCTGCGGCTCCTGCCTGGGCCGGCCAATCTGAAGGCTGGGCTGGTAGACACACTTCCAAGAAGGCACGCTCACATGGCTCTTGGCGTGAGGCCTGGGCTCCTCCCCATTTGAGTCTCTCCACGGGGCTGCCTGAGTGTCCCTGGGACACAGTAGCTGACTTCCCCCTGCCTGAGTCACAGAGAGAAGAGAGAAAGGTATATCCTACCTTTTACGATCTAGGCTCCCAACCTTTCTGCTTTGTTCTATTCAATAAAAGTGAGGCACTAGAACCAGCTCCCCCTGGCAGGGAGGTGAACAGTCTCTACTTCTTGAAGGGAGGAGTATTAGAGAATTATTTGTGCCAGGTCTGGTGTTACATGCCTGCAATCCCAGGGACTGGGGAGGCTGAGGCAGGAAGATCATAAGTTGGAGGCCAGCCTGGGCAACTTGTGAGACCCTGTCTTACAAAAAAAGAAAGGACTGGGGATGTTTTAGTGGTAGAGCACCTCTCAATTCAATCCTCAATACTGAAAAACAACAACAACAACAACAACAACAACAAAAAAATATATATATATATATATATATATATATATATATATATATATATGTATTTATTTGTGAGCTTTCTTTCAACCTACCACACTTCCCAAACTGACATGAGCACAAGGGGTCAAGAGGCAGTTTTCTGTCTTGGCTTTGCCTCCAACTGACTTTATGACCTTAAAGGTCTCTTTTTTCCCCTCTGGGTCCATTTCTCCAGGTGCAAATTTTGGGGGAGGTAATGATAGGAACCATTTTAGAGTCTTCTTTGTGAATGTGAGTTTGGCAAGAGAGAAAGAAGAAGTCTTACCTGGTTATTTTATGGCACTATTTCCTGTGGCTGAGAGCAACAGACTCTGCAGCCACATCACCTAGAGGCCTAGCTCTCCACTTACTCCTGGGTGACCTCAGTAAGTCACTTAACCTCTCTGTGCCTCATTTCCACACCTATGAAGTGGGAGAATATAATACCACCAACCCCTTCAGGCTGTATGAAGGTTTGAATGAGTTCATGTTGGTAGAGTTCTTTAGAAGTGTCTGGAACACAGAAAACACGGTAGGAGTGTTTGCTAAATTAAAAACATTCTTGTAACGCTCTAGCTGAATGTAACTAGCAGCTGGAAAACTGTCCTCACAAGCAGATTGAAATGATTTATAATCAGGGGTGACCTAGGTAGCACGAGTCCTCGCCTGTCAGAACCAAACCTGGGCCCTGCTGCGTCAATTTGTTAGTTGCTGTATCATGGTGGGGGTGGTCCTGAAAGTGGGAAGGGACAGGGAGGAATCTCCGAAGGTTCAGGGATATAGATGTGAACCTGTGTATCAGTGTATTAGTAATTGATCAGCCTGGTTTAAAGTTAGCAGGATATTTTGTCCATAAATGGGCTTATTAAGGTCATTGAAAACAATTTTTTTTTTTAAGTGGGGATTGAACCCAGGGATGCTCTACCACTGAGCTACCCCTCCGACCCTTTTTATTTCATTTTGAGACAGGGTCTCACTAAATTGCCCAGGCTAGCCTTGAACTTGCCATCCTCCTGCCTCAGCCTCCCAAGTTGTTGGGACTACAGGCGTGCACCACACAGCACGGACATGGCTCTGTGCATACCCGTCAGATCTCCCATCCTGGGCTGTTCCCTGTGCCAGAACAGAGACTTCGGTCCAAAGCCCAGTGAAGGAGCCCAGACCTGAGACTGACCTGGCCGACCCGTGTTTGGCAAGAGCAGGGATGCTCCAGCTGAATCTTACAGGAAATGAGTTGAGAAGGGTGGAACCGGGCAGAGCAGAAACTACCCGGCGAGCCGGTGGTGTGCCCCCTGAGCAGGTGGCTGCAGAGCTAGGTACTTTTCCTCTCTGAGAATTATTTCAGAAATCAAGCTTTGAAGTCTTAAGGGTTGGCCTCTACTATTCAGTTATTTGAACTAAAATAATAAAAATCCCCTAGCTACTCTAAATTTTTTTGGGTTGAAAAAGCACATTATGGTGTATCTTTACTGCTTACAAGATGGCAAGAGGGGATTTTTCACAAAGTTTCCCGAATCAGTAGGGAAAACATTTACCTGAGGGCAGAGTTCTACGGGAAGGGACCTGAAGGGGTGGCCAGGTGATGACAGGGGAAGTCCCCCTGCAGAGTGGCCTGCAGTCCAGCCCGCTTGGCTTTCAGATCAGATGAAGACTTGCAGAAAGCTTCCAGAAGGGTGTGACTGCCCTCCACAAGGCCAGTCCTAAAAGCTAAAAGCAGGGTTTTCTGACATTTTGGCCAGATCATTCTTTGTCGTGGTGGCTGTCCTGTGCATAGTAGGATCTCTAGCAACATCTCTGCTCAGATGCCAGTATAACCCCCAGTTGTGAAAATCAAGAACATCCCTAGACGTTGTCAAACGTCCTGTGGGGAGATGGGCCAAACTGCCCCAGGTGCATACTGGGTTAAAGAAGGGTGCATCTGAAAGAAAGTTCCTGTTCCTTCTGTCAATCTGGACCTGGTGGCTTCCTCACAGCTTCCCCCCTGGAAGCTCAGGAAACTTCTGGACCTCTGTACTTGCTCCATGCAATTTCTGGGTCTCCATGGTTGTGACCTGCTTCAATCATGTGAGCATGGCCATGCTGATAGCGGAGCCCCTGGCCAGGCCCAGAGTGGACACATGATTGCTTCCAGAAGGGCTGCTTCCAGGTTCCCCTACAACCTAGTCCTTCCAGACAGAAAGGCAGGGGGCAAGGCCCCTCCAAGGTTGAGCGAGAGGCCACTCCACTTTTTTAGTTTTCCACTAGATTAAAAATGAAGATATATCAATGTGAAGCAACAACAACAACAACAACAACAAAATGGCATGTTTTAAAAACTAGGTACTTGTGCTATAGCTAGTAATTAAGGGATTTACCCGATTATTAATTTGTGACTGGAAGTGGTACCATCAGGCAATGAGAAGTGGCCTGGAAGCTGAGTGAATCCCTCTTCTCTCAGGCCTGGCTGAGTGTCTCTGGCCTCAGGAGAGGAGGGTGCTCTGAGGTCAGGCCTGAGCCAAATGACTTTTCTGCATCCCTTCCTCCCCCATGGCGTAGAGGACGGAGAGAGAGAAAGGGCCGAGGAAGAAAGTGAGAACAGGGAAACAGCCTCTGAGCTTTGGGATTGAATAAGGAATTGCATATTCTGTCCACTTGATAACCATGTGGACTTGGGCTGTCACTTAACACTCTGGGCCTCAGTTTCCTCATCTAACCTGGGAATGATGAGCCCCATCATAAAACTGAACACACTTAAATCGCTTCGTGCAACGATGAGTGCTTGGTAGACATGCAGTGCCTATCAGCTGTCGCTGCTGTCATCTTAACTTTATAACAGCCTGAATAAAACTGGGCCCCTCGCACGCAGTGCAGCGTCTCCTCATATCGATACCAAAAAATCTCTACTCAGTGTCCCCCCAAAGTTACCCTCTTCTCAGTTTCTCTGCCCATCTACCTTTCTCTTCTGAGGTCTTTCCTTGTTGCTTAGGCTCGGTTGTGACCTTCACCCCTTCCTGTGGAGCAACTCTGGTCTCTACCTCCCAACCCAGTGCTCTCTGTTCTTCAGGGCTGGACACGTGCAGGCAGGGTTAACATCTCTTACCTGGGCCACACCTGTATCTCCCTCCTCTCCTGGCTGCATGGGGCCCAGGTCCAACAGCTACAGGGTCCAAACAAAGATGCCTCCTTCAGGGGCGGTCTGCAGTCTGTTCACCTGGTGGACCACTGAGTTTCCAGGTGGGCTGTTGTGGATGTCCTGACCTTGAGGGTTCCTGTCGAGTCTTGGAGCACAGTGCTTTTCATTTCTGTCGGATCAGCTCCTACAAGGGATTATTAGTTCCCTTCACTCTTACGCAGATTGTTTTTTTCCCCTTATGTAGATTCTTTAGGGTTTTCTTAGATGATTTTATGTTGTCTGTGAATAAAGACAGTTTACTCTTCCTTTCCAACCTATTTCCTTTTTTCAAAAAAAAAGTGCCTTTGCCTTTTTGTACAGTCTGATGTTGAATAAAGGTAGTAAGAATAGATATTCTTGTCTTTTTCCCGGTCTTAAGAGATTAGCGTTCAGTCTTTTATCATTAAATATAATGTAAGCTGCAGGGTTTTTTGTAGAAATCCTTTAATCGGGTTGAGGAAATTCCCTCCTGTTTTCAATTGCCAAGAGCTCTTGAATGTGTTCTGAATTTTGTCATTTTGAATTTTGTCATTTGTTCCAAATCTGTTGATATAAATCTATGGATTTTCTCCTTTATTCCATTATTATGATAAGTTATAAACACTGATTTTTTTTTTGGTCGGGAGGTACTGAGGATTCAACCCAGGGGTGCTTAACCACTGAGCCACATCTCCATCCCTGACTTTTTTTTTCTTAAAAAGCCATTTTTATTACATATTATTAAGATGTACACCTGGATATTTTGATATACTTATTTTGAAAGACATGTTTCATAAATGAAGTGATAATGATTGATTTTTAAATGTAAACTAACCTTACATTCCTGGGACGTATTTTACATGCTCATACTTCTTAGCGTATTTTAAAATCAAGCTATAATTCGCAAACCATGAAATTTATTCTTTTAAAGTTCAAACTTCAGTGGGCTTTTTTTTTTTTTTGTATATTCACATTGTTATACAATCATTCCTGTTGTCTAATTTTGAATTTCTTTTTTAGTAAGTACTGGGTATTGAACCCAGAACCTCGTGCATTCCAGGCATGTGATAAGGTTTAAAAAAAAAAAAAAAACCAACCCCCAAAGAAACTGTTCCTGTAAGCAGTCATTTCTCAACTCTCCACACCCCTACTCTTAGCAGGCACTAAAATACTTTCTATTTCTTTAGATTTGCCTATTGTGGACATTTCATAGAAATGAAGTTACATGTGGTCTTTTGCATCTGCCTCTTCTACTTGCTGTTGTCAAAGCTTGTCCATACAAATATCAGCACTTAATTTCTTTTTATGACCCAATAATATTCCATTGTGTAGAAATACCCAACTGTCCATTCATCAGGTGATGAACTGTTGGGTTGTTTCCACCATTTGGTTCTTATAAATAATGCTGCTACAAACATTTGTGTACAAGTTGCTGCGTGTACATCTGTTTTCAATTCTCTTGGACATATACCTAGAAATGGGATTGCCTGGTCTCATGTCATTCCATGTTTAACTCTTTGGAAACTACCAGACAGTTTTCTACAGCAGCTGCAGCTGCCCCATTTTATATTCACCCCAGAAATATGGGAGGGTTTCAATTTCTCCATATTCTCAACAATACTTGTTATTCTGCCTTTTGATTATAGTTATCTAATAGGTGTGAAGTGCTATGCATTGTGGTTTTGATTTGCATTTGCCTAATGACTAATGATGTTGAACATCTTTTCATATACCTGCAGTCTATTATAGATCTTCTTCGGAGAAATGTCTACTCAAAATCTTAGGCTGTTTGAAAAATCTACCATGTCTTCAGGGGCCTGCATGAGTGCCCCGCAGAAGCCTGGTGGAGCGACCCAGGCTGGAGGCTGGGGTGAGAGGATCAAGGTCTCTCTGGGAGCTGCAGGGTCTCAACAGTGCAGGGTGCAGAAGGGCTGCCAGGGTTGCTTTGTGGGTCTTGTTCCAGCCGGAAGCAACCCCTTCCTGGAACCCAGATCCCAAGCTTTACTCTGAAGAGTGTAGGGCGGTTCATTGAGGAATCCTTTCAGGCACAGCGTGATGAATGGTCCCTCAAGTCTCAAGAAAACACTCTTCTCCAGTCAAATGACTTTGAAATATTTCAGACCTTCCCTGTGACTTCCTACAGTCAAAATTTTACAGAAATTTGTGACTTTCCCCTCAAATAAGGAAACAAACTGAAGGAGCGGAGTTTTAAATAATAATGGCCTGATTCTTTTGGTGACATGCTTTATATGAAAATAAGCCAAAAACTTATCATCAAATATATCAAAATACATGTCTTTAATAAGTAACTTAAACCTACAGTATCATGTATGTTTTATTTGTTGGATGTTTACATTTTAGGAAAGAAAACACTTTCATTTATTTAAAAAATTGAATACTTATACTTTCTGGTTCCTAAGATTTTTATCCTACGATAAAATTTGTTCTTTGATCATGAATTTACAATTACTAAATAAAGACAAGAAAGTATAAAATTGGGGGGAAGAATAGTCTTTACTAATCAAATGATGCCTTGATTTTTCTAAAGGAGATCGTTTTGTTTTATAGCACAAACATGAGAGGTGTTTCTTAGCAAACTTGTTTGGAAAGGTTATTGGTATGATGTATAATAGGTTCTGCCATCTTGGGTGTTGTTGTGGTTTAGATAGGAGGTGTCCTCGAAAGACTCATGTGTGAGACAATGCAAGGAAGTTTAATTGGCACATTAATTCCCAATAGGGATTAACTGGGTGGTAACTGTAGACAGGTAGGGTGTGGCTGGAGGAGGTGAGTCAGGAGGGTATGCCTTTGGGGGTATATGTTTTGTCTAAGTTGAGAGTCTCTCTCTCTCTCTCTCTCTCTCTCTCTCTCTCTCTCTCTTTCTCTCTCTCTCTCCGTTCTGGTGCAATTTTCTGAGCTACTTTCCTCTGTTACACCCTTCCACCATGATGTTCTGCCTCACCTCAGGCCCTGAGAAATGGAGTTGGCCATCTATGAACTGAGACCTCTGAAACCCTGAGCGACAAATGAACTTTTCCTCCTCTAAAATTGTTCTTGTCTGGTCTCTTGATCACAGCAGTGAAAAAGCTGCCTAACACATGTATGAAACAGATTCAATATTTTTTTAAATTCCTTTATCTTATAGTTGTGGTTGCACTTTTTAAAATATACTATGTTGTTTCATGTCTTTAAAAATATTGCAAATGGCTAAAAACAAAGAAACGTGAAAGTATTACAACTTAAAAGAATTCTTCATGTCACAAGTGTTTCACTTTGATGATGTGCCTTTGATTTAATATGGGGACACTTTTAGAAGGATACTTTATTTATGTTTGTAGTAATTTTTGAAGAGATTGGAAATAAATTTTTGAAGAGCTTGGAAATAAATTCTGCTTAATTCATCATTTTCTCTGATAGCTAAAAAATGGATTGGTTTTTTTATTGTTGAGTTGACAAGTTTTTTTTAATATATTCCAGATATTAGATCTTCAACAGATATTTGATTTTAAATATTTTCTGTGGTCTCTTGTACTTTCTTAACAGTGTCTTTTGAAATGCAAGACAAATTGTTGTGATTTGGATGAAATCCATGTTACTTTTGGTTTCATATGCCATACTCAAAGTCATGGGGACTCATGTTTATTTTTTCAACTAAGGGTTTTATAGTTTTAGGTATTATATTTAAGTCTTTGATTTGTTTTGAGTTCATTTTTGTGTGTGGTGTGAGTTAGGAACCCAAATGCATTCTGTTGTCTGTATATCCATTTATCCCAGATTAATCTGTTGAAAGTCTATTCTTTCCCCATTAATAGTTACAACACCCTTGACAAAAATCAATTGACCAGAAATATGAGGGTTTATTTCTGGAATTTAAAACTTCTTACATTGATGTATATGTCTATCATTATGCCAGTTTCACAATGTCTTGTAAGTTTCAAAAATGGGGAATGTGCCCAGGTACAGTGGCACACATCTATAATCCCAGCAGCTCAGGAGGCTGAGGCACTAGTATCCGGAGGATTGGTAGTGGTTAAGCACCCCTGGGTTCAATCATCAGTACTAAAAAAACAAAAACAAAAACAAAAACAAAAAAGTGGGGGATGAGTGTGAGTATTCTGACTATTCTTTTTCAAGATGCTACTCTTGAACTCTTGCATTACCACATAAATTATAGGACCAGTTTGTAATTTTTTGGGGGAAAGAAAAGCAACTGGAAATATTATAAATTGCATCATATCTATAGACCAATTTGGGAAGCACTGCCTTCTTAATAGTAATCTTTTAATCCATGAACATGGGATATCTTCCTAAGTCTTTGGGTCTTTAAGATTTTCCTTTGATTTTTTTTAGATCTTCATATTTTCAGCTTGCACTTTTTTGGTTAAATTTAATCTGCAACATTTTGTTTTTTAATATAAATTCAATTTTTATTTTTAACAGAATTATTTCATTTTTTGATTGCTCATTGTCAGTGTACACCAATATTACTGAATTTTGTATCTTGATCTTGCATCCTGTAATCTTGCTGAACTTATCAGTTCTAATATATACACATTGAATCCAACAACATATAAATTTTTATTTCTGTGTCCATTTATTTAGGGGAAGGCACATATGGCTTCCCTAGAATTTTCTATATGAAGTATGTGGTTTTCTATTTCCTTGTTGATCTTTTTTTTCTAATTGTTATATCAGTAACAAAAATGTGGCATCAGATTCTTCAACAATTATTGTTGAGTTGTCTATTTTTTTTTAATTCTGACAGAATTTGTTTCATGTATTTTTGAGACTCTATTTTGTTCCAGATCACCATAGCCACTCTAACTTATTTAGGCTACTATTTGCATCATAAATATCTTTCCATCCTCTTACATTGAATATATTTATGTCTTTGAATCTAAAGCATGTTTTTTATAGACAGTTATGTGCTTGGGTCATTTTTTAAAATTCACTTTGCCAATCTCTATTTTTTGATAGGAGTGTTAAATTAATTTACATCTAATGTAATTCCTGATAAGGTAGGATTTATATCTACTATTTTGTTACTTGTTTTCTATGTGTCTTATGTCCTTTTTGTGCTTCTGTTCTTCCATTACTATAAATTTTTGTATTAAACAGATTTTAGTGTACCTATTTATTTTTTAATTTCTATCTATTTATTTTAGCAGTGCCAAGAATTGAACCCAGGGACTTGTGCATGCTAGGAAAGCACTCTACCTCTAAGCTACATTCCCAGATCCTAGTATTGCCATTTTAATTACCTTTAATTTTTTTTTACCATTTTTTTTTAAAAATTAGAGCTTAATAGTTATATATAGTCATTGGGTTCATCCTGATAACCTCATACATGCATGGAAATCAATTTCAGTTCATGATCCCCCCCTTTTCCTGCTCCCTTTCCCCTCCAACATCCTCCCCCTTCTCCTTCCTCTACTCTTTTAGACTTCCTTTCGCTCTTTCACCATATTTTTGCTCTATTTTTTAAAATGATTATCTTGAGGATTACAATAACATAATAAGCTAGCAGGTTAATATGAACTTTAAATTCAAGTTTGTATATTATTATTAGTTTTAGTAAAATATGCAATTTTGCTACTATATAATTCCATTCCCTTCCTCCTCTTTTGTACTAATATTACATGTACTTTCCCTTTATATATTATATGCCCACCAACATAAGTTTATAATTATTGCTTTATGTAGTTATCTCTTTTTTTCTTTTGTGGTACTGGAAATTGAACCCAGGGCCTTATGCATGCCAGACAAGTACTCTACCACTGAACCACATCCCCAGCAATACAGTTATCTTTTAAATCGGATTGGAGAAAGGAAGTGTGATAAACAAAACATAAATTTACATTGTCTTCTATATTTACTCCTGTAGTTCCCTTTACTGGTGCTCCTTGTTCTTTTGATGGGTTCAAGTTATTATCTAGTATTCTTTCTTTACATCCTGCAGGACTCTCAGTATTTCTTGCATAGTAGGTTGGCTTGTAATGAATTTTCTTAGCTTTCTCTTATCTGTGAAGGTCTTTCTCCTTAAGTATTATTAATAGTATTATTATTTAGTCATGTGGGGACTGAACTCAGGGGTGCTCTACCACTGAGTTACATCCCCTAGTCCTTTATATTTTTATTTTAAGATAGAGTCTCACTAAGTTGCCCAGGCTGGCCTCCAACTTGTGATCTTCCTGTCTTAGCCTTCTGAGTCTGGGATTATAAGCATGCACCACCATGTCCAACGGCTTCATTTTTTAACATCTTTATTAAAATATAATTCACATACCATATAGTTCACTCTTTAAAGTGTACAACACAATGGCCTTGAGAATATTCACAGGGTTATGTATCCATCACCACAGTAAATTTTAGGATATTTTCATTACACTAAAAAGAAACTCTGCTCCCCTTAGACATCACCCCCCACCAAATTTCCCACCTACCCATCAGCTCATTCCCTAGACAACCTTAGTCTGTGTAGATTTGTCTATTTATTAATTGAACTGGTTTTTGATAAAAAGAACCCACTTTTTATTTCAATGATTTCTCTCTGTATTGTTTTTCTCTATTTGTCTTTTGAGTGTAATTGTAGTCTATTCCTTCTTATTGATGTTGCTATTCCACAGAATGAATATACTATAATTGACTTATCTATTCAATTGTTGATGGAATTTTGGATTGTTGATGATATGTGCCTTTCAATCCTATTCTTTATTTTTATACCCAGGAAAACTGACTTACATCCAATGAATAAAGACTTATTGCTTTCAACATACTCAGTATTCGTTTTTGACTTCAGTTACTATAATTTCAAAATATTGGCATTTTGATAATCAACATTAGCACTTTCACTTTTCAAGTTTTTGCCTTTTAAAGGAAAAGGGTAATGTGCAATGAAATATTAAATAACTACACAACAGGACTGTCTTACAAAGAGTCAAGGCTGCAGAGACTGAACTGTTGGCTGACAGAGAAAACCACCAAATACCTCACTCCCCTCCAATTCCCCCTGAAAGCACAGAAAAAAAGTGGAGTAAGGAGTTGTCTCCAAGCAAACTTGATAATGGAAGGAAAGGACATCAGCACCCTAGTCTTATGTATTTCTAGAAAGCTAAAAAGTGTCAGACAGGTGCATTCTTTAGCTGATGAGCAAAACTCGAGTTTAGCACACGAAAGGAGACTGACTAGAAAGAGAGCAAGAAAGACAATACAATGGAGACCACCATTAAAAATGATGCTGCAGCCAGGCACAGTGGCATATGCCTGAAATTCCAGCAGCTTAGGAGGCTGGGGCAGGAGGATCACTAGTTCAAAGCTAGCCTCAGCAAAAGCAAGGTGCTAAGCAACTCAGTGAGACCCTGTCTCTAAATAAAATATAAAATAGGGCTGGGGATGTGGCTCAGTCGTTAAACACCCCTGAATTCAATCCCCAGTACCCAAACAAAAAACAAACAAAAAAATAGATGCTGCAAAAGAATAATACAAAATTTAATTATACACAAAGATGTTCATGATATATTGTTAATATAGTGAGTCAATTATATAATTTAACATATTACATATTATATATTAATACACAAATACATTAAACTGAAAAGCAGGTTAAAATCAATGTATTAATCATGCTCATATTTTTCATAAGACAACACATATATAGTTAACTGGGAGGCCATACACCAAAATGTTAACATTGACACAAACAGTTCACATGTTTTCTCTAGTTGCTGTGTTTAGAATGTGTCCCTAGAATTCATGTGTTGAAAACAGTCCCCAATGCAATAGTGTTGGGGAGTGGTAATGGGAGGTGTTTAGCTCTGCCCCCAAATGACCTGCAGGAACCAGTTCACTTTCTTAGACATTTGCCTTTCTGCCTTCTTCCATGTGATGACACAGCAAGAAGGTTCCTGCCAGAAGCCATGCCCTAATTTTGGACTTCCTCCGCCTCCAGAACTGTGAGAAATAAGTTTCTGTTCATTATAAATTACTCAGACTCTGGTATTCCATTATAGCAGTACAAAATGGATTATGCACATGCTTATTATAACAATAATAAAAATGACTTTAAATAATTGTATATCTACTAGATTTTAGAATATCATATATTTGTTCCTTTCTTTTATCCATCTTGCCTGCCTTTCTTTTCTTTCTTTTTTTCTTTCTTTCTTTCTTTCTTTTATTTCTTTTCTTTCTTTTTTTCCACTATTAGGGGTAGAAGCCAAGGCCTTGGGCATGTTAGACAGGTGCTCTACCACTGAGCAAGAGCCCCCTGCCCACCTCTGTGACCCTTTTAATTTTACTTTGGGGAGAGGGTCTCTCTAAGTTGCAGGCTGACCTTGAATTTGTGATCCTCCTGCCTCAGCTTCCCAAGTAGCTGGGATTACAGGTGTGCACACTGCATCCAAGTTTAGAACATCATACGTTTCTATGACCATGGCTGTTAGGGAGGAAATGGCAGTAGTGTGGATGGATTGGTAGTGTATATAGCCTATTAAAACTGGTGAATCTGTATAAGATTAGCATGCTAATCTTATTTACATCTGTCAAATTTCATAATTCATGTCACAAGGAAGAGTGTCATCAAGCTAGTTACTTTGTAAACAGAAAGTGATATGTCAACTCACATGGTCTCCATGTTTGAACACATGTGTTTCTACATCTACATTGTCCCTGTAGTGTAGCTAGATTAGAGGAAACCTTCCAATTGTCTTTAATCTAGTCTCCCCAACAGTGGAGTTAAACATCCTTGGGAACCTCAGTGACAAAGTTGGTGGCCAGTCCCATGGAGCCTCACTAAGTGCCACTTGGGAATGGAAGGACTGTTTTTCCCTCTAAGTCATTCTTTTATATGTAAAAGAATGTGCATTAAAAAAGTTTTTTATGCATGTATTTGTACACAGAATTTGGTGGAACTGAATTCATTGTGGAATTAATTTAGAGGACATTTTATTTGTATGACCACCCTAAAAGCAGGCAGGGTAGAAGTAACAGACCCTCTGTGCTCACTACCATCCTCAAGGATACATCTGAGAAGTACAAGATTTTTATTCCCCTCTCGTTCTCCTGGTTCATGTAGCTTCCTTGGAATCATGGTAGGATTAAGGGGTTAGGGGCTGCAATGCACCAGTAAATTTTTCAGTTCTATTGTCATGTAAAAATTAGATTTAAAACCACCTCTCATTTCCCATTCAAGATGGACTAAGCCCATGTGCTCACATGGAATACAACTGAAATGACAGGGAAGACAAAGAGGAACAAGCCCAGACCAACGCTTAGTAATGGAGGGAGGAGGGTGAGCAGGCCAGGAGACAGCCCTGACAGTCTCTGGATAACAGAGAATGGGTAGACCATAGTGAGAGGGAAACCACGGGGGAAGAGTGTCCACCAGAAGTAGTAGTGTGCAAGGACCCAGGGCCGGAGTAGGAAATGGGGCAAAAATAAAGGTGGGTATCCAAGGGAGATCCAAAGTGAAGTCATCTAACACAGTGACCATTAGCCACATGCAGGTGTTGAGACGTTGAAATGTGGGTAGTCTGAATTAAGGTGTGCTGTAAACGTCTAATATAAAATACACACCAGATTTTGAAGATTTAATATGAAAATATCATATTTTTTGTTGAAGTGAAAATATTTTGGATATATTGATTAAATAAGATATTATTAAAGTTGATTTCACCTTTTTTTGCTTTTTAAATGCAACTAGAAAATTTAAGATTGTATATGTGGCTCACGTTATATTTCTATTAGATGGCATAAGTCTAGAGAAAATCTGAGCAAGGTTCCCACACATAATCCACCTCCAACACAGCATGGGGGTGACCCTTTTGGTAAAAGTAGAGCATTCAGACTAAAAGTATTTGACAATATTCTAGGGAGTGACTATGGTTCCTATTAGGCACGTTAGCATGTGTATGTGTGTGTATGCACGTGTACATGTGTGTGTGGGAGGGTTGGGCCTTGCTTGTATCCCATACTGGAAACTAAAGCCTGGTAGACTATATATTGCACCTACATATACGGAACTTACATCAAGAAGTCTCTTAAAGAAACAGGTCCATGCTGGGCATGGTGGCGCATATCTGTGATCCCAGCAGCTCAGGAAGCTGAGGCAGGAGGATCAAAGCCAGTCTCAGCATAGCGAGGCGCTAAGCAACTCAGTGAGACCCTGTCTTTAAATAAAATACAAAATAGGGCTGGAGATGTGGCTCAGTGGTCGAGTGCCCCTGAATTCAAACCCTGGTATCCTGCCCGCCCCCCACCCCCCAAAGAAAAAGAAACAGATCCATACCCAGGAAATCCGTGACATCTTCCTATTTTAATCCAGTCCTTCAATCCTACATATATTGGACAACTAAGGATCTTCAGATATTTGAAGGAAATGATTGTGCAAAAGAATGAAAACATTGCTAGATATGGTGTTGCATGCCCATAAGAAGGTTAAGAATGAGGGTCACAAATTTAAGGACCACCTGTACAACTTAGTGAAACCCTGTCTCAGCATGTGGCTGAGTGGTAGAGCAGTTGCCTAGCATGCCCAAAAACCTGGGTTCAATCCCCACTACTAGAAGAAGGAGGAGGAAGAGGAGGAAGAAGAAGAAAAAGAAGAAACATACAGATATATACAAAAGAATAAATACAAACAAAAGAATAAAATACGTACAGATTATTGATTTTGAAACAAGAGAGCTAATTAATTTTAAAAACTTCTCTTCTCATAAAACAAGAACAAGCTAAAATCAGAGAAAAGAAAAAGTATCTGGAAATTACCATGTGTCTATTGAAAACGAAAAATAATTTGGGAGAGTTGGGGGGGGAGTAATATAAAGTAAAAAGATTCACCTAGAAAGTCAAATATTTCACAAATAAGGTCTCCAGAAAGAAAAGATCAGAAACATAGAAAGGTAATGCTGCAATGGCCAAAGAAAATTCTGCCAAATTGAAAAATGACACATCTTAAAATCTAAAATGCAAATAGAACAAATGGAGAAATGTCTCTACTTAGACACATCTTTGGGAAAGTTTGGAATACCACAGATAGAAAAACAATCCTGAAAACTTTCCAAGAGAAGCAACAGGTAATTTACCAAGCAAGGAGGGAGGTCATTCCACATCACTCTTCTCTGAATGATGAACTCTGGAGGCAGGACCAGGCAATGGATAAGAAAGTGGGCAGAACAAGGTCCCAGTCAGTGGCACGGGGCGCTCAGGGGAAGCCGGGTGGCCCTTCAGAGTTGCCCCACTGAGGCAGAGGGTTGACTGGGCCATCGTAGCCTACAATCCATATTAACCAGTCACACATACGGGCGCCCTCTGGGAAGCCTTGGAATCCTGGTTGTAGTATCTCCCTTCAGCCAAAGGCAATGCCTGCAGAGGGGCTCAGCAGAGGCCTGTCGGCTGCCAGCAATCCAGAAGTGGGGGACGCAGGACCAAGGTCCGTAAGGGATTTGGCCAGCCCACCACGGTATCTGCCACAGGGAGAGGGGAGTTTACCTGTGGGCGGTTTCCTCAACTTACACAGTGTGAGCAAGATAGACCATAAAGGTGATGAACCGAGAAGTAGAGCTTTAGGTATATTGTTTAAAGTTATAAAAATTCCCATAGACTAAAAATATAAGTTGGGAAGGGAAAAATGAGTTAATTGAGTTAAATTCCTAAATATTCAAAGAAGGGGAGAGTCTTTTTTAAATGTTTAAAGTAGATAAACAGAGAGAGGTATAAACATATTTTATAATACTGGATACAGGCATGAGAAGAATAAAATCCAGATATGATTTAAAAACATTGATCTCTAGTGAATAGGTTTAGGGGCAGGCCTGGAGGTGTAGGAAATGTTTACTTTTTCCTTAGCCTTCTTGTTACTGTGTAACTGTGAAATTTTATTACCATTAATTGTACATGAAGCATTTTTACAGTAGTTAAGAGTAATAACAATAACAAACATCACCACATTAGGAACCATATGGAAAAAGTATCTCCCAGTCCGGCTTTTTTTTTTTTTTTTCAGTACTGGGGATTGAACCTAGGGGGCGCTCTGCCAAAGAACTACATCCCCAGTCCTTTTTATTTTGAGACAGGGTCTCCCTTAGTTTGTGAGGTTGGCTTGTGATCCTCCTGCCTCAGCCTCCAAAGTCACCACCATGCCTGGGTAAATTTCTTTCTTTATGTCCTTCCAACTGATAAAATAAATTGGTTCTCTCTAGCCTCTCCCATCTTATTCCTAATCAGAAAGTAATGACCAGGCTTAGAAAGTACTCTATAAGATTTTATTCCATTTTTTTGACTAGAGTTTGAACTCAGGGGTACTTAAACACCAAGCTACATCCCCAGCCCTTTATTTTATTTTTTATTTTTTTTGTATTTTATTTAGAGACAGTGTCTCCCTGAGTTGCTTAGGACCTTCCTAAGTTGTTGAGATTGGTTTTGATCTCATGATCCTTCTGCCTCAGCCTCCCAAACCACTGGGATTATAGGCGTGTACCTCCACACCCCGCCTACAGTTTTTTTTTTTTAATTTAAAATTTTATTTTTAACTTTTTATTTTTGAACTAAAATTAATGCTTTTACCTACTGGTCATTTTATTTGACCTATCTGCTTATGTACCCTGCCCTACGGTTTTGAGTGAAATATCACTTTGTGTGTTCTTGTTTTGACCTGTTGCCTTGGTTAGCAGAACCTAAAAGAAGAGCAACTTTCAAAGACACAGCTTGGAGCTGAGCCAGCCAGCCTCTGCAGTGTGAGAAGCCACCAGAACTGGAAGCTGGGACTTCGTCCAGTCCCAGCTCTGCCCGGACTGAGTCCTGTGCGAGCCTCTCCAAGGCTCATCTCCTCGCCTGCTGAGTGGGAATAAAATCGTAGCACGTGTGGATTTGCTGGCAGACTGAAATAAGGAGGTGACAATGAAGAGCCCAGTGCTGTGCCTGCGGCCCACTCCCTAAATGTCCCTGTGTTGGTGCCCTTGTTGCTGCCTTTGCCACAGCTGTCCCTGGGTTCCTCTGAAAAGCTCAGGGAGATGCCAACTGCAGACCCCATGGGGCCTCTCCTCTAGGAGGAGATCGGCACCACAGCGAGGGTAAGGTTCAAGAGCCTGGAGCAGCCTAGGTCTCAGGCCAGAGGCAAAGGACACAACACCTGACCCACCTCTCTAACTCCATTGTGTGTGCGTGTGTGTGTGTGTGTGCGCGCGCCGCGCTGCTGAACCCAGGGCCTCACGCATGCTAGGCAGGTGCTCTACCACTGAGCTGGGTCCCCAACCCTTTTATTTTATTTTGAGACAATGTCTCACTAAGTCACCCAGGTGATCCTCAGCCTCCGGAGCAGAGGGGATTACACGTGTGCACCACCGTGCCACACCCGGCTCTAACTACCTTAGTGATGTTGAAAGCCCGAGCCCCAGCAAGTTCCCCTGACAAGTCCTGGCCCAGAACCCCTTGGGCAGCAGGCTGTCTCAGCCCTCTTCTGGGGTCGATGTTCTGGTCTCAAGCAAAGCTTGACATTTCCTGCTGTGTGCAGTGTCCAGACAGAAAGTTCAACGCACTTTACCCACAAAGGCTGAGGGGAAGACAGCAACCTAGATCTACATTTTCTGTTGACAGCCCTCAGACTAGAGGATCCAGGTTCCAGTTAACTGAAAAAACAAACAGAAAAAGAGCATCAATAGCAGCATGCTGTCAGAGTGGTACACATTTCTAGAAATGCAGACTGGAAATTGCCAAGTACAGGGGCTGGTATGTCTAGGCTAAGGCAAAGCAGAGCCTGGGCCTGCTACTGAGGTTTCTCAGTCTGAATCACGCAGCACAGAGGTGACCAGCAGTGGCTATGACAACTGGAACCACAGTTACACATCTGGCTGACTCTGAGGAGGGGAAACAGAGTCCCAAACCCTCCAGGGGCTCCTGGTCTCATCTGTAGAGCTGTTTTCTAATATAAGCCATGGGGAGAGTTGAATATTTCTATGTATATTTATTTTTACCTCCCCCTAAAAAAAGTTAAGAAGGAAATTAAGCTATGATCATGTTTAGTAGATTTGTATAAGAGCAAATATCTATTTTGCAAATAAATATATGCACTGATTTGTAAATGATTACACATATATAATTTTATTTATTTATTCATTTTTTGTTTTGCACACTTCAGATTAACAAATGGAGTGGGTGACGAGACAGGGGTGGAGATGGTGCACTCCCTACTGGCAAACTTCCTAGCCAGAGCTGGGGGCTTACTGTGTTTCTAGCTTCTTGTCCTTGACAACCACCATTTTCTTTCTCAACTCTGCTGTTCTGTTCTAGATGTTTCCTCGGTCTTGTCCCCAGCCCCTCTGACCTAGTCACTCCTATTCATCCTTGACTCCTCCCACTCCCTTGCTGTTTTCCACAGCACCCCAAGTTAGAAGTTCATGGGGACCATTGCTGCTGTGCATTCTTTTTATTATTATTAGTTTATCTATTTTTTTTGTAGTTGTGAATGGACAGCATGCCTTTATTTTGTTTATTTTATGTGATGCTAAGGATCAAACCCAGTGCCTCCCTCTCCCACTGAGCTACAGCCCCAGCCCCGCACTCTACCGACTGAGCTATTTCCCCAGCCCATTACGCATTCTTTACCAGAAAATGCTGTAATGCTGTAATGCTGTGAAAGTCTCTCTGCATGCCTGCCTCACTCAGTAACCATCAGCAAAAGTGCCTCTGTCCCACCATACCTAGCATACCTAGTTGGGGCTGACGTGACTGCTAGGGTTTCTTCTCTCTCAACACAGTGCCATAAAGACTGCTGACTAACAATCCTTGCAAAGAAGAATTCATCTATGTCTTCTCTAGAGTCCCATTCCTTCTGCAGCTGGGTCAAATTATGTCCTTCAGGCCTAGGGTTTCCTTCCAAATCAGGGAAGGAAGTTCCCCTGCAGAAATCTGCCCCGCTTTGGAACTGTGGTTCCTCCAACACAAAGCATAATCAAGGACTTCCCCTGGTGGCTCTTGTCAGAGGCCAGGTTGAGTGAGCTCCTTCTGCAGAAACGCGATAACATCAGAACAGCGAGGGCTCCAGGCAACAGACTGTCCTTCGGGTGTGACTGGTGGAGAGGCCTTCAACTGAAGCAGAGTCCTCCTCCAGGCGGGCATGGCTGATTCCTCCCTTTCCCCATGCGCTTGTCTTCTCCACATCTCTGAAGAGGGACACCCCCTCCAGTTCCCTGAACTAATAGCACCTGGGTTCAAACCACCTGAGGAGTTCCTCAAAGTTGAAATTCCAAGTAGGGAAAGAGACTCTAGTGGGTCCCATTTGAGCCGGTGGGGGCGGTGGGGGGGAATAGTGTAACCAACATGGCTGCCCAGACCCATTCCTAGGGAGGGGCTGGAAAGTTCTGAGACTGGGGGATTGTGGCTGAGCACTCACTGTCAAAAGTGCCATCTGTAGGAGTAAAAAAGAAAAGCAGAAAACAAACAAGCTAAGTTTCTGTTTGGTACCATGTGCTTTAACAAATGTCTTAAAAACAAGTAGGTTCCAAGGAGAACACCCCCTCCCCCATAGTCTGTGCCAGCCCCCATGGGAACGCTGAGATGAGTCAGAAGGTAGAAAAGACACATGCTTATCTTTAAGGAGCTAACAGTTGGGAAAGTCACAAAGGAGCCTACAGTGGCATTAGAAACCTCAGTGATTCCTTCAAACCCACTCCATCCATCCCTCAACGCTAGATGGTGGTCTTCCTCCTCAGTGAAGTCTTCCCTTGTTACACCAGCTTCCGTGTGGTGAGGGATGTGGTGTGGTGTGGTAAAGAAAACCCCAGTCAGAGAGCCATTGCCAGGGACCTGGTCCTATCCTTGAGCTAACTAGCTGTGTGACATCGAGAATGCCATCGGTCCGGCCTCAATGACCTCATCTACAGCTGAGGATGCTTAGTCAACTGTGAGGAAGGCTTTGAAGATTCTTAAAACTTAAAGAGTCTATGGAAAATGTTATCTCCAGCTAGCTGTAACTTCTTCAGAAGGTAAAGGCTTTCTGATTGTTTTATTGGATGTTGGTTCAAGGTAGAACACACAATATGGTGGACTGGTTAGAGGCATGGGTCCTGAGGATGTGACTTGTCCGTGCTCTGCAGTATCTTCTCCTTGGTGGAATGATCTAGAGTGGACTTTCTGGCTGCTTCTGGTGGTGTCACAACCTTTGCAAAAACAGAAGTCCTCCAACCTCCAGGGGATTTGTGCACCTGGGAACTTATCAGCTCTGGTGGATCCAAGTGACATCTGTGTTCTCCTAGTTACTTCTGGGATCTTGATTGGCATCTTGGAACCAGATTCTGCAACTCTGGAAAATTTAAGCTTGTGGCTTCTGCCACTGGTACCAGGATGGTTGCCAAACTTGGAACTACAATGTTAAATAAATTCCATCAAGGATTTCATGTAACCTTTTGGACTTCTGTGGGACTTGAAATCTGCCACCTCCCATTACCTTAATGTATGAAGACAGATGAGCGGGGATCCTAAGTATTTTCAAGCATCTTAATATTTTATAGAAGATGAAGGAGAGAAAGAAGAAGAGGTAGAAAAGGAGGAAGAGGGGAAGGAAAAGAGAAAATGGAAAGGACAAGGGGAGTAGGTAATGAAAAAGAAGAAAATGGCACTGAAATTTGACTCAAAGAAAATAAATCAGTTATTAAACTCTGGACTGGGTGACTAACACCCAGGTACAACCTCACGTAGTGAGATATTTGCATATTGATGATGTTGCTATTTTCTGTGTCTGTAGATAAAATCTCAAAGTGTCAAATGTCAGTAACTGAAGGGGCCTTGAAACTCCTCAGAAGAACTGTATGAAAGGAAATCCTTTTACACTGAGATTTGGACTGTCTCTTATGCCCATCTCTGCACAGACCTCATTTGAAATTTTGTTAAGTGAAATTGAAAGGTTTACAATAACCCCTGTGTAAGTTTATTTTCTGTTGCTGTAACAGAATGCCTGAGACCAGATAATTCATAAAGAAAAAAAGTCATTTAGCTCATGTTCTGGAGGCTGGAAGTCCAAGATCAGGTGGCCACCTTTGGTGAGGGTCTCATGCTGCATCATAACTTGGTGGAAAAGCGGAGGGGCAAGTGGCTGCGTGTGGAAGAGACAGAACATGGGCAATGACCTGATTTATAGCAGCCTGCTCTCCAGGTAACTCCTCCATCTGAGAAAATGGGGATTCATTCATTCTGGTGAGCAGCATTAACAGCCCAAATACCTTGTTAAGGTCCCACCTCCCAACACCTCACAGTGGCAATCAAATTTTTTAAAAGATTTTTTTGGTTGTAGATGGTCCTTTATTTTATTTATTTATATTACATGCAGTACTGAGGATCAAACCCAGAGCCTCACACATACTAGGCAAATGCTCTACTACTGAGCTACAACCCCAGCCCAGGCAATCAAATTTTAACATGACAGGCTCACACCTGTCATCCCAGTGGCATGGGAGGCTGAGACAGGAGGATTGTGAGTTCAAAGCCAACCTCAGCAACTTAGTGAGACCCTAAGCAATTTAGCAAAAATAAAAATAAAACAGACTGGGGAGGTAGCTCAGTGGTTAAGCACTCCTGGGTTCAATCCCTGGTAACAAAAAGAAAAAAAATTAACATGAGTTTAGGAAGGGACAAACCATGTTCAAACCCATGGAGGCATGGCCTGGCTCCAGGGAGTCAGATGGACTGGATTGAAACAGTTCCACTGCTTGCTAGCTATGTGACTTTGGACAAATTATTTAATAGGTCAGTATCTTGGTTTTCTCACCCCAAAAAAGGAGGGTGTTACCAATATACGCAGCACGGAGCTGTCTGGAGGATTCCAAGGGTTCACGCCTTGGGCGTGCTCTGTGAATGGTGGCCTCTGCCACTGTTGATGTGACTGCAGGCGGCATCCTGTGAATCCCTGCGTGCCTAAGGGCAGAGCTGTGCCACAGTGGCCGTGGACCTGAACAATGGTGCCACCATGGGGTTGGCACCCAGCCATTGTTCACTGACTTGGATTGGTGAACCCTGAACCAAACCGCTTCGGCCATCTGAGGGTCCTGACTTAGTGAGACTGGGAGGATCACCTTGCATGACGAGTCTTGGGGCAGATGTCACCAGTTACTTCCCCAGAGCCAAGAATAACTTGACTTCATGACTGATCTTTTGTGCAGATTTCATTTCACTGGTCAGAGAACTGGTGAGCCTCTGGTGAGCCTCGCTTTACCACAGAGCTCCCAGCCGCCCACCTCACGGCCCAGCTCGGCCTCTCAGCTCTGCAGGGTTGTGCCTGTTAATAGTTCCCCAACGCCGCAGTGTGACAGAGAGTGGGCCCCACACTTCCGGTCAGCTGGGCCCAGGTCTAAACACCACTGCTCCCAGGAACCACAGTGGGCAGCTGAGCTGAATTTCCCAGGGACCCTGGTGGTTGTTCCCAGAGACTGGCAGGGATGGGGTGCTGGGGCAGTGGAACCTCACCTTTGAAGAAAGCTGATGTCAGCACTGCCTGCCGCCATTCACTTGGGCCACAAGAGAACCCAGCTCTCATGAGACCACCATACCCCACCCCCCGTCCCCGGTGAAATCCTCTCAGGTCAAAATGAGCCATGAGCAGGGACTGGATGCCCTAGTTGTGGAAGAATGGGGCACATGTGCATGTGCTGATTTAATCTTTAATCTGCTTTGGTTTTATCTTTAATCTTTAAAAATAACCATAGAAGATATTTCACTGTGACCAGCCTTCTTTTAAAATAAGTAGTTCTGGTCTGGGGATGTGGCTCTGTGGTAGAGCACTTGCCTAGTATCTGTGAGGCTCTGGGTTCTAGCTGCACATTGAAAAATAAGAACCTTAAAATAAGAGTCCCAATTTTCTTTAACGCAGTAACACAGTGTGTGTGTGTGTGTGTGTGTGTGTGTGTGTGTGTGTCCGTGAAAAATTCTAGTAGAAAAATTCTAATAGTGCAGAACTTCTGGAAACCAGAGAGATGCTTCTTGAAATAATCTCAGCTGTCATTTAATGAGAACCTACTATATGCCAGGCCCCATGCCAACAGCTTTACATTCATAATTTCAGGCAGAGCACTGGACCCCAGTGAGATCTGTATTCCAGAAACTTCTCTGGCCCACTCAGGTCAATTCTGGGTTGATTCATAAAATCGAAAAGGAGAAAGGAGGAGGAGGAGGAGGAGGAGGAGAAAGCAAAACAAAACAAAAAGATCCCCTGGGTTCCAAAGGAACAATGAGTTTTAAAAACGAGCCAAGCCAATAGCATCACACCATGTTAAGAAAGTAAGAAAAAGCTAATACCCTTAGTTAAGTTATGATTGAACTATGAAGACTGGGGTGGAAATCCAGGACAATGAAAACAGTTTATCTGAAGCAGTGATAAGATTACCGGAGCTTCTCTCCCCATGGGGAGCATTTCTGGTGTTTGGGGGTGATGGATGCTCAGCACTACAGGCAGAGAAGTTGATTTCAAATAGGCCTCTGCAGCCTCTGGTGACAAAGTGGAAGCCTGTGCCGTGGGGGTTGTCACCTGCTGATAAATGCCCAAGAAGAGACTGTACCCGACCTGTACCTCCAGCCCACCTGCCAGCACTTTCTCGGTATCTTTGTCCATGGCTGAGTGTGTGGAGGGGGAGTTTGGGGGAAACCCCTTCTCCAACTCAGATTGGTGTTGGTTGTTTTCAAAAACTCACTGCAAATTTGCTCCTTTGGAACCTAGGGTGTTTTGGTTTCTTCTTCTTCTCTCTTTTATGAATCAGTACGAATTGACCTGAGTGGGCCAGAGAAGTTTCTGGAACGCAGATCTCACTGGGGTCTAGTACTCCTGGACCCATAGACTCCTCTTCTTCCTAGGACTCCCTGACCCGTTAGGTGGCAGAGACCTGGGTTTACTTCAACCCAGGCCCCAAGCAACCTGCCCTCCCTGCTTCCCGAGGCCTGCATCCAGAGAAAAGACGCCCAAACCCCATCTGACAGGCAACTTCCAGGGTTCCATGATCTACGTGCCATAATGGAAGGAGAGGTCAGTGGGAAACCGTGGTCCTCCCGCAAACTCATCTTCCCTAGGCACCGTGAGACAAGTCCTGGTCTCTGCAAAAAGAGCCCCACACCGAGTGACCCTGCAGGAACTATTCCCCTCTTTCCATCCTCCTCCAGACATAGTGACCCCTCCCCAGCTGGCAGTGAGAAGAGCAGCCGGATACATGGCCTTGTTACAGTGCTCTGACGTGGTCTGTTGCCCCTCTGAGGGCATTTTGTGTCGTGGACTCTCATATTCACCCAGAGGATTTGGGTTGGATGATCCCATTTCACAGATGAGACAGTGGAGGCTCAGAACCATGGAAAGACTGACCAAGGTCACCAGCTAACAGGCGCCAGGCTGGGATTTCCTGCGCCATCGCCTTGCTAGACCACTCCCTTGTGTGTTAAATGGGGTTTACAGTCATAGTGTATAAGGACGGTCACTTTGTTCCTGGACACTCCTTTTGTCTGCACGGTGGCCTGTGGGAGCAACTGGATGAGCTCAAGGGATTGGGTCTAAGAGGTAATCGATCCCCTCAAAAAGAGGCCAGGAGCTGGTCACAGCCTCCTCTCCATTCCTGGTCTAGATACAGGCCAAGACTCACAGATTCCAGCCACCGGGGAGAAAGAAGGACAAAAAGAGATATTTTAGGGGCCGGGGGTGTGGCTCAGTGGAAGAGCACTTGCCTGGCATGTGTGAGGCCCTGGGTTGGATCCTCAGCACCACATAAAAATAAATAAATAAAATAAAGTTCTGTTGACAACTTAAAAAATCTTTTGTTTTAAAAAAGAGATATTTTAAAAACACTTTTTAAAAAGTTCCCAAATAAAGACTTGGTTTATAAGGAAAAACCATGACCACATACTTATCTCATCATTCCCAGATTTCCAAGGATCTGCTGTCCCTGCACTGGTTTCTCTAGATAGCGGCTTCTTCCTCATATCACGTTTCCCTTTACAAGCGACTGCAAAGACTCAGGGAAGTAAACAACGAATGAATCATAAACAAATATGTGCAATTTATCTTTTTATCATTGTGGTGGTGATTTATTTCCTAAGTTCAAAGCCAGGCTTTGTTGGGTACATGCGCCGGAAGAGACCAAAGGCGGGTTCAACTGTGTGGGGTCCTCCTTGGGGGCCAGGTGTGAACGCACAGACAACTTGTGACCACACACAGGGTCTCAGTTCCACTCGTAAAGAGCAGAAGAGGGCTTTCCACCCATTGGTCGGGACAAGCTGTCCCCTGATTCTGAAACTCATTGACGGTGGGGGGAGGAGGAGCCCAGCAGACCACTGTCAACCACTTCCTTTGCTCCCCACCACCGTTCTTCCCAGACATTGTCCGCTTAGCAGTGATCGAGCACCTACTGGTGCCAGGTGCCATGTGCTCCAGCAGTAACCCATAGCCCAGCCCATGCCCTGGAGCCCACAGTCTAATGAGGGAGACAGATGAGGAAACAATTCAACAAGAGGAAGTACAGTAGAGGGGGATCAACCCAGATGGGAGGAATCAGGAGTTTCTCCCAGGGGAACTAAAATTTCAACCAAGACATCAGGTTGTATGAGGCATGAACCAGGTGTGGCAGAGACTAGCTCTCAGGGCGTTGCTCCTGCCTTCTGGACGCAGTGCAAGACTGCATTTCCCAGGCTCCCTTGCAGCGAGATATGACTGTGCGGTGAAACTTTAAGTTAGTGGAATGCAGGCAGTTGAGAAATGCCACTCCAGGCCTGAAGCATGTTCTTGGCTCACTCACCAGCCAGAGGTATAGGATTCCAAAGCTGGAACGAGGGGGTGAGGGCGCACAGAGCCGCAGATGGGAGGAACCTGGATCCCTGAGTCACCGCATGGAAGATGCACCCACCAAATGGACATATTTATGAGAACTGGTATTTATCTGTTATAGCAATTGGTATTGCCTAACTTATAACCAAGTAGGAGTAGGGAATAAAGTTTTATGGAAAATTTATTAATAATGTATCAGTAAAAAAACCAACCTAACTTTTCAGAGACATCAGTCAGCAAAGTGGATAGGAATGAGTGGAGGCTTCAAATCAATGGATTTAAACTTTGTCCCTTATTTCTTGGTTGTGTGATTTTGGGTAAGTTTTTATTTACTCGTTCTGAATCTTAGTTTCCTCATTTCTAAAATGAAGATAAGAATACTTCTGTGTAAGGGTTGCAGTGAGTACTAAATAAATAGTACCTAGAATGGTTTCTAATACAAAAAAGGCTTATCAAATAATGAGTCTCTTACTACTAACTTTATGCATCCTCAGAACGACATTTGACTAATCATATGCTTTGGTAACTGTAACAATGACAATAAACATTTACTGTGAACTAATTAAGCTCCAGTCACTGTTCTAAGCATTCACATGTATACGCTAATTTCACTATGGCGATCCCCTTCCCCCACCATTTTATAGATGAGGAAGCTGAAGCACAGGGACATTAAGTCACATGCCAAGGTGTAACAACAGTAGGCCTGGCTATAACTCCTGTGTTGCAGATGAAGGAACACAAAGGTGGAGCAATTTCCTCCAAGCCACACAGTCTCAAGGTGCTCCAGGTTGGGGGTCCTAGCACCAGTTATTGCTCAGTGATTCTGTGGGAGTCCAGAGCAGCCTGCTTCTAACTCGGTGAGAAACATCATTCTTTGCATTTTGGCGGTGTTCTGGTGGCTTTGATAAAAATGACACTGAGCAAAACCAAATACTGCTCCTCAATAAACTGTGACTTAGCAGGTGAAACCACCCCAGATCCCCTCCAAGGGTGAAACGCAAGTCTTTTCTGTAAAACAGGCCTGAGGAGCATTAATTGTTTATAGGAATGACATTTCCACAAGATTGTTAGAGGGGGTCACACTGGAACACGCTTGTTGAGTTTTTAAAAATTCCCAATCTCAGAAAAACAGAACAAAGCAAAAACAATCCTAAGAAATGGGACTTTCAAGGGACAAACCTAAAGTAGAGGAAACTGCCCAAAAAAGAGGACTGAATGTTGGACTTGCCGAGGCTCAAAGTCACCACCAGAGGGCAGCAAAGACATAGGTCAGAGAAGGCAGAGACCAGGGTCAGCTCTTCTGGATATCATCTTCACAAGGTGGAAGGTGGACAGGAAAAGCAAGAAGGGGCTTCCTGTGTCCCTTAAGGAGCGTCTATCTCCCAGAGTCTGGGAGAGTGGGCTCTGGACTTGTTCTTCACACACCATAAGTAATGCATGGTAACTGTAGAAAATTTAGCAAGTACGAAATAATGGGTTACCATTATACTCTTACCGCCCAGAGAGAACTACATTAATGTTTTAATGAATATTCTTCTGGGTGGACATAGAAATAATATAGATTTAGATAGAAATGTACATATACATAATTTATATTTCATGAAACTGACATCGATCACTATATAAAAATTGGTGGTCCACTTTTAAAAATCCAGTAACAAAAATATGCATCACTACCTATATGTATATAATTTTTTCCCAAGTGTCCCTCACTTGCTCACCTGTGGGCCCCTTGAGGGCCAGTTCCCACTGCACCCAGAACAGGAGTGAGAGGCTGGCACAGGGAGGGATGGGCAGTCAGGAGCAGTGTCCTCTCTGGCCAATGGTCACTGGGCTGGGTCTACTCATAGCGTGGGTCTCAACTCCCTGCAGTCTTGCAGGAGGGGAGCTTTCTAGATCAAAAATACTCCACCATCTAAGCAGGTGCTCAGAATTCGTTGAATTTCATCAAAATGAGTCACACTGAAGGTGTGAATGAGTGGTAAGTCTCAAGGATTACCACTTCCTGGTTCCACATGGGTACAGGGTCCTTTGACCTCAGACAGAGGCACCAACTTGGTGGGAATGAGGCAGCAGCAAGGGGCAGGTCTTTTTCTTTGTCTTCGGGTGTGGCCACCTGTTCCCAAAGAAAAATATCAGCATTCTTATTGTGCCACCTCTTGCTCATTGTGCAGTGAACTTCAAGCCTACGAACCCACTGAAAGTACAGTGATGCCTGAATTGAGTTGGAAATGAGACACAGGTGTTCGCCAGCTGATGGGGGGGATATCCCACCACCTGGATTTATAAGCCACATTTCCTTATTCACACAAGTAGTTGGGACACCGCTGTCCCGCCCCCCCCCCCATGGA
Source organism: Sciurus carolinensis (assembly GCF_902686445.1). Taxonomy (NCBI): domain Eukaryota; kingdom Metazoa; phylum Chordata; class Mammalia; order Rodentia; family Sciuridae; genus Sciurus; species Sciurus carolinensis. The sequence continues at coordinate 173,701,535 of NC_062214.1, read as the reverse complement.
ATTCTCTTTGTCTTGTGCTTTGGAACAAGATGAACCTGGTTCTGAATCTCGGTTTCATCTCATCCTAATTGTCTGTCCTTGGGCAAGTCACATACCCCTGGGCCATTCTAGTTTTGAGAAAGCGTCAGGTGCTCAGTGGGGCTGGGGCAGGATGAGAGGAGCAGAGCAAGGTGGACAAAAGGGTGGCCTGAGGGCCGCAGCAGGGAAGGCTCCCAGGAGCTACTGCCAGGCCTCAGGTCAGGATTACCTCACACTGTGGTGTTGGACCTTACCTGCTTCACAAATGAGATAGACATGTCATTGGCATCGATCTCACTTATGGGTCACCTTTATTGGCTTCCACAGGCAGCCTGGCAGACATCCAGACCCCACTCTCCACCCAGCCATGCCTGCGAGATCATTCCAGGATGCGACCCTCTCAGCCTTAGATGGGTCACGATCAGATGGGTCACAGCTTAGATGGTATGTCATAACCTCAAGCCTAGCCAAGCTGGGATGAGACCACAAGAAGACAAAGAAGCCCCCTAGCAGCTGGGGACACCTGGGCGCTGAGCGGAGGGATCATGCTCAGAGATGAAGTCTCTGCCAGGTTGAGGGCGCCCTGCAGCAGCCCTGCTGTTGGAGCCGCTCTGAGCCCGGCCTCTTGCTCCGCCTCCACCCCAGCACTCCTCCACGCTGCCTCCCAGGGTGTCATGACAAGAAGGTGCACTGGACTGAGAAGAACCAGCCTGGGGCTCGGAGAGCGGCTCTGCCTCCTGCCCCAGCCCTTGACAGGTTCAGCACTGGGAGCAATCAATGCAGACTCGGGACCTGTTTCCTTGCCTGTGAGTAAAAAAAAAAAAAAGAATTACCTACTAATTCTGAGGTTATGGAGAGAATGAACTGAGGCACCCAGACACTCCACACGTCCAAGCTGGACTATTGTTACTTAAATTAATTGTTGTTTTCCCATCTCTCCCGCTGGACAGAAAGGCCAGTTGAATCTCATGTGTTCATCTTCCTTTGATAAACAGGGTGGTTGCATCCAGTAAGCCTGGTAGGCATACAGCTTGACGCCCATATTTTCAGGAGCCCATGAAATGATTTTAATTTCTTTTAAAATCAGAAGAAAAAAAGGAATACACTGTGGCCTGATTATATTTATCTTTACCTCAACGCAGTTGTAAGATCCGAGTTTATTGTTAATGGAGAAAGCAGCTCCCTAGAGCCACGTATATAATAAGGCCCAGTGAGGCCCGAGGACAAGGCTTGGAGTGAGACAGGTCACTTGGATCCCCACCCTATCCCTGAGCCAAGTGTCACCTAGAGGAAAGTGAATTTTCCCAAGCTCCAGTTTCCTCATCGGAATAAAAGACCATCTGACGGGTCCTGTTCTCCAGTGCTTTGAATCCTACCCCTCGCTGTCCCTCGCTGCAGCTGGAAGTGTGTATTCAGTGTCTGTCTCTCCCACCAAGCTGTGAGCTCCGCGCGGGCCGGGCCTGCCTGTCTTCCATTCCCATGTGCCACCTTCTCCTCCTGGGACATCATTGTGCTAAATGCAATAGGTGTGTGACATAAGTGGCCCAGCGACTCATCCCAACCACACAGTAGGCAGGGGTGGGGACATCAAGCTTGGAACCCTAGGACCTACCCTCTTAACTGTGACCTCTAGCTGTGACGCTCAACTCAGAGCCTCAGGGAAAAAAGGGAGACAGAAGCAGGTGCACGGAGGGGTGGGTGGCCAGAGGGTGCCACCACTCCATGCAATTCTGAAAATACAAAGATTCCTTCTCAGGTCGATGGCTGTGCATTTGGGGAGGCAGCGGGTCCTTGGAAGAAGTCCTCTTAGTAGACAGATGTTTTCCATTCAAGAAGGGGAAAAAGTCGAGGTCGAGAGATCCACGTGACCACATCAAGCACCCCAGGGAGTCTCCCCACCGTGGATCACCCTGAGAAGCTGGTCAGCTCCGTTCTCCCTGGGGTGGGGGAACCCTCGAGCTCCAAGGGGGCTCCCCAGAGCTCCAGGGCTGTCCAGCTCACCCTGAACAGACCACGTGCTTCTCAGCAGCCCTCCCTACTCCCCACTCCCCACTACTCTCACACATTCAGAGGAATTGGGTTTTTGTTTTTCCATTTGAACTTTACTTTTATAATTATCCCTTCTACTTACAAAATAACACACGTCTTCATCCTAGATAAAATGGAAAATACAAATAAACATGCATACAAAGCCAACAAGTTCAAGTCAATCACGATCTCACCCCACAGGAATAATCTTGTTTAATATTTTGGTTTATTTCTTTCTAGACTTTTTTTTTTTATTACATCTTAATACCTATTTGCTCCTGAAACATTGAAGTCACATATAACATTGTTTTGTAAACTGTTAGGCAAAAGCCTTAAGAAAGCATCAACAAAACAACAGTGATATTATGATCTAAATATATAAAATAAGATGTTGACTTAGGATTAGCATTCCTTGCTTCCTTTTAGATATCCGAGGCTACTGTAGAACTCACAAATTAGGCAACAAGTAATAAAAAGTGAGTCCTTTGCCTCTTTTTTTAAAAAAAAAAATATTTTATTTGTTCTAATTAGTTTTATATGATGGTGGAATGCACTTATACATTTTGATAAATCATAAACAGAGTGTAATTTCCCACTTTTCTGATTGTGACCTTTGGCTCTTCTGTGTCAGGAGTCAATGGACTGGACCATGGTTTCTTGCAATTGGAAGAAAAATCTCAGAGGTTCCATGTGAGGCAGACACTAGCCAACTGTTCATCCAATCCACTTCCCTTTTCCCTGACACACAGCTAGGCTACCTTTCCCACTTTTCTTGCAGTTAGGGGTGATGATGTGGTTGAGTTCTGGACAATGAAATGCAGGTGGAAATGTGTATGGGTCATCTATTGCTGTGTAACAAGCTACCCTCAACACTAGCAGTTTAAAGCTACCTCTCACCGTGCCAAGAGCCAGGAATTCAGGAGTGGCTCTGGCTCAAGGCCTCTCAAGAAACTGTGGTCAACTTTGTGGCCAGGACTGTGGCCTGAAGACTTGACAGAGGCTGGAGGACTCCATGCAAAGGTACTCACATGACTGTTGGTGGGGGGCTTCAACTCCTCCCCCGACTGACTTTTCCATGAAACTGCTTGAGACACAGATTCTGCTAAAGTGGCACTTCTCCCCGGGAGAGTGACTGCACCTAGGACACAGGCTGCCGTCTCTATAAATGAACTTTGAAAGTGATTTGCTACCACTTCAGCTGACTTACATGTATTGGAAGTGAGTCGCTAGGGTCCAGCCTGCATTCAGGGTGAAGAGAATTAAGCTCCACTTCTTTTTGCGGGGAGGGGTACTAGGAATTGAGCTCAGGGGTACTCAGCCACTGAGTCACATCCCCAGCCCTATTTTGTATTTGATTTAGAGACAGGGACTCATTGAGTTGCTTAGCACCTTGCTTTTGCTGAGGCTGGCTTTGAACCCGTGATCCTCCTGCCTCAGCCTCCTGAGCCACTGGAATTATAGGCGTGTGTCACAGTGCCTGCCTAAGCCACGCCTCTTAAAGGAAGAAATGGCAAAATATTTGTGGTAATATTCTAAAATGCCACAACATGCTATATGTCACTTCACATTTAGGTCTGACCATTAAAAACCCCTGTACAGACCTCCACTCTCTCTTTCTTTCTCCATCTGTTGGCAAAATGGAAAGGACTCTAAGGTCCTAGAGGGAGGCAGAGGCACAATCTGGAAGGAAACTGGGTCCTTGAGTGATGGCAGGGAGGAGAGCTCTCTACACTGCTACCTTGTGGAATTTATAGGAGGAGAAATGAACTCTTATTATGAGAAGCCCCTGCAATGTGGAGTCCCTCTGTTATAGCAGCTAACTAACACCCAAGCAAGAGAGGTCTTTGTTTTTGTCTTTAGATGTGCATTCTATTAGGAAACAGTTTTCTTCCAAAATAATAGATTTGCTTTTAATAGAACCAATTCCTTCCAGATCCCTTGTGCAGAGAGGTCAAGAGTCTTGACTTCAGAGAGAAGGAATCACATTTACTAAGAGGATCAAGACATAGAAAGCCAGAAAACAAGAGGGTACCAGAGCAGGTGCAGGAAGCTAAAGAGAAAGTCACCTTGGGAGATCTGCAGTGAGCACAGAAAAACCCTAACAGAGATGAGTGCATCAGAACCCAGCACTCCTGAATAGCGAGTCTCTGTCCTCCTAAAACACAGGGGACAGAAGGAAATGAAAGATCCACCAAGAAGGGCAAAGTGATTTGGCAACACCTTCGTTTGAGGAATGCATGCTACAGAAACAAAGGTACATGAAGCATCCATGTACAAAGATATTCACTGTGGTTAGTTTTATAATTGCAGTGTGTGCCGGTGGAGCAACCTAAATGCCCATTGTAAGAGTTAATTTTATGTGCCCAACCTGATTGAGCCCTGGGTACCCACATATCATGCATTATTTCTGGGTTCATCTGTGAGAGTGTTTCCAGATGATGTTAGCATTTTTGTTTTGTTTTTTCACTATGACAAATATTCCACATTCATGATTCCCTCCAGGCAGTTCTTTGAGACAATACTATCAGTCTTGGCCAATCAAAGAATGGAGTCATCCTAGGATGCTTGTGTCTTTGTCATCCATGGCCATGTTTATCTGGATGGACACATGGTCCTTGACACCAATGATGCAATTCCTGAGGACCCCCAGCCCGACCGACCACACGCTGCCTTCAGGACCCCCGGCCAGACCACCCACGCCCTGCACAAACTCAGCACCCATGTTCCATGATGCAGCTCCCCATTTGCCAACACATTTCGAAGCCAGAGCGGCCATCTTGGCTTATCCTGGAAGCGGTAGCTCCCATCTTTAGGTGGGGCAACTCCCATCCTGAGACGCCTGCTGGAGACTGGAAGTTCATTGTCAGGTACCTCTCATGCATCAGGCTACTGAACTCTGGGAGGTTTGAACAGTATATGACAGTTATAGTGTAAGGTTTTTTCTCCTTTTTGAATTTTTAAGTTTTTATTTCTTTATTTTTCTTGCTCTATTTTCCTTTAGTTTACCTGTTTCCTCAGAGTCTCTTTCTCCCTTTCCTCATGCTAACAACCAACTTCTTTTGATTCCACTTTCACTCTTCCTACAACCTAGTACCTCTATATATTCTTTTTTTAAATTTATTTTTATTGTAAACAAATGGGATACATGTTGTTTCTGTTTGTACATGGAGTAACAGCATACCATTTGCATAATCATACATTTACATAGGGTAATGATGTTTGATTCATTCTGTTATTTTTTCCCTCCTCCCCACCTCTCCTACCCCTCTTTTCCCTCTATACAGTCCCTCCTTCCTCCATTCTTGCCCCCCTCCCACCTCCCATTATGTGTCATCATCCGCTTATCAGCGAGATCATTCGTCCTTTGGTTTTTTGAGATTGGCTTATCTCACTTAGCATGATATTCTCCAATTTCATCCATTTGCCTGCAAATGCCATAATTTTATTATTCTTTATAGCTGAGTAATATTCCATTGTATATATATACCACAGTTTCTTTATCCATTCATCAATTGAAGGACATCTAGGTTGGTTCCACAGTCTGGCTATTGTGAATTGAGCAGCTATGAACATTGATGTGGCTGTATCTCTGTAGTATGCTGATTTTAAGTCCTTTGGGTATAGGCCGAGGAGTGGGATAGCTGGGTCAAATGGTGGTTCTACTCCAAGTTTTCAAAGGAATCTCCACACTGCTTTCCAGAGTGGCTGCACTAATTTGCAGCCCATCAGCAATGTATGAGTGTACCTTTTTCCCCACATCCTCTCCAACACCTATTGTTGCTTGTGTTCTTGATAATTGCCATTCTAATTGGGGTGAGATGGAATCTTAGTATAGTTTGATTTGCATTTCTCTTATTACTAAAGATGGTGAACATTTTCTTATATGTTTGCTGATTGCTTGTAGATCTTCTGTGAAGTGCCTGTTCATATCCTTAGCCCATTTGTTGATTGGGTTATTTGTATTCTTCATGTAGAGTTTTTTGAGTTCTTTATATATTCTGGAAATTAGTGCTCTATCTGAAGTATGAGTGGCAAAGATTTTCTCCCACTCTGTAGGTTCTCTATTTGCATTGCTGATAGTTTCCTTTGCTGAGAGAAAGCTATTTAGTTTGAATCTATCCCAGTTGTTGATTCTTGCTTTTATTTCTTGTGCTATGGGAGTCCTGTTAAGGAAGTCTGATCCTAAGCCAACAAGTTGAAGATTTGGACCTACTTTTTCTTCTATAAGATGCAGGGTCTCTGGTCTGATTTCAAGATCCTTGATCCATTGTAAGTTGATTTTTGTGCAGGGTGAGAGATAGGGGTTTAGATTCATTCTGTTGCATATGGATTTCCAGTTTTCCCAGCACCATTTGTTGAAGAGGCTATCTTTTCTCCATTGCATATTATTGGCACCTTTGTCTAGTATGAGGAAATTGTATTTATTTGGGTTTATGTCCGTGTCCTCTATTCTGTACCATTGATCTTCCTGTCTATTTTGGTGCCAATACCATGCCGTTTTTGTTACTATTGCTTTGTAGTATAGTTGAAGTTCTGGTATTGCGATACCCCCTGTTTCATTCTTCCTGCTAGGGATTGCTTTAGCTATTCTGGGTTTCTTATTCTTCCAGATGAATTTCATGATTGCTTGCTCTATTTCTGTAAGGTACATCATTGGGATTTTAATTGGAATTGCATTGAATCTGTATAGCAGTTTTGGTAGTATGGCCATTTTGACAATATTAATTCTGCCTATCCAAGAACATGGGAGATATTTCCATCTTCTAAGGTCTTCCTCAATTTCTGTCTTCAATGTTTTGAAGTTTTCATTGTAGAGATCTTTTACCTCTTTGGTTAGATTAATTCCCAAATATTTTTTTTTGAGGCTATTGCAAATGGAGTTGTTTTCCTCATTTCCCTTTCAGTTGTTTTGTCGCTTGTGTATAAAAATGCTTTAGATTTATGTGTGTTGATTTTATAGCCTGCTATTTTGCTGAATTCATTGATGAGGTCTAGAAGTTTTCTGGAGGAGTTTTTTGGATGCTCTAAATATAGAATCATGTCATCAGCAAATAGTGACAGCTTAAGTTCCTCTTTTCCTATTCATATCCCTTTAATTTCTTTAGTCTGCCTAATTGCTCTAGCTAGAGTTTTGAGGACAATGTTGAATAGAAGTGGTGAAAGAGAACATCCCTGTCTTGTTCCCATTATTAAAGGGAATGGATTCAGTTTTTCTCCATTAAGAATGATGTTGGCCATGGGCTTAGCATAAATAGCCTTTACAATGTTCAGGTATGTTCCTACTATCCCTATTTTTTCTAGTGTTTTGAGCATGAAGGGGTGTTGTATTTTGTCAAATGCTTTTTCTGCATCAATTGAAATAACCATATGATTCTTATCCTTAAGTCTATTGACATGATGGATTACATTTATTGATTTACGGATGTTAAACCATCCTTGCATTCCAGGGATGAACCCCACTTGGTCGTGGTGCACAATTTTCTTAATATGTTTTTGGATACGGTTTGCCAATATTTTGTTAAGGATTTTGCATCTATATTCATCAAGGATATTGGTCTAAAATTTTCTTTCCTTGATGTGTCTTTTCCTGGTTTGGGTATGAGGGTGATATTAGCTTCATAGAATGAGTTTGGTAGGGTACCCTCCTTTTCTATTTCCTGGAATACTTTGAGAAGTATTGGAATGAGTTCTTCTTTGAAGGTTTTGTAGAACTCGGCTGAGAATCTGTCTGGTTCTGGGCTTTTCTTGGACGGTAGGTTTTTAATGGCTTCTTCTATTTCATTGCTTGATATTGATCTGTTTAAATTGTGTATGTCCTCCTGGTTCAGTTTGGGAGGAGCATATGTCTCTAGAAATTTGTCAATGTCTTCAGTAGTTTCTATTTTGTTGGAATACAGATTTTCAAAGTAGCTTCTCATTATGTTATATATCTCAGTGGTGTCTGTCATGATATTTCCTTTTTCATCATGAATTTTAGTAATTTGAGTTTTCTCTCTCCTTCTCTTTGTTAGTGTGGCTAAGGGTTTTTCTATTTTGTTTACTTTTTGAAAGAACCAACTTTTTGTTTTGTCAATTTTTTAAATTGTTTCTTTTATTTCAATTTCATTGATTTCAGCTCTGATTTTAATTATTTCCTGTCTTCTACTACTTTTGCTGTTATTCTGTTCTTCTTTTTCTAGGGCTTTGAACTGTAATGTTAGGTCATTTAGTTGTTGACTTTTCATTCTTTTCTAGAAAGCGCTCCATGCAATGAATTTTCCTCTTAGTACCACTTTCATAGTGTCCCAGAGATTTTGATATGTTGTATCGTCATTCTCATTGTCCTCTAAGAATTTTTTTATCTCCTCCCTGATGTTTTCTATTATCCATGTTTCATTCAATAGCATATTATTTAGTCTCCAGGTGTTGGAGTAATTTCTGTTTTTTATTTTGTCATTGATTTCTACTCTCAGTCCATTATGATCTGATAGAACACAAGGCAGTATTTCTATTTTTTTGCATTTCCTAAGGGCTGCTTTGTGGCATAACATATGGTCCATTTTCGAGAAGGTTCCATGTGCTGCTGAGAAGAAAGTGAATCTGCTCGTTGATGGATGGAATATTCTATATATGTCTATTAAGTCTAGGTTATTGATTGTGTTATTGAGTTCTATGGTTTCTTTGATTGGTTTTTGTTTGGAAGATCTATCTAGTGGTGACAGCACTGCATTAAAGTCACCCAGAATTATTGTGTTGTGGTCTATGTGATTCCTGAAATTGAGAAGGATTTGTTTGATGTACATGGATGCACCATTGTTTGGGGCATAAATATTTACTATCATTATGTCTGCCTGATTTATGGTTCCCTTAAGCAGTATGTAATGTCCTTCTTTATCCCTTCTGACTAACTTTGGTTTGAAGCCCACTTTATCTGATATAAGGATGGAAGTCCCTGCTTTTTTACTGAGTCCATGTGCATGGTAGGTTTTTTCAATCCTTTCACCTTTAGTCTGCAGATGTCTTTTTCTATGAGATGAGTCTCTTGCAGGCAGCATATTGTAGGGTCTTTCTTTTTAATCCATTCTGCCAGTCTATGTCTTTTGATTGATGAGTTTAGGCCATTAATGTTCAGGGTTATTATTGAGATATGATTTGTATTCCCAGTCATTTGACTTATTTTTGGTTTTTAAGTTGACTTGGTTTCTCCTTTGAGTGGTTTTTCTCTAAGGTAGTTCCTCCCTTTGCTGACCTCCATTGTTGTTTTTCATTTCCTCCTCATGGAATATTTTGTTGAGAACATTCTGTAGCGCAGGCTTTCTATTTGTAAATTCTTTTAACTTTTGTTTATCATGGAAGGATTTTATTTCATCTTCAAATCTGAAGATTAGTTTTGCTGTGTATAGGATTCTTGGTTGGCAACCATGTTCTTTCAGAGCTTGAAATATGTTGTTCCAGGTCCTTCTAGCTTTTAGAGTCTGGGTTGAGAAGTCGACTGCTATCCATATTGGTCTCCCCCTATATGTAATCTGATGCTTTTCTCTCACAGCCTTCAAAATCCTATCTTTATTTTGAATGTTAGGCATTTTCATTATAATGTGCCTTGGTGTGGATCTGTTGTGATTTTGTGCATTTGGTGTTCTGTAAGCCTCTTGTATTTGATTTTCCATTTCATTCTTCAGGTTTGGGAAATTTTCTGATATTATTTCACTGAATAGGTTGTTCATTCCTTTGGTTTGTATCTCTGTGCCTTCCTCAATTCCAATAATTCTTACATTTGATCTTTTCATGATGTCTCATAGTTCTTGGAGATTCTGTTCATGATTTCTTACCATCTTCTCTGTTTGGGCAACTTTATTTTCAAGATTAAATATTTTGTCATCATTGTCTGAGGTTCTGTCTTCCAAGTGGTCTAGTCTTCTGGTGATGCTTTCCATTGAGTTTTTTTATTTGGTTTATTGTTTCCTTCATTTCAAGGATTTCCATTTGGTTTTTTTTGTTTTGTTTTGTTTTGTTTTGTTTTTTTGAGAATCTCTATCTCTTTGTTGAAATGATCTTTTGCTTCCTGCGCTTGCTCTTTCAACTTATTGATATTATCATTTATTGCCTGCATTTGCTCTCTTATCTCATCCTTTGCTTCGTGAATCATCTTAATCATGTATAATCTGAAGTCCTTTTCTGACATTTCTTCTAACATACTGTCATTGGATTCTATTAAGATAGAATCTAGATTTGCTTGGATCATTTTCTTCCCATGTTTTTTCATGTTGTTCATGTATCTTCCCCTCTAGCAGTGCAGATCTGGGGTATTGCTGATTTTCCCCTATAGGCTTATAGTGGCCCTATAGGTTTCCAAAACCCTTTCTTTAAGGGGAGATCAATATTGGCAGTGCCCAATTCAGACACTATGCAATCCTAGACCAAATAGCCCCTATGAGGACAATAACAAAATTGTCATAATAAACAGAATGAGTTCAAATATTATCTTCAGTAAAACAAACAGATTTGCAATAAGGTCTGCAGTTTCTAATGGAGGACAAAGAGGATGCAGAGGGATGTAGGATGTAGCTGTTAATGGGATAAGAAAAGAATATATAGAAGTTCTAGATAATAGAAAGGGTGAGAGTGTAATGAAAAGAAATTGGATGTTAGCATGCAAAAAAGGGAGAAAGAGACTCTGAGGGAACAGGTAAACAAAAGGAAAAGAGAGCATGAAAAGTAAAGAAATAAAAACTTAAATTTTTTCAATAAGGAGAAAAAAGAAAATCTACAGTATAAAAGTCATATAGTAATGAAACCTCCCAGTCTTCAGTAGCCTGATGCTTGAGAGGTACCTGACAATGAGCTTCAAGTCTCCAGCAGGCCTCGCAGGATGGGATTTGCCCCACCTAAAGATGGGAGCTCTGGCTTCCAGAATTATCCAAGATGGCCACTCTGGCTTCCAAATGTGTTGGCAAATGGGGAGCTGCAGCTCAGGGTGTGGACATGGTCAGCTGGAGGTCCTGGAGGCGGGGTGCGGTTGGTCAGGCAGGGGTCCTGGAAGTTGGGTGTGTTTGGTGTGGTTGTGGGATCCTGGAGGCCAGGTGCAATCAGTCGGTCTGGGGTCCCAGTGATAGGGTGCAGTCATTTGGTCTGGGGGTCCTGGTGGCAGGGAGCAGTCAGTCGATGTGAGGGCCCCAGAGGCAGGGAGTAATCAGTCGGGCTGAGGGATCCTGGAGACGGGGCTCAGTCAGTCCGGCCAGGGGTCCTATGGGGCCTGGCTGTTGTCTCAAAATGGCGGCAGCCACGTGTAATCAAACCTGCAGGTACTGTAACAGTGAACTTCCAGGCAGCAGCAGGCAACTGGTACTCCACTGGTGGTTGGCGGTCAGTTTGCTGACTCTTGTCAGATGATTGGGAGGTGAACCTCGTACGTTGGGTGACGGATAGGTGTAAGCAGGCAATGGACAGGCGAGAGGCAGGCAAATGGCCGGTGATATGCGCCTGACGGTGAGCAATCTGCACTCAAAAAAGGCGTCGACCCCAGCACCGCAAAAAAAAAAAAAAAAAAAAAAGGGGACGTTGATATGCTGGCAGACTGCAGGTGATCACAGTAGACAAATGGGGTAAACAGCAGGGGATCGATAAGCAACAAAAACTGCCTCACCAAGAAACAGATATCCTCTGCTCGAAACCGGAGTTATGGAGCGACAAGGAACGTAGCCTCCCTCTAGTCCGCCATCTTGGATTTCCCCTATATATTCTTTTCTTATCCCATTAACAGTTACATTCTACACCCCTCCCATCCTCTTTGTCCACCATTAGAAACTATAGACTTCATTGCAAATCTATTGGTTATATTGTAGATAATAATCGAACTTATCCTCTTTGCTTATTATGACAATACTGTTAATGTCTTCATAGGGGCTACTTGCTTTAGTGCTACACATTGTACCAGGTGCTACTATTATTGATCTCTTCCTTAAAGAAGTAGTTTTGGAAACCGGCAGGGTCACTATAAGTCAATAGGGGGGAAACTGTAATACCCCAGATCCGCACTGCTAGAGAGGAAGATACATGAACAACATGAAAAAACAAAGGAAGAAAGTGTTCCAAACAAGCTAAGATTCTATATTAATAGAATCCAAGGACAGCATAGTAGAAGAAATGTCAGAAAAGGAGTTCAGAATGTACATAATTAAAACGATCCATGAAGCAAAGGATGAGATAAGAGAGCAAATGCAGGCAATGAACGATCACTCCAATAAACAGTTAAAAGAGCAACTTCAGGAAGCAAAAGATCATTTCAACAAAGGGATAGAGATTCTGAAAAACAAAATCAGAAATCCTTGAAATAAAGGAAAAAAATAAACCAAATTTAAAAATCAATAGAAAACATCACCAACAGACTAGATCACTTGGAATACAGAACCTCAGACGATGACAAAATATTTAGTCTTGAAAATAAAGTTGACCAAACAGAGAAGATGGTAAGAAATCATGAATGGAAACTCCAAGAACTATGGGATAATATGAAAAGACCAAATATAAGAATTATCGGGATTGAGGAAGACACAGAGATACAAAACAAAGGAATGAACAACCTATTCAATGAAATAATAGCAGGAAATTTCCCAAACCTGAAGAATGAAATGGAAAATCAAATACAAGAGGCTTACAAACACCAAATGCACAAAATCACAACAGATCCACACCAAGGCATATTATAATGAAAATGCCTAACATACAAAATAAAGATAGAATTTTGAAGGCTATGAGAGAAAAATATCAGATTACATATAGGGGGAAACCACTATGGAGAGCAGCAGATTTCTTACCCAGACCCTAAAAGCTAGAATAGCCTGGAAAAACATATTTCAAGCTCTGAAAAAACATGGTTGCCAACCAAGAATCCTATACCCAGCAAAACTAACCTTCAGATTTGAAGACAAAATAAAATCCTTCCATGATAAACAAAAGTTAAAAGAATTCTGGTACAGAACATTCTCAGCAAAATATTCCATAAGGAGGAGATGAAAAACAACAAAGTCAACAAAGGTAGGAACTACCCTAAAGGTAAAGTCAATCAAAGGAAAATCCAAGTCAAGTTAAAAACCCAAACATAAACCAAAATGTCTGGGAATACAAATTATATCTCAATAAAAACCCTGAATGTTAATGACCTAAACTTATCAATCAAAAGACATAGACTGTCAGATTGGATTAAAAAAAAAGACCCAATAATATACTGCCTTCAAGAGACTCATCTCATAGAAAAAGATGTCCACAGACTAAAGGTGAAAGGATGGGAAAAAACATACCACACACACAGACTCAGTAAAAAAAAAAAAAAAAAAAAGCAGAAGTTTCCATCCTTATTTTAGATAAAATGGACTTCAAGCCAAAGTTAGTCAGAAGGGATAAAGAAGGACATTTCATGCTGCTTAAGGGAAACATAAATCAGCAAGACATAAAGATCATAAATATTTATGCCCCAAACAATGGCGCATCCATGTATGTCAAGCAAATCCTTCTCAATTCCAGGAACCAAATAGACTACAACACAATAATTCTGGGTGACTTTAACACACTGCTCTCACCACTGGATAAATCTTCCAAAACTGAACCAAGAAACCATAGAACTCAATAACACAATCAACAACTTAGACTTCAACAGACATATATAGAATATTCCATCCATCAATGAGCGAAATACACTTTTTTCTCAGTAGCACATGAATCCTACTCTAAAATAGACCATGTTATGTCACAAAGCAGCCCTTAGTAAATACCAAAAAAGAAAAAAAAAATAGAGATATTACCTTGTATTCTATCAGATCATAATGGAATGAAATTAGAAATCAATAAAATAAAAAACAGAAACTACTCCAAAACCTGGAGACTAAATAATATGCTATTGAATGAAGCATGCATAACAGAAGACATCAGGGAGGAGATAAAAAAAACTTCTTAGAGGTAAATGAGAATGATGATACAACATATCAAAATCTCTGGGACACAATGAAAGCAGTACAAAGAGGGAAATTCATTGCATGGAGCACATTCAAGAAAAGAATAAAAAGTCAACAACTAAATTACCTAACGTTACATCACAAAGCCCCAGAAAAAGAACAGAACAACACCAAAAGTAGTAGAAGACAGGAAATAATTAAAATCAAAGCTGAAATCAAGAAATTGAAAGAAAAGAAACAATTCAAAAAGTTGACAAAACAAAAAGTTGGTTCTTTGAAAAAGTAAACAAGATAGATAAACCCTTAGCCACACTAATGAAGAGGAGAGAGAAAACTCAAATTACTAAAATTTGTGATGGAAAAGGAAATATCATTGAAATACATAACATAATTAGAAGCTACTTTGAAAATCTATACTACAACAAAATAGAAAATCTTGAAGACATCAACAAGTTTTTATTTATTTATTTATTTATTTATTTGTGGTGCTGGGGTTCTAACCCAGGGCCTTGTGCTTGCAAGGCAAGCACTCTACTGACTGAGCTATCTCCCCATCAGCAAGTTTTTAGAGACATATTATTCTCCCAAACTGAATCAGGAGGACATACACAATTTACACAATTTAAATGGATCAATTTCTAGCAATGAAATAGAAGAAGCCATCAAAAGCCTACCAACCAAGAAAAGCCCAGGACCAGATGGATTCTCAGCTGCGTTCTACAAGACCTTCAAAAAAGAACTTATACCAATACTCCTCAAAGTATTCCATGAAATAGAAGATGGAACTCTTCCAAACTCATTTTATGAAGGTAGTATCACCCTGATACCAAAAACAGACAAAGACGCATCAAGGAAAGAAAACTTTAGACCAATATCTCTGATGAACATAGACACAAAAATCCTTAACAAAATTCTGTCAAATTGCATACATTTAAATTGCATTTAAATCATATTAAAAAGATAGTGCACCACAATCAAGTGGGGTTCTTCCCGGGCATGCAAGTTTGGTTCAACATCTGGAAATCAATAAATGTAATTCATCACATCAATAGACTTAATGTTAAAAATCATGATTATTTCAATAGATAAAGAAAAAGCGTTTGATGAAATATAGCACCCATTAATGCTCAAAACACTAGAAAAAAAGGTATAATAGGAACATACCTCAACATTATAAAGGCTATGCTAAGCCCATGGCCAACATCATCCCTAGTGGAGAAAAACTGAAAGCATTGCCTCTAAAAACTGGAAAAAGACAGGGAAGCCCTCTTTCACCACTCTGTTCCACATCATGCTTGAAATACTAGCCAGAGCAATTAGACAGGCCAAAGAAATTAAAGAGATATGAGTAGGAAAACAACATCAAGTTGTTACTGTTTGCTGATGACATGATTCTATATTTAGAGGATCCAAAAAACTCCACTAGAAAACTTCTAGAACTCATAAATGAATTCATCAAAGTAGCATCAACATGCATAAATCTAATGCATTTCTATTCATAAGTGATGAATCCTCTGAAAGAGAAATTAGGAAAACCACTCCACTCACAATAGCCTCAAAAAAAATAAAATACTTGGGAATCAATCTAACAAAAGAGATGAAAGATCTCTACAATGAAAACTACAGAATACTAAAAAGAAATTGAAGAAAACCTTAGAAGATGGAAAGATCTACCATGTTCTTGGATAGGCAGAATTAATATTGTCCAAATGGCCATTCTACCAAAGTTGCTATACAAATTCAATGCAATTCCAGTTAAAATCCCAATGACATTCCTCATAGAAATAGAGAAAGAAATCATGAACTTCATCCAGAAAAATAAGAGACTTTGAATGCCAAAACAATCCTGAGCAGAAAAAGTGAAGCAGGAGGTATCACAATACCAGACCTTAAACTATACTACAGAGCGATAGTAACAAATACAGCATGGTATTGGCACCAAAATAGACAGACAGACCAATGGTACAGAACAGAAGACACAGAGACAAACCCACGTAAATACAGTCACCTCATACTAGACAAAAGAGCCAAAACTGTATAATGGAAAAAAGAGAGCCTCTTCAACAAATGGTGCTGGCAAAACTGGAAATCCATATGCAGTAAAATATGCAGTAAAATGAAATTAAACCTCTATCTCTCACCCTGCACAAAACTCAACTCAAAATAGATAAAGGACTTAGGAATTAGACCAGAGACCCTGAACCAAATAGAAGACAAAGTAGGCCTGAATCTTCATCATGTTGGCTTAGGACCAGACTCCTTAACAAGACTCCCAAAGCACATAAATGGGATGGATTCAAACTAAAAAGCTTTTTTCAGCAAAGGATACAATCAATAATGTGAAAAGAAAGCCTATAGAGTGGAAGAAAATCTTTTCCACAGGCATTTCAGATAGAGCGCTAATCTCCAAAATTTATAAACTTACAAAACTTTACACCAAAAATACAAAGAACCCAATCAATAAATGGGCCAAGAAACTGGACAGACACTTTACAGAAGAAGATATAGAGGTGATCAATAAATATATGAAAAGTGCTCATCATCTCTAGTAATTAGAGAAATGCAAATCAAAACCACCCTAAGAGTTCATTTAACTCTAATTAGAATGGCGATTATCAAGAACACAACCAATAATAAATGTTGGCGTGGATGTGGGGGAAAAAGTACACTCATACATGGCTGGTGGAGTTGCAAATTGGTGGTGCAGCCGCCCTGGAAAGCAGTATGGATATTCTCAGAAAACTTGGAATGGACCCACCTTTTGACCCAGCTATCCCACTCCTCGGCCTATACCCAAAAGACTTAAAGTCAGCATACTACAGTAACGCAGCCACATCAGTGTTTAATAGCTGCTCAAGTCACAATAGCTAGACTGTGGTATCAACCTAGATACCCTTCAATTGATGAATGGATAAAGAAACTGTGGTATATATACACAATGGAATATTACTCAGCCATAAAGAAGAATAATTATGGCATTTGCAGGTAAATGGATGAGTTGAAGAATGTCATGCTAAGTGAAATAAGCCAATACCTAAAAGATAAAGGCTGAATTTTCCTCTGATAAGTGGATGATGATACATAATGGGGGAGTGGTGGGGGGATAAGAGAAGAATGGAGAAACTTTGGATTGTGTAGAGGGAAATGGGGCGGGAGGGGGTAGGGGAAGGAAAGAGTGAACTGAGACAGACATTATTACCCTATGTACATGTATGATTACACGAATGGTGTGAATCTACATCGTGTACAACCATAGACAAGAAAAGTCGTACTCCATTTGTGTTCAATGAATCAAAATGCAGTCTGTAAAAAAGAAAAATGATGCAATTCCTCATGGGGTCTTTCTGCTGTACACACAGGTTCATGAACTTGCTGGCCTCAGTTCTGCACCTGCAGACACCATAAGCATGAGCAGAGAAAGCGAGATCAGTATCTGAATGAGTGCCCTCAGTAAGGTGGTACCTCCCAAGGTGGGTGGCCATCATCCAGCCTGTTGTGGGCCTGGAAGCTAATGGTGGAGGAAGCGGGCATTTACCCCTTTCCTCCCCTGCCCCACTGATTGAGCTGGAACATCTCATCTTCTTCTCTTGGCCTGGGGTTCACAACACTGGCTCTAGTTCTCAGCCTTTGGACTTGGGGCTGATTACACCACCATCTTCTCTGGGTCATCTGCTTTCAGATGGCAGATGGTGGAACTTCTCAGTCTCCATAGCCACATAGATGGACTTATGTGTTCATTTATATATGGACACACAGAGTTCTTCTTGGTTCTGTTTCTTTGGAGAACCCATCCGCCTGTCCGGGACTAGTTGGATGAAGGATGGTTCATGCATCCCGTGGTTTCTGTGAGGGTTCATTCCAGCAGGCCTGACATCTGAAATGAGAGCTCTCCCTGGGCAGTCCTGGCCCCTGTTCAAGACATGGAACGTACTGATCAGTACTGTTGATTTGTAACCATGGGTCCCAGTGGTTGCAGGGTGGTTTGTACTATCTCGTCAGTAGTGTTTATTTTTATTTTCACTTTGCTCAGCATTGTTTATTGATAACGATGAGATTGATAATTTACACCTGGTTTGAGGGGAGGTCTCCACTGGTGGGTCTAGCAATGCAGGAAGCAATGTGTCTGCAGGGAGCCCAGGTGGGAGCTTCATTTGGAGATTCGTAGTTCCAGGGTGTTCCGCAACATGTCTATGATCCAGAGAAAAAGTGTGTCAGGTGTGGTCCTTGCAGAGGGTGAGCCACTGGTGACTTCTACAGACGCCTTCCTGTCCTATATTAATGCTGAAGCTGCATTAAACAGATGCTTCAACTTCAATAAACAGGTTTGTAAAGTATTGTCCATTTGGATCCTGTGACTGTTTCTTAGAAATCAAACCCTGCCTGTGGACCACTGTTAGTATGCAGGGATGATAGCAGCCATGATTTTCAAGAAAGCATTAGATCTCCATGTAGAGAAGGACGTCCATAATGTAAGTGAAATATTGAATTCAGACTGATGTGTAAAACATGATTTTGTCTTTATTTGCTCTAAACCTGTGATACTACGTCCATATGTACTTCTAGAAATATCTGTAGAAAATTAGGGGAAAAATAAGGAAGCATGCACACCAATTATAAATAAGTTACCTTTTAAGGAGTGGAGGGATGGAATGGGCTGGAATGTCTACTGCTATGGATGAATGTTACATCCCCTTCCAAATTCATGTTGAAACGGAATCTTGAGTGCAACGGTAGAAAAAGGGGTGGACTTGAGGAGGTGATTGTCATGAGGACGTTGCCCCCAAGAAGGGATAAGGTGCCATTATAAAAGGTTTGATGGGGTAGTTCACCCCTTCTGGTCCCTCCTGTCCCTACCCCCTTAGCAGATGCAACAATAAGGTGCCATATTGGAAGAAGCAGCCAGACCCTCACCAGACACTGAACCTGCCCACAGCTTATTGTAGATGCCCGTTCTCCAGAACTGAGAGAAATAAATTTATGTTTGATAAATTGCCCATTCTATGACTTTTTTGCAGTAGCAGCACAAGTAGACTCAGACACAAATTGCTACCAGAGAAGTGGGGAGTTCTTATTTAAAAATTGCACTGTGGGGGTTCGGGGCTCTTCTTTCAAAGGAAACTTAGTGGGGTGTACATGGGAAGGTATTTGGGGGTAACATCAGCCCCCCCAGATGGGTTACAGCGGTCTGGTGGCTCTCAGGATACTTAGTTGGCATCTTTTCCTTTGGATAATGTTGGGAAAGGACCCTACGCCATGGGTTTCTGGGCAAGTTCCCCATGTTACAGGTTTGGGGTCTCCCCTCGCTCAATCTCTTCTTAAAAACTACATGTATTAGTGGGCTAAAATTAACAGTGCACACAACAATTTCCATCAGTGGGTGAATTTCCTGTAGCTTAAAGACCGTGAATGAAGATTTGTAGATTTCCCAGAAATTTGGGAGTGATAGGCCTGGGAGGGAGAACTGGCCAGGAGAGAGCTCCAGGACGGCTTTCAGATGAAATCTCTAGGCCCCTTTTCTGGGTTTTGCCTTCTTTTATTAGCCTATCTTTTCTTTCTTTTCTATCCTACCTTATCTGTGTTCTGGATTTTAGCCCCTCTATTAGGTAGGTAGTGATCACTCACTTTAATTTATAATTCCCTCATTTTACATGATGTTGAGCATATTTTTAAATGCATATTTGCCATCAGCATTTCTTCTTTAATGAAGTGTCTGTTTAGATCTTTTGCCCACCTTTAAAATTGGGTTGTTTGCTTCCTTATGGTTGAGTATTTTGGATATGACTAGGCATGGTGGTGCACACCTATAATCCCAGAGGCTTGGGAGGCTGTGGCAGGAAGATTCTGAGTTCAAAGTCAGCCTCAGCAACTTAGCAAGGCCCTAAGCAACTCAGTGAGACCCTGTCTCTAAATAAAATATTAAAAAGGGCTGGGGATGTGGCTCAGTGGTTAAGCACCCCTGAGTTCAATCCCCAGTACCAAAAAAAAAAAAAAAGGTGTGTTTTTTTGACAAATATTTTTCATGTAAATTTTGAAATAAAACGTACAAAGATAACAGGAATACTTGGCACAGTTTAGCTGCCCCTGCGTGGCTACACGGCTATCTAAGTCTCCTAGCGAGTAGAAACTGGCTGCAAATGCAATCCACACTTACGTGTTATCCTTGCAAACAGCTCTCATCTTTTTGTAAGTAATTTGGTAAGTCCCACTGATTATCTATCAGTATGATGAAAGTGAACCCCTGTTTTGCAAGTCCTCATTTCCAACATGTGGCAAGGGCAGGGACATGGAGTACAGGGGGCCCACCCGGGTCCTCTGCTCGTTGGTGGGGAGCCCAGTCAGCCGTGGAGCCCACTACAGCAGCTGCCCATGCCTCCACCTGCCTGGGGTCCACAAGGGTCTGGCCTTCCTGACCAGACCTGGGCAGCTGAAGTCTGCCGCCCCTGTGCCTATCACATAGGATCCAGAAGTGATGACCTTGGACTTCCTTCTCTCCATTCCCCTCCCTTTCTAAGGAGAGTAGGGAACTCTCTGGAGCCTGGGCTGGAGGCTGCTTTGGAAATGCGAGGGTCTCTGCTACTAGAAGGGAATGCATTTGAGGGAAGCGCCTGCTGGTTTCTCTACACCTTCAAAGGGAATGTGCTTTTTTAGAAACCCTGTATCAAGTCAGAGTGTTCAGAAGCTCAGATCCCAAAACCCTGAGGAGGTTTCTTCCCAGGCAGCAGTATGCAAATCTGGGTTAATAGAAGGGTGGACTGAGGCTTTATTTCAAGCAGTGAGAGGCAGAGAAGGAGAATAATCATAGCCTTCCCATTTGGGCTATAAATACCATCGTAAATAGGGCTGGAAGGACTGGGAGGCTGGGGAGCTGTGGGAGCTTACTTCTGATGAGGCCTGCGGCCGGTTCGTCAGGATTTCCTCTCTCAGGAAAGACAGCCAGTGAGAAAAGGCTACCACCGAGGGGACAGCCTCTGGTCACCTGAAAGGAGCAACTGTGAAATGGCGGAGAAGAATGGTTCATTCGTTGTTGGGCTGGGGGAGACCAGGACTGCTGCCAAAATATGAAAACGTTGACAGAAGAGCTGCCCTTGGTGCGGGGGGGCGGGGCAGTTACCCCTCAGGGAGAAAAATAAGATGAGAAAATATGATACATATGCACAACAGTTTTATTCCACCATAAAGAAAAATATGAAATTATGTCATTTGCAGGAAAAGGTACGGAACTAGAGGCCATCAGGTTAAGTGAAGTAAGTCAAACTCAGAAGATCATGGAGTGGGGAATCTCATGAAAATCGAAGGGAGATCAATAGCAGAGGTCCCTTTCCTCTATTGAGGGGAAAGTGCTGGGAAGTGATACTGACCAAATTATATTATCCTGTGTGCAAGTGCAAATATGTAACAACAAATCCCACCATCATGTGCAACTATCATGCACCAATCAAAAAACAAGGAAAGTTAAAAAAAATGATAAGATGATCCCCAAACCATGATGCTCACCCAGTGGAAGTGAGGTTTTGTTTTCCCTCGGAAGGAAAGCTGCACAAGCTCCAGGGTCACCTGACCCAGGTGGCAGTCTCCTGCCGTTGCCCTAGACCTGCCCTGGGCTAGCACTTCCCATGTGGATCTGTCTGCGCCTCTGGAGACTACACCCTCCTTGAAGGCAGGGAA
The DNA here is from genome assembly GCF_902686445.1 of Sciurus carolinensis. Classification (NCBI taxonomy): domain Eukaryota; kingdom Metazoa; phylum Chordata; class Mammalia; order Rodentia; family Sciuridae; genus Sciurus; species Sciurus carolinensis. Next base: position 173,679,897 of record NC_062214.1, on the reverse strand, counting down.
TCTCTTTGGGTCCACATCTGCCAACCAGCCTGAAAGAAACTCAGTAAGTGTTGGTTGAGTTGATCCAGTGGTGCTAGCTGTCAGACAAATCTCTCAGCCACGCCCGTTTCCTAATTAATAGAATGGGACGTAAAGTTATACTACCCACCTCACGAGACCCCAGCAGATGCCAAGCACCCAATGCGAGTTAGAGTCTGCCCTTGAGTTCCTGGGGGAGCCACACCGTCCGCTGTAATTATGCACAATTTCTACTTATTTATTTATTTATTTTGCCATGCTGGGGATGGAACCCAGGGTCTCACACGCTAGGCAAGGGCTCTTCCTCTGAGCTACAGAATTTCACAGACCTCAGAATTTCTTTTTTGTGATTAAATAATATGAGCCCATGGATCTTTATAATCATTATCTGCCCTTTAACTCAGAAAATAATGAGTCCGGATATTAAAATGAAAGTTTTGACTGAGACTTCAGGCTCAATAGATGTGAAGCCAAATCACCAGGTACGGACTACGCCAGTTCCAAGACGATTGGGTCCTCGTCCAGCTTGAGCATGTGAACAGGGCTCTCTGAGCACGGAGAGGTGGGGAAGGCTTTGCCCAGCAATGTCCTTGGAAAGAGCCCCAAGTCCCCACCTTCACCAGGCAGCAGGGAGGGGCTGCTGCCTCCTGCCCCTCAAGCCATGTGAGGAGGCGGCTCCCACAGGGATGCTGAAGAAGTGATGGTACCCGAGTGTCTCCAGGCAAGAGAGGCCAAGTGCTTCCTGAGGCCAGTGTGGGCTGCTGTGGTCTGTCCTGGGTTCAGTCCAACAGGGCCACCTAGAGGATGCTGGGGAGAAGCTAGGGGTGAGAGGGTCTGCAGGGGCTGCCCACATGGAAGGCCATGCAGCAGAGGGGCCCTGGAAACAGAAACCTCAGCAGAGCCCGCAGAAGAGCCCATGAAAGACAGAACCTGTTTTAAATGTGTGCCAAGCCAGGGGCCCCATGGCCACCTCAGAACCCTGGGGTCGAAGGCCGGGAGACTATTCCTAGCCCTCACCACAGCTCCCTGTCCTGCTGTACCCTGGGAGGGGTCAGAAACTGGGCCGCCAGCATGGGATGGAGGAAGGGAGAAGGAGGAGATGGGTAGGGGGAGAAATAGAAAAGAAACAACCAGTTCCCCTCTGCAGGCCGCCAGCCAGAAGCAGGCTCGTGCTGGGGGGCAGGTTTGAAGTGAGATAAAGTCAGGGCTTCTGTTCTCTTAGACTGGACCTTCTGAGTCACAAATTGAGACTCAGGGTGGCACGGGACTGTCTCTCACCTGAGCGTGAGCAGAAAAGTTCCAGACTTGCTGAAATTTTCATTTGGGCCAAGGAAAGTTAACCCTCATTGGATAAATTTCAAAAGGACAGTGGAAGATATTATTGAAAGTTATATTTTAATTGATCAGGAGTTGTGCATTCAAAATATCCAGCCCCTGTGTACCAGGGACACTTGTGGCTCCACCGAGTCCGGAGTTGGATGGCGCAGTGGGCAGAGTAGCTTATATGTATCCTGGATCCTCCACAAAGCCGCCTGGGTCCTGTCAGAACTGGCAGCTTTCTCACCCACTAACCAATGGTTAGATAACTAGCTATCGCGCTCCCTCTGGCCGCAGAGAGAGACACGACAAGTGTCTGAAGCTTTGGAAGTTTATTATGCACAGTCCCTCTCCTACACTTCTCTTACTCCCAGCTTCCGCGCACTCCCAGCTTCTCTTCTCTCAGCTTCTTCTTACTCCCAGCTTCCGCGCACTCCCAGCTTCTCTTCTCTCAGCTTCTTCTTACTCCCAGCTTCCAGCTCAGCTTCAGCCTCCGCCACCGCTCTACTCTCCCACCCACCAAGCTTATATACACTTCAACCAATCAGGGGAGAGTACACGAGGTAAACGCGGACAGCTGCAAGCATAGGATAGGTACACGAGGGGGGCATGCTCTAATCACATCGTTAACTAGCCAATCATTGGAATTCGCTGGTTGTTTACTGTATAGCTGGCCGCTTTTGGCTCAGCGTCAGGCGCCATCTTGACCATGCCTAAGGCTGGGGGTCCCGGAAACCCCGACATATCCCCCTTCTTTACTATTAAACTAAGGCTCGGGACCGTGTCTGTCTTAGGCTGAGTGGTCAGCATATGTCCTTACCCGTCATCAGAGTCTGCAGAGCATGCTGCAGCTCCTGTCTTAGGTTGGTACACAGCCACCTCCTTCATTACCCGTCTTTGACTACCGGTCCAGCATCAAGAGCCATACTAATGGGGGGCTGTCGGCCTTTAGGGCGGTCATGGCCTGATGAAAGATAATCTGATCTTTCTATTGGCTAGCTCGTAGATGCATGCCAAAACGAATGAAGAGAAGGAGGCCAAGGCAGAGGAGTACCACCATAGCTCCTAAGCCTGCCCGCTGTTTGACAAATCTATAAACAGAAGAAAAACCATATAGCCATATTAAATACAGAAACAGTATACATCCCAGTAGTGTTACAATACGGGCAACACAAACAGCTTTCAGGGAATAAACGCATCCCAGTCCCAAAAGTTCTTGCAAGGTATCCACTTGTTCTTATAATGAGTCCACTCTCTGATAGAGTCTCTATGGTCTGCAAGGCTGCAGCTGCATTCTCGGCCAAATGATCGTTGTTATGGTTGTGTCAATGCTGCTACTGCAAGGACTGTGATGGTAATGATCACGGCTGTTGCAATGTCAAAGCCTCTCCTGTTTCTTGATAATAGCACTGGCAATTCTATATCTGCAACAGAAACTAGGACTGGTAGGAAGATAGAAATGTGCATCAAAATTGCACGGGTGGCAAAAGAACCATTCCAGTATTGTGAGAGATAGCACACGGTTAGTGAACAGTTAAGAGGTGTTATTAGAAATGTTAGTTGGTAGAAACATAAAAGGGAGGAAATACACAAGCTGACGTGGGAGGAAAAGCAATATTACAGCTAGGGTCAGCAGAACGAGTTGCTCTACTCTGGGTCTGATTTGTAGTATGATTCCAACAGCAAAGTGCAAAAATTCCTCCTGTTAAAGCAAAGAAAGACTAGAGATATCTTTGTCACCAAAAGCAGCACGACCTGAAAAATCATCAGTAGAATTGACAGGCTTGTAGAGGAATTGGTAAAAAACAAGAAAAGAAAGGATAAAAAATGTGTTAGTTAAAAGTGAAAAATATGGCCAGGCTAACAATGGCCCATAGGTTCCGGGTTTGCCTTTCCGTCTGAGTTTTTGTTATTGGAGGAAGGCTCAGACTCGCCATTGCGAGGAGGAGCAGCATCACTTGCATGCTGTAAAACTCTGATTAGCCTTTCTGGAATCCACACTGGAGTCTGTTGATCCTGCGGGAAAATACAAACAGACCCTCGGACCCAACGAAGGACTGGATCCGGTCCTTTCCAACAACCTGTCAGGATATCTTTCCATTTTGCCCATACTTGAGGAGTATTATGGGGATTATAATGTCGATCAGCTGCAGAATGGCCGTCCCTATCCAGAGTTAAGAAATTTAGAATGAAAAGAACTAAATTAAGTTTATCTTTAGGAGACTTGTAGGAGGCTCCTATTCCCCCTTTTTGTTTATTTAGACAATTTTTTAAAGTAAGATGTGCTCTTTCCACAATGCCCTGTCCCTGAGGATTATAGGGGATGCCAGTGACTGATTGGATGTTAAATGTTTGTAAAAACAACCGGAAGCTTTTGGAAGTATAAGCAGGACCATTATCTGTTTTAATAACTTTAGGTATGCCCCAGCCAGCAAATGCTTGTAAGCAGTGTTGAATGACATCTTTTACCTTTTCTCCAGAATGAGCGGAAGCCATAATGACCCCTGAAGCAGTGTCTACTGACACATGTACATACTTAACAGTACCAAATTCAGAAATATGGGTTACATCCATCTGCCAAATATGACCAGGCAGCAGTCCCCTGGGGTTAACTCCAAAGGATTGTACTGGGATTAAAGGAGCACAATGTTGACAATTTTTTACTATTTGTCGAGCCATACATTTAGATATAGGAAATTTTCTGCTCAAAGTAGTGGAATTTACATGAAATTTTTCATGAAAGAGTTTTGCTTGTTCCTCTATGGAAAAAACAAAAATTGATTTGGTGGCCATATCTACCAAGTCATTAGCATTGGCCAAAGGTCCTAGTAAATTAGAATGAGCTCTAATATGTCCTACATAGAATAGATGTTTACGCTGTAGGATAAGGTTTTGTAGCGTAGTAAAATAAGAAGCTACCGTGGACATGGAAGAAATATGGGGTACCGTTTCAAGAACCTGAAAAGCGTTAACGATATATAAGCTATCAGATAGAAGATTGAATGGCTGATTATGTGCTAATTTAAAGGCTACTATTACAGCTGCAAGTTCAGTAACCTGTGCGGAGTTGGGTGGAACTATTATGGTGTGAAGTTGTTTACTGATAAGTACTGCACCTACTCCATTTTTGGAGCCATCAGTAAAAATGGTTACACAGTCTTTAAGAGGCTGGACACTAGTCACTTTTGGAAAAACTATGGGAGTATTTTTACAGAATTGAATCCAGGGATGTTGGGGATAATGGTTATCGAACTGAGCTGAAGTGGAACAATATAATACTGACCAATCATCATCATTATTAATTAGCCATTTAATTTGCTGAGTGGAATAAGGAGTTATAATAATAGACGGATGGATTCCAAAAACAGTAATGCAAGATTCTATTCCCTTGAATATTACCTGAGCAATAGCTTGGGGATATGATTGCAATGTTTTAGCCGGAGAGCTAGGGAGATTTATACTTTGCAGAGGTCCTCCTTGCCAAACTATGCCAAAAGGGGTATGCTTCTCTGAGATTATGATTAAACTTAATGGTTGAGTAGGATCACAACGATCAACATAACACTGCTGAAGTCTATTCTCTACTAGCTGTAAGGATATCCGTGCTTCAGGAGTAAGTTTCCTAGGGGAATTCAAGTCAGGATTACCTTTTAATATATCGAATAAAGGTTTTAATTCCCCTGTGGATAATTTTAAATAGGATCTGATCCAGTTAATGTCACCTAAGAGTTTCTGAAAATCGTTCAAGGTATTCAATTGATCTGTCCTGATGGTCAACCTTGTTGGTCTGACTGTAGTAGCAGTGAGCCTTGTACCCAGATATTCTTGGATCTCCTCTAATTGTAATTTTTCAGGGGCTATCGTTAGTCCTCTCTTTTCTAATGCTTGAGTTATAAATTGTAATGCTTCTAGCAAAACTTCTTTTTCTGGATGGCAAATAAGTATGTCATCCATATAATGATAAATCAACAATCTCTTAAACTTTTGTCTAGTAGTTGTTAACGCTTTATCTACGTATATTTGACATATAGTAGGACTGTTAGCCATACCTTGAGGCAACACGGTCCATTCGAATCTCTGGTCAGGCTGAGTGTGATTAAGAGAGGGCAAAGTAAAAGCAAATCTCCAACAATCATTTTTGTGTAAGGGTATAGAGAAAAAGCAATCTTTTAAATCCAGAATAATAGTAGGCCAATTTTTTGGTAGTGCAGTGACAAGAGGGAGTCCACATTGGATGGGTCCCATAGGGTACATTTGTTCGTTTATGGCTCTTAAATCATGTAATAACCTCCATTTTCCTGATTTTTTCTTTGTTAAGAATATTGGAGTATTCCAAGGAGAAGTAGAATGTTGTAAGTGACCTGCTTGTACCTGCTCTTGTACTAACTTATGAGCTGCCTCTAGCTTCTCTTTTGTTAGGGGCCACTGTGGAATCCAGCGAGGCTTATCATCTTTCCATATTATAGGGATTGATGGTTTATCAGTGGCCCCTAGGAAAAACCCAATCCATGAGAATCATTTTTTGGTGGAAGTAAAGGCAGTGGTTGGGTAGATCCTTGACTATGTCTTCCTAATCCTTTTTTATCATCATAGTTCATATTTTGTAACATATTTCTTACAGGAGTCCCTTGGTAAGTCTGATCAGTGGTGAGCTTCATATCCATTTGCTGCAGGACGTCTCGTCCCCATAAGCTAATAGGAACATTACAGACATATGGCTGAAATATTCCTGTGTGTCCTTCTGTATCTTTCCACGATAATGAGGAAGCACTTTGATTGGGGCTTTCTGCTACTCCTAAGCCTCTCAAGCTCTGAGCTGCTGTGATCAATGGCCAGTGCTTTGGCCAGACCATTGCGCTAATAATACTTTTGTCTGCTCCAGTATCTAATAAACCTGTAAATTCCATATTTCCCACTTTTAATTTTAGAAGGGGCCTCTGTCCCATATCCATAGTAAGGTTTATTAAAGTGGTTCCTGTTGATCCAAAACCTCCTTGTCTTTTATTTGTATTTTTACTGGGCCACAAAGAATGTCGACTGGGCAATATAAGCATTTGTGCAATGCGATCCCCTGGAGAGATGACCGTAATTCCTTTTGGTGAAGAGACCAAGGCTTTTATTTGTCCAGTGAAATCAGGATCAATAACCCCTGGGTGTACTATAAGTCCTTTTAGTGTTGAGGAACCTCTACCTAGTAATAGTCCTACACTGTTCTGTGGGATTTTTTCATGCCAATCAGTATCAATCATCTGCACCCCCATATCTGGGGTTAGTATGAGTCTGGAGGTGGCACAGATGTCCAATCCGGCACTTCCTGAGGTGGCTCTGCGCTCCCCTTCTCTGTGGGAGGATACCACCGTCGGGGAACTTGTTGAATTACCCCGTATATTTGTTGCGGGCCCCGGGGAGGGCCCTGTCTCCCGTTTTTTTGAAGTTTAGGATTCAACCCTAGGAAATTATCCTCCCTATCTCTAATAGGCTGACAGGCACTATTCCAATGACTTCCTCTTCTGCATCTTGGACATAGCCCAGGTCCGGTTCCCAGGTTATTCTTTGTATAGATGTTCCCACCCCGGGCAAAGGGTGGCCTTTTGTTTGGACAAGTGGCTTTTAGATGTCCCTTCTGTCCGCACACAAAACATGATCCTAAAGACTCTTTATTAGTTCTTGAAGGGAACCTCCCCTGGGCTTGTGCAAGTGCGGCAGACAACAAGGTGGTTTGTCTGTCTATGGCTGCTACAAGGCACTGCTCTGCGCCGAAGTATCATTTACATCTCTACACACTTTTAAGTAGGCGGACAAGTCTTTGTTTCTCCATGGTCTTATGGCCTCCCTACACCATTTGTTAGCTTGTTCGTAAGCCAACTGTTTTACTAGGGGCATGGCTTGCTCTGCATCTCCGAAGATGCGTGATGCTGTTTGAATTAGCCTATCGACAAAATCCGCATAGGGCTCACTATTCCCTTGAGTTACCTTTGACAACTGGCCCTGCAAACCTCCTACTCCTTGTAATGTTTTCCAGGCCTTGGTTGCAGCCACGGCAATTTGCGCATAGACTGCTGGATGATAATTAAGCTGTGCCTGAAAGGTTTCATAAGGTCCTACGCCCATAAGCATGTCCCTATCGACTTGGGGATTCCCCGCTGCTGCATTTCGGCGGGCGGTATCCGTAGATATTTCTTGCCATGATGTTTTCCACATAAGGTACTGTCCCCCAGACAGAGCGGCCCTAGCAAGATTAGTCCAGTCCTGGGGCACTAAGTTTAATGATGTCAAGGTATCTACTAAGGCTATAGTAAAAGCTGACTGAGGACCATATGTGCTAACTGCTTCTTTTAACTGTTTCACTATTTTAAAGTCTAAGGGTTGGTGGAATCTTTGATTTTGAGCATCCTCAAAAACAGGATACGCTACAGATCCAAGATGACTCCATTCTGAGCGTAATCCAAAACCGGACGCTTCATGAGGGGGTTCCCTATTTATGGGAGGTGCACTAGGCAACACGGGCACTAGAGGGGGCTTTTTATCTAGTCTTAATCTTTGTACTCTTTTTTCCAGTTCCTCTCCCGATAATTCCCCTTCCGATAGTTCCTCATCTGAATTAGTTCCTTTTTCTGAATTTTGAGAAAGATATGAACGTTCCTCTTTTATTTCTTCCAAAACCTGTCTTCCCTCAGCTAAAGGCTCGGTGAGTGAAGGTTTTTTGTTTTTATCTTGCAGACAGGATTTAATAAGAGACCAAATAGCCATAGTGCCTACTGGCAAAGGGTTTTGCCTAGCCGCTATACGAAGGTCCTTCCCCAGCTGTTCCCACTGTAGGGTATTCAAAAGGCCCTCATCCAAAAACCAAGGGGAAATCCTTTCCACAGTATCAAGAAATACTTTAGCTGTTTTTTCCTTTAATGGCGTCCCATGGTTTTTTAATAGCTCCCTGAGGGGTTGCTGCATTCTGAATTTAGACGTTTCAGACCCCATTGTTACTAATTTGAATAGCTTTAGTTATGGCAGTTACAATAACAAACAGTGGCCTAGCTGCCAGGAGCAACGAGATTACTGAAAGGAAAACTATCAAGTGTGCATTAGAATTTTTATAGCGGCTTTTCACGTACTACCTACACCCTAATTGGGCCGCTTCAAACGTGTTTTCTACTTTCACTTTAATTGGACCGCGTTCCACGCGTCAGGACCGCTGATGGCGCATCCCGATACCTTTCAACCGGACCGCATTCCGCGTGTCCCCAGGACCGCTGATGGCGCATCCTGACACCCTTTAACTTTTTTATAACCGGTTTTAACTTGTATATAAAAAAGATTTTTTAGGTATCTTACCTTGTTTTCTTTATAAGGCCTTCATCTTCCCGGGTTTCGGCACCAGTTATCGCGCTCCCTCTGGCCGCAGAAAGAGACACGACAAATGTCTGAAGCTTTGGAAGTTTATTATGCACAGTCCCTCTCCTACACTTCTCTTACTCCCAGCTTCCGCGCACTCCCAGCTTCTCTTCTCTCAGCTTCTTCTTACTCCCAGCTTCCGCGCACTCCCAGCTTCTCTTCTCTCAGCTTCTTCTTACTCCCAGCTTCCAGCTCAGCTTCAGCCTCCGCCACCGCTCTACTCTCCCACCCACCAAGCTTATATACACTTCAACCAATCAGGGGAGAGTACACGAGGTAAACGCGGACAGCTGCAAGCATAGGATAGGTACACGAGGGGGGCATGCTCTAATCACATCGTTAACTAGCCAATCATTGGAATTCACTGGTTGTTTACTGTATAGCTGGCCGCTTTTGGCTCAGCGTCAGGCGCCATCTTGACCATGCCTAAGGCTGGGGGTCCCGGAAACCCCGACAACTAGCCTTTTTTTTTAAATTTTTTAATTTGTTCTAATTAGTTATACATGACAGCAAATGCATTTAAGCATTTTGATAGGTCATACATAAATGGAGTGTAATCTCTCATTTTCCTGATTATACATCTTGCAGGATCACATGGGTCATGCAGTCATATAAGTATAGGAGGTAATAATGTCTGTTTCACTCTACTATCATTCCTTTCCCTCCTTTCACTCCCCTCTACCTAATCTAAAGTAAATCTATTCTTCCCTAGCATTCTCCCCACCCCCAATTGTGAATTAGTATCCGCATATCATTCAACCTTTGGTTTTTTGGATTTGGTTTATTTCACTTACCATGATATTCTCCAACTCCATCCATTTACCAGCAAACGCCATTATTTTATTCTTCTTTAAAGCTGAGTAAGATTCCAACATATATATATATATATATATATATATATATATATATATATGTATATATCACATTATCTTTATCCATTCGTCTGCTGAAGGGCACTAGGTTGGTTCTATTCTTTTTTTGTGTGGTGCTGGGGATTGAACCCAGGGCCATGTGCTTGTGGGCCTGGTTCTATTCTTAAGAGTAGTGTGTATGTTACCTTGAAAATCTAAAGAGGTCCACTAGCCCTGCTGGCCTCTTTCTTTGTGGGAAGGTTCAAAGAGCAATAACCTGTCCTTCATTTTGAAGGAGGCCCCAGGTCTCCGGATCACTGGCAACCTTATCTGTGTGGCTCCTGCTTCATTGTCTTATACGTGGCTGCCACTTCCTGCTCTGCAGGTCTGATTCACACAATGCCATGGATACAGGGGAGCAGTAGGGTGCTGGGAACGCCTCGTGCCCTGATGGAGAGCTGCAGTCCTCGCTGAACCGTGAGCAGTACCCCCTGCCTCTCCATGTGACGGTGAGCTGCTTTCCATCCTCCCTATAGACGGGAATCGAGGGACTGCCTTTCCAAGCAGCAGAAGCGGCCCTCGTTCTGCTGACGACAGCACTCCGGGCGCAGCAGTGGTGGTAGTCAGGTTACAGCGGTCCACCTTCACCCACCATAACCCACCCTGTTTCTCAGGGATAAAACAAACTGAATCCAACAGGGACTTGAGAAGCCCCACCACCATGCTTGATGCTGATGCTCTTCTCTGCACTTGCGCATAGGATGCCGCACCATCTCTGGTTTGCCAGCTTAGCTGGGGTGGGGCAATTAAGGGCTTCCACTTAGCTATTCCTATCAAACCCCTCTGACCCCACCGTTCAGGGAATCGATGAAATGGCTCTGCAGCCCCTAAGCGTATCTGCTGCTTTAACACACTGGGGGGGGGGGAGCCCTCTAGGGAGGAAGTGACTGGAAGACACCTTGGGGCCCACGGTGCGGCACCTTTTATCTCCTGACCTTCGTAAGCCAGGAGGATGGCAAGTTCAAGGCCAGCCTTAGCAACTTAGCAAGGTCCTAAGCAACTTAGCAAGACCCTGTCTCAAAAAATAAAAAGGACTGGGGTTGTGGCTCAGTGGTTAAGTGCCTCCGGGTTCAATTCCTGGTACAAAACAAAAACAACCAAACCCAAAACGAAACAAAACCACGACAATGTTTCAGGTACCTTCATATCACATCCCTGGTGTTAGTGGAGATATTGGGATTCAACAGTTCCCAAAAGACCCAAGAATTCCCTTGCCTCTCTGTACGGTTGTGCTTTAGGGAAGATCGCCGAATAGTGCACCGGGCTTCTCCTCGAGGGCCCAGCCTATCCTCCATCACTGGCTCTCAGGGTGCCATCTGACCTAGACCTTGACGTGGGTCAGGACGCTCTCTGCGATGCGACTGTGCCCTTCTCGCCTCTGCCAGGCCTCTCCCATCCTGGAACTCCACAGTCCCCACTGATCCGCCGGAGCCCCGGCCCTGTGGCAGCTTCTCCCACCAACCCTGGCTGCCGAGGAGGTCAGTGCAGAGTTTTTCCAAGATGCTGGAACCCGCTCACCAGGATGTCATTGTCACCTAGGGGAAACTCTTCTGGGCCTCCTGAAGAACAGGGGCAGATGGCAGGTCCCCCAGGATCAGAGAGCAAGCCTCCCTGGACTTCTGACCCCGCCTTAATTCTCTGACAAGGCAGTTCCAGCACTTCTAGCATCCCACCTCGCCGGTTATAGCTCAGCCCCACATGATAGCTTCTCTACCTGGAGGTCGAGAAGGGCCCTGAAGATAAATGCATCACATCAAGGGCAGTCTCACAGGGTCCCCCAGCAAGGGGCTAGGGGGCCAGTCAGAGGCTCCCGGGGATTCTGGGGCTTAAGAGTCTCACCCACATGCCTTGATTTCAGGTGTCAGGGTCCTACATTGTTCCCTCCCAGGGCCCTGGCTTTATTCAATTCATCAAGGGTGGGCGTTCACTCCACTTTGAGTTCTGGGCCTCATTCTCAGCGCAGGATCCCTTAGAGACTGCTGGAGGGACATTCTGTTTCCATAGCCTGTCTTGAGTTTGCAGTTGGTTGAACTGCAGTTTTCATTGTTTCTCACGGCTTCCAAAGCAGTTAACACAAAGCAGCTCGAGCTTCGTAACTCACGCCCGTGCCACTCAGGTGCCAAAGATACCACTTGACTTTTCACCTGTGTTACATCTCAGTCCACACAGGTGACAATCTGAGCACCTGTGCAGCTGCACAAGCCAGGTGTCACAGATACCCCACTATCACTGTTGTCTGACCAGCGAGGGTCCGAGCTCCAGATATTCCATTCAGAGGGTCAGTTTACTTTCTTTTCATTTTTCTTTCTTTCTTTTCTATCTTTCTTTCTTTCTTTTTTTTTTTTTTTTTTTTACCAGGAATTGAACCCAGGGGCACTCAACCCCTGAGCCACATCCCCAGTCTTTTTTATATTTTATTTAATTTAGAGACAGGGTCTTGCTGAGTTGCTTAGGGCCTCACTAAGTTGCTGAGGCCAGCTTTGAACTCAAGAGCCTCCTGCCTCAGCCTCCCAAGCTGCTGGGATTACAGGCGTGTGCCACCCTGTCCGAATGGAGGGGTGGATTCATAGGGCCAATTCTGATTCCAACTGTTTTAGCTTGGCCTCCCCGCAAAGCAGAATTTGAAACACATGCTGATGCTCAGGTGGTCTTGGGAGGGATCCCGGGGAGCAGGAAGGACAGGCGGGGTAGAACAGGGAAGGAGAGAACAGCAACACAAGAGGTGTCACTGAGCTGGGCTACCTGTTCGGCTCACCTCGGCAGGTCGGTCTGAATCCTGCAATCCTTGTTGAGGGACCTTAGGAAATACATCTCAGAACCCTCCTACTGGAAGATGAAAAGAAAAAGCCTTTAGTCAAAGTCAACCTCTACCCCAGTTAGTCACAGAGGCCCTACAGGCATTAACTCCTTAAATTAAAATTTCAGATTGCGTATGTGTGCCGAGGGGTGACGGCAGGCATCCCCCAGTGCAGGTAAGCGTGAGCTGTGCGTCTGAGGGGAGGCACTGTCGGGTCGCCCGGTGTGCAGTTGCTCGCGCCTGTTCTGAGCCGGTCATGTGATGGAGCTAGAGTCCAGGATTGTAAAGGGAGCGTCCAGGTGTGCACGGCAGACCACCCCGGTGAGTACTGTCCCTCAGGTGCTAGAGGCTGCTGCTGACATGTGAGCTTGCTGCCAGCGGCACAAAGCTTCAGGAGTTGCCTCTCCAGGAATCACCCCCCCACCCCCCCACCCCCCCGCACAGCCAGTTTAGGAGCCAAACGAGAAAATCAGTTTCAAGATTTCCAAACTGTCAGCTAAGACTAACATTAATCTCATCACATTTAACGTGGATCTGTCAATAAGTGTGTATCTATGTGTGTTTCTGTGTGTCGTGCATACAACTGTGTTGTTTTGCGAGTCTGAGTTTGTGTATCTGTGTGTATTGTGGGTTGACTCTACCATGTGCCAAGCACCATGCTGACCACTAGGGACTTGATCCTCATGGCACTTACATGGGAGCCAGCCTATCTTGCCAGCAAGTAGGAAGGGTCATAGTTAAAAAACTTCTAACTCTTAATTTCCTGGTATGGTAGGCAGAATAATGGGCACCCCAGATGTCCACATTTTAATCCCTGGCCCCTGTGAATATGTCACATGAGCAGGGGGAATTAAGGTTACTAACCACTTCGTCTTAAAGAGGTGATCCTGAATTATTCTGGTAGGCCCAACGCCCTCACAAGGGTCCTTAAAAGATAGAAGAGAGAGGGTCCTGGTGGCACGGATGCGCAATCCCAGAGATTTGGGAGACTGAGGCAGGAGGATTGCAAGTTCAAGGTCAGCCTCAGCAATTTAGCAAGACCCTGTCTCAAAATAAAAACTAAAAGGGCTGGGGACATAGCCCAATGGTGGGACGTAGCCCAATGGTAGAGCACCCCTGGGTTCAATCCCTGGAACTGGAAAAAAGAAAGAAAAAGAGGAGGCAGAAGAGTCAGTCAGAGTGGTGGGATATGAGACTTGAGCAGTCCTTGCTGGCTTTGGAGATGGAAAGGGGCCATGGACCAAGGAATGTGCCCCCCTAGAGGCTAGGAAAGGCAAGAAAATGGATTCTTTCCCAAGAACCTCCAAAGAAACGCAGGCTTGCCAACCCCTTGATTTTAGCCCAATGAGTGTTGTTTTAAGCCATTAAATCTGTGAAGATTTGTTACAGTAGCAACAGGAAACAGATACACCTGTGACAACTGCTTCTAATCCACAGATGCCATGGAGTTGCATTTTTCTTGGGGATTGGGTTTAAAAGGCAGCAGGTAAGGAGGATTCTGGAGAGTCTGAATCAGCCTTGAGCATGCTTTAATCGCTCCCTGTAGAACTCAGGAACCAGGAGCCCCTGAACTAGAGCAGATCAACAGACTCCAAGACGCCTCCCCACAGGATGCCCTCCCCAGGGGAAAAGGCCAACCCAACTTCTTCCACACCCTCAGGGTTGTTTCTCTCTCCCTCTAGGCATATAATTAAATGTGCATAAATTCAGGGACCATATGCTGCAATCCACTGTAACTTCAGACTGATTTTTTGGTTTCTGGGTTTGCTAAGGAAAGAATGGAAAATCTGAAACCACCTCTTTGCACGTGGCTTGCTCTTTTTTATTAGGAAATAATCCAAAGGAGTGTGGAGACTATAACTCACGTCTGTGTACACACAGCCCACCAATTCAAATACTACTATGGTTCTACATTTGATGACAACTTCTTCTTTTTTTTTTTTTTTTGGAAGGGATGGGGCGGGTGGTGACTGGAGATTTAACCCAGTGGTGCTTTACCACTGAACTATATCCCCATCCTATTTTAAATTTTTAGATTTTGAGGTAGGGTCTCACTAAGTTGCAATCCTCCTGCCTCAGTCTCCTTATTAGGTGAAATTATAGGTGTGTGCCACTGCACCCAACCAGTGACAACTTTTCAAATTAAATAAAATATTATGCATAAAGCAGAAACCCAATGTCCTACTTATCCTTGGCAATGCCATCCCCAGTCCCTACTCACCCCCAGAAACACTCCCTATCACTGATTTCTTTGGGGAGGGGACCAGGGGGCACTCGACCACTGAGCCACATCCCCAGTGCTATCTTGCATTTTATTTAGAGACAGGGTCTCACTGAGTTGCTTAGTGCCTCGCTTTTCTGAGTCTGGCTTTGAACTCGCAGTCCTCCTTCCTCAGCCTCCCGAGCTGCTGGGATATTTGATACGACATTCTTGTGCACGCTTTTATACTTCTATTACCCAGATCTGTGTGTACCTTTAAACAATAAGGTGTCGATTTCCATGTTTAGGAACATTACATAAATGGCATCCTACTATTTGCTTCCCTACCCTCCAGCTGGACATTATGTTTCTGAGATTTATCCATACATATAGCCCTGGTTCATTCTTTTCACTGCTGAATCATATTCAATTTTATGGAAACACCACAGTTTGTTTATACATTCTTATATTCATAGGTCTTCAATTTCTCTTTAATAGAAGCAAAGCATCTATGATCATCCTTGTTCATTGCTTTGTGCCCTAGGCTAGGATTCCTCTACGAATACACTCAGGAAGTGATTTGCTAAGTCAAAGGATGGGTTTTTTAAGCTTTAGCCTTACTGGTTATTCCAAGTTGCTTTACATAGTAGTCACACTGATTTCCCTCTGGCAGCGTGTGTGAGTTTTCTTTAATCCACATTCTGACCAACACAGACTAGTTTCTGCTCCCTGATGGCTGCAGAGTCTTGTCCTTCTGAGGCCGTGGTTGCACATATGAATTCAGTGCATTCTCATAGGAACCCTGGGCAGAAGTGACACAGGTCTTATTTATGACCACCTGGCAGGAGGGTACCCTGAGGCCCAGAGCCCAACACAGCTGGTCGTGGTCAATCAGGAACTGAATGGACCCAGGAACGTTGGATCCAGGCAGGCGTCACACCGTGGGGACCAGATGCATGGTAAGAATGTGTGGTAAATATCAACAATTATACATGCCAACAGAGGGTGAGGTAATTGCTTTTTTTTTTTTTTTTTTTGGAGATTTTCATAAAATACATCCATTCCTTCTTTGATGCTGACAATACCCCCACGAGAACACTCAGATTATTACTGTCCCTGCTTAACGGATAAGTAAGGTTCTTAGTAGAAGATTGGATCTTGAGGGCTGGGATGTAGCTCAGTGGTAAAGGGCTTACCTAGCATGCACAAGGCCCTGGATTCAATCCTTAATACTGAAAAGAAAAAAAACTCAGATGATTGGATGTTGAAGCCCTTTATCTTTGCAGCACATCTTCTGTATATACCGCTGAGATGGGCATCTGAGAATCAGGGATTCAGAATAGGTACCGGGAGCAAGGCAGGTCTCTGACATCTCTACTGGCCTCCAGCCAAGTTCCCCTGGCAAGGTCACACCACAGACTTGGAGCATTTCCTTACCTAGTGACACCCCAAATCAAACTGCAACATCTCCACTCTGCCCCCAGTAGGCCCGTGACCTTGAGCAAGGTACTTCCTTTCTGTGCCTTGGTTTTCTTGTCTGCAATGTGGAACGACAGCACGGCTTCCCAGCAAGGCTTGGGAACCAGCTGAAGTAGCCCATGAACTGTCCCCACCGAAGACACTTGAGCACTTTTTCTCACAACGAAGCTGTGTTTGTGACTTGCGGCTGCTCTCAGGAGGGCCTGCAGGTCTGAGTGAGAGGAAGACACCACGGCAGGTGCAAACCAGTGCAGGTCACTGATTCTGGGGACAGCCCATCCACACAGCCTAAAAAGGGTACTAATCTGGAGGAGCCACAGCCAGGGCAGGCAGGGGTCCTGCAGGAGCTCCCACCAGGTCACCTGACGGCCCTTGTAAGTCCATGACTTCATTCTTCTCTCAGCTGAGCAATGTGCAGGGTTTCCTGCACGCAGCCAGAGCTGAGAGTGGCTGCCCTAGCTGGCCAAGGCCGGGCTCAGGGCAGCCCATGCCAAGCACAGTGGAGGGAACCCGAGATGCAGAAGCAAGGGACCAACCGTGCAACCGCGACCTAATTTCCATTTTCATCCATCCCAGAGGGCCCTGTCCATGATTTAGGAAGTAATCCGAGGTAACTGGTGCTCTTGACACAAAGCCTTATCATCAACTAGCTATCTACCCCCAGCGATGGGAGAAAAATAAGTGGTGAGAAGATAGGCGTGTTGGGGTCCACTCTCAGTTCTGCCTCTTTTTAGCTAGGCGAACTTTAACCTTTATAAGTCCTAGGGAAGCTAAAAGCACCTTTCCCAACTGTCCATTTCAAGCTGTGATAGCAAATGAGAAAATGCACATGGCAGTGCCCTGTAAACTGTTGAGTGCCAAGCAAATGGCAGCTGCCATGTGAATGGCATGGAGCTGTTCTCTGCAAGGAGGCATCGTGCTGTGGAGGTGAGAGGTGGAAGTGCCAGGATGTTGGTTCACTCCATGATCTTGAGAAAGCCTGAAACAATATCCAGCCTTCTGGGAAAGTACAACTGAGGCCTTCAAGCTTCCTGTTCTGACCAGGTGAGAAACTCAACCATGGGGACAGTCACGGTCAACCAGCGGCAGGAAGAAAGTCACAGGTCTCCAGAGGCAGAGTTCAAATACCAGCTCTGTCCCTTGCTAGCTGGGTGCTTGGACAGGTCTCTTGCTCATCTAGAGCTTCAGCTAAGTCACTTGTAAAATGAGAGGAATAATTCCTATTTTGTACTGTCCTGAGTAGTAAATGAGACTATATATGCCTGTCACACTAAAAGTCTTCAACTGGGGCTGGGGTTGTGGCTCAGTGGCAGAGCGCTTGCCTACCACGTGTGAGGCACTGGATTTGATCCTCAGCACCGCATCAAAATAAATAAAAATAAAGGTATTGTGTCCATCTACAACTCAAAAAAAAATTATATAAAAAAAAGCCTTCAACAAATCGTGGCTGCAGGTTTAACTTCAGGGGTTTCTCACTTCCCCCCTGTGAATCAGGGACAGTTGCTGCCGTCCCGTGCAATGCTGCCATGTGGATGACATGGGACAGCCTGTGGAGCCAGCACCAGAAGAGCCAGTTCCTCTAGGCTCTGGGGGGCAAGAGGGAGCAGTGTTTCATTCCCCAGGGACTGCTCAGTACCTTGGAGAGTACTGCCCAGCCAGCGTTAGTGGAGCAAATGAATGGAATAAGAACTCTCAGAATGGCAGCTACGGGTTACTTGAACTTCTCTCAGCTTCAGCTTCCTCACCTGTAAAATGGGTATATTAATACCCAGCTGGGAGGGCGGTGGTGGAAACCAAGTGCCAACGGCAGAAGCTCCGAGCGTTTTCTGAGCCTTGCACCCTGCTCCCCAGCAGACACCACAGGAGGCGCTGGGTAAGTAAGAGCAATGTTTACTGAGCAATACAGGACTGCGCACTAGGAAGGGTTTACAAGGAGGGAAATGGACCCCAGCCCGCCCCGGCCACCCCCGACACCCAGAGACTACAGTACTTAGGAGTTACACACAACAGCCATAATTGGTGGATATCTGTCCATAACAAACAACCCATAGCATATTTATACTGTATCACATCGAGTGATTATAGAAATCCATATATATATTGCTTGTATAAAATCTTTTTTTTTGTAAAAAATATTAAAAAAAAAAAAAAAGGGAAGTATAAAAACCATGTGCAGTGGAAAGCCCTGCCAGAACAGCCAGTCTGTAAACATTCAGTGAGTGTGTGCTTTGGAAGGGCGCCCGCGCCTCAGTGCCCACGGCAAGCTCCAGCAGGCCGGCGAGGGCGCGCCCGGCTGCCACCTCCCGGGCAGGGGCCTCGGCCCGCAGCCGGCCCCTCTCCATCTCTGCGTCAGGGTCGGGGAGGGCTGGGGGCAGGCGACTGCAGGTTCATGCTGAGTCCCACCCTCAGCTCCATTTTGGTTACGACTCGTGGCTTTTCCTGGCTGCTCGGGGGTCCCTCGGGTGGGCTGCATTGGTGGAGAAGCTGGAGACCTGCCCGAGGCTGCCGGTCGGGCATCTCTCTGCTCCAGGTGCCTCAGTCCTGCCTCCTTCCAGCCGGACCCCAGGCAGGCCCGCCCTACCCGCAGGTCAACTTTGGTCTCAGCGCTTGGTCCCTCTGGGTTTCTTCAGCCCGCTCTTCCCCTCGTGTGGCTGATCTGAGTTTCACGACAGAGCCCGCCCGAGGCCGGCAGTGCTGAGCCTCAGTGTAGAGTTTTTCATGCACCAAGGAAAGGCCCCTGGGAGCCCCCTCCTCCTCCTCCACCTCTCCTCCTCCTCCTCCTCGTCCTCCTCCTCCTCGTCCGGGCCCATGGTCACTTCTTCTCCAGCTGCTCCAGCAGCGGGTTGCCTTCGGACTCGGGCGTCTTGACGCTGTCGGTCCTGACGATGCAGGTGGGGCGGTGGCGGTTCAGCATGAGGATGAGCTGCTGCCGCTCCTGCTTCAGCTCCTCGATCTGGGTCTTCAGTTCCGCGTTCATGAGCTCCAGCCGCTCGGACTCCTGCACAGACAGACACACACTGTGAGCCTTCGCGCCGGCTCTGGGATGGGTTCTGCCTGCGGTGGGCGCGGGGCACCCGGGAATGGCATTGGTATGGTCTGCTAGTTCCCTGTGGCGGTTGAGCCTCTGGGTTAACTACTTTCTGCAGGCAGTGACCATCCCACCTGTGACACTGGGCTCTGTCACAGTGGCAAGAGTCCAGGTGACATTCCGGGGCCAGCCTGGCTCGTGTTCCATCTCCTTTCCTCCCTCCGTCTATGCAGTGGCCTCTTTGCTACTGCTCAAATATGCTACATATTCCTCTGCCACAGGGTTTCTGCACAGGAAGCAAAAGGTGGGCAAAGAACAGACACCAGGAGGATCTAGAGCAGGTCCGTGGAGGGTCCCCAGAGGGGACTTTGGTGGCCAGAGATGGCGGTACAATGGCGAGTGCTTTGATGTATGATAAATATATAGTGGGGGATATTCTGGTCTGTGGGATCCGTGAGCCAGGTGTGGCCACGTGGGTCCTCCTAAACTGTAAGTCTATAATTATTCACAGAGTCTCTTCCGTACCTGCCGTAATCTAGACATCTGTCCACAGAGAGGCAATGGTCAGGCATCCTACTGGATACAGAGTGAGGTTTTAAACAAGTGAGATTTCCAAGGCACTTCCAGCTGAGCTGGAGAGGCTCTGAGCAAAGGAAGGGATGTTGATGACTTTGGGGGTCATGTGTTCATAGTGGGGTCACATGATGGGCCTGGAGGGCCTACAGAATGACAGAAAAGCAGTTGAAGGACTTTTTTCTGGGACTGTGTCTAAACACTTATAACACCAGTTTGAGGGCTGAAATTTATTCATGGGCCGGCCAAGGTCAATAGTTCTCAACTAGGAGTGATTCTGCCTCCCAGGAGACATGTGACAATGTCAGGAGACATTTTTGGTTGTCACAGGTGGGGGAGGGCGGGCAGAGGCCAGGTCTGCTGTAGACACGCTGAAATGTACAGTGAGAACACCCAGTCCAAAACACCAGCAGGGCAGAGACTGAGCAACCGAATCGGTCAAGAAGCAGGCTGTGGTGTGACCGAGGATGTGACAATCTGATTGTCCCTCCACCAGCAGAGGGCAGTGGGACAGCCTCCCTTGAAGGGCTCTGGAGCCCTCAGTGGGGCACATGCACCCCAGGTGGGCTGTCTTTCTCATTCCTGTCCATCTGGATTGTTCCTCACGTTCATCTGGCAGCATGAGCTCCAGGAGACTCAGGACAGCTGAGAAAGGAGACCTCGTGACCAGGTACCCAGAGACTGAGTCTCAAAAAAAGAAGGAAAAAAAAAAAAGTGCTTAGGGGAAAAATATTAAAAACCAGTTATGGTGGTTTTTAGTTTGACAGGTTGAGACATGACTAAGAAATTGGCCTGGTCCATGGTTCTCAGAATTCTGACAGAAATCCACCTTGGGGACCAGGAGAGACCCCACAGGAAACCATAGTAGTAGGTGACAGTTTGGTGCCAATTTTAGACACCTGTTATGAGTAACCTTGGGGACTTCTGACATTCCAGTTCCCCCAGCCCAAGGTGTTACTCCATTCTCAAGTTTTCCTGAGCTTCTGCCTCTAGAAGACTCAGGCTAGTCCACCACCCAGAGGACCTGCTGGAACAGTGAATGTTCTGGAGAATCCAAAGGCTCTGTGGAGCTTCTAATCCCAGAATTTACTGGCAAACATCAGCCACCCAGGGCTCAGGAGACCTTCAAAGAGGATTAATGAGCAGGGTGTGACCTTGGTTTAAAAGATGAGTTGGTTCTGGTGGGTAGAGAAGGGTAGGGGAGAACTTGCAGGTAGGATCACTGAGTGAACAAGGACACAGAGGTGGGAAAGCAAAAAGATATGTGAAGGAGATCCAAGTGGTCCACGTGCCCACAGCTCACTTTTGGACAGTGGAGAAGGCAGGAAAGGCAGGTTTAGAGTAGGACTGTAGCTCTGGAAAGCCTGTGGGTTCAGCATCAGAGTCTGGAGCACGTTTCTTAACTTTTCAAAGCCTTGGTTATCTCACTGTAAAAGGTGATAACCCTGGGGATTAGACTCATGTGGGAAAATAATATGAAAAAGAAAGAGAAGCAAGATGTTTCCAAGAAAACTGATGACGGTCTGGATTTGGAGAATGGAAGAAACAGGGTGCAGAGCTGACTGTGAGCCTGAGGAAGGGGTCCTAGCAGAGTCTGGGAGGGGAGCTGTTCTGCAGAGTGTGGGCGGGGCCTGGAAGAGGTTTGTAGGTACAGTGAATTTGAAGTCAAAACTGACATGCAAGCAGATGTGTCCAACACACAGAATCATTAATATTGCACACTGATGCACCTGTGAAAAACCGCCACATGTCCAAGCAGCCCTCTATGTGGATGTCAGTGTCACCTGAGACCAAAGAGGCATGGGGCAATTGACTTCCCACATGCAGCTGTCACAGGAATGCAGTTGTCTGTTGGTTTTGGAATGTGAGAACCTATCACCGGCTATCTTGAACTCTGCCTGGCTGTTACAATGTCACTAACCCACCCTTTGCTTTCATTATCTTTATTATTGGTTGGTGCTACATATTTATTTCTTGTGCAACTATAAGTTGTTGTGTTCAGAAGAATCTCTTTTTAATCATGATTGTAGAAGTAGTTTGTGGCTTTGTAACAGCAATTACCCGATTTGTCTTCCTAATGAACGAATGGGAACCAGCTAGGACTTTCTCATGTTAATTAGGAACTAAAATGATTCTATTTTTGTTGTTGTTGTTTACTGTTTTGACTTCTGGTAGATATTTATTGCTCTAGAAAATTTGAAACCATTTGTTGGTTTAGAACAGAATCAGTGCAAGTGAAGGTTCCGCCCCCTACACTGTGGCCGGCAAAGTCGGAAGAAAGAAAAGTTAGGTAGGTGAAGGGCTGGGTGTCTTGGCCAGGTCACTCCCTGTTTCTGGGCCTCAGTGGCTTCCCAGAAAATGTGATGATTGGCCCCAAAGACTTACAGCACTAAAGTCTCTGACTTTATATTTTAAAAAGTCCAAAAAATAACCCAAAGGTACATAAAATAGAGTTCCACTAACTTTTTGTAAGAGTTGGGAAGGAGCCAGGTGTAGCATTCAGAGCCTGAAAGATGTGTCTCGATGAAAATCCTGACGTTGCTACTCGCCAGCTCCACCACTGTGATCGTGTTTTCTAATTTCTCTGAGTCTGGGCAACCTGAATAGGATACCAGGCAGCACAGGAAGCCCTGGTTCTCAGTCTGCTGGCTCGGCCACTGTGTGACCTTGAGCCAGTCTTTAATTCCTCAGGATCCTCCTCAGCGGAATGGGGCTCCTAGTCTCCTCCTGGAGTCACTGTGACCAGCAAGAAGAGAGTTCTACAAAGAGCTGAGAGCACCATGGGAACATGAGGTGGCATTGCTCCCAAGACCCAGAGAACCTGTCTCGGGCGCAGCGTATGGAAGAGAGACACCTGGGACTGCTGCTCCTGGCTGCGCACAGAAGAGGCATTTGGGTGGCCCTGGGGCCTATAGGGTGTGGACCTGACCCCTGCTCAGGGTTCAGGGCCTCAGCTGGTATAGGCAGGGAACTCTCCAAGGCGCAGTAAGAACGTCCCGGGGAGGGTGTGGGTGTGGGGGGTTTGGAGGCCCAGTCAACCCAGGCATTACATTTGTGCCTAGACCTCACACTCAACCTCCGCTTCCAAGACCAGGACAGGGTGGGGAGTGGGGCTGGACCTGGGCCCAGACAGTGCTGCCCCAACCTCTCCCACCTAGACCCCCAGGCGACACTCATCTCATCACCTTCCCAGCCTCGTCTTCTCTCACTGGGACAACGAGGACACTACCTCAGCTCTGCAGCCTGTGCCCCACACTGTAGCCAGAGGATCCTTCAAAGGTCTGCCCCTCTCCTCCTGAAATCATGCCATGGTTTTCCATAAGTCGTCATCCTAGTCACTAGGCCAGGACAACAGGCACAAACCGGGACTGTCCCAGGCAACCCAGCATATAAGACCACTTTACAAATCCAAGTTCTGGGCCTGCCTGCCTCTGCAGCCTCTGCTCAGTACTCAGACCTGCAGCCATGCAGACGTGCTTTCCGATGCTGTAACCACATCTGTAAACGACACCTCCGGCCTCTGCACGAGCTCTTCCTGCTAACCCTACATCGTGTCCAGCATCTTATTACTTCTGCTGCTCTGATCTCACAGTTGAAGCATAGACTTCCCTTAGCTTAGCCTAGGACAGGCCCCCTGCAGTTCCCATGCACTGGGCCACCCCAGTGATACCCAGAACACTGACTGTTCCCCATTTCCTGCTTGCCACCCAGGGTAGATGCAGCCTGTTCATCCACGTGCAGCACAAGCGGCCGGCATTCACTCATCCTTGATTGGATGGACAGGTGGTTGGGCAAAGGGAGAATGAGTCCATGCCCTCCACCTGCTATCGGTGATTTCGGGCAAGTAACTTGACCTCTCAGAGCTATAGGTCAATCACTAAAATGCGAATAGTTAATATCTCACTGGACTGTTATAAAGATTCAGTGAGACCTGTGAAAAGCCTGGCACATAGTAGGTGCTCAGCAAGTGTCACTGGAATGAAGGGCAGCGAGTGCTGTTTGTCTGGCAATGACTGTATCACACTGTCACTGGTGTGTTGGCTCAGGCATGTGGTGCTGCTGACCGTCAGACAGGGGCATCCAGCTCGAGGACTCTCATTCCTCTGCCCTCGTGCTCACAGCCTGGAGGTCTGCACATGGCCCTGCCCTGTCTACACGTGTGACTTCAGAATAGCTTTCTTCCTGCAGCAAGTGTGAGAAGGGATCCCCCCAGATCTCCAATGTCTGAGAACACCAAGGCCATCCCAACTCCCACAGGACCGTGTCTGCCCCTGCCTGTGTGTCCCCCAGTGTACCTGGCAGAGCCCTCTGGACATGTAACAGATGTGTAAGAACAATTGTTGAATCAACAAATGAGCAAAAGAACAAATGAACTGATGGATGAACTGATGAATTAGAGCCAGTATAGCAGAGTGGAGGGCGAAGGCTTGGGGTCAGCCTCAGGCTGGGGTCTCATCCCACCCAGTTGCTGAGAGACCTGGGTGAGTGACTTGACCTCACTACACCTTGGATTCCTCATCTGTAAAAAGACACTCACCTCATATGGTTATTCAGTCAACAAAATGAAATCAGAGGGGCTGGGTTGTGGCTCAGTGGTAGAGCGCTTGCCTAACATGTGCAAGGCACTGGGTTCAATTCTCAGCACCACAGACAAATAAATAAATAAAGGTTCATCAACAACTAATAATTTTTTTTTTTAAAAAAATGAGATCAGAAACATTTTACACAACACTTAGCACAATGCCCAGCTTTACAAATGCTAGCAACTTTTGTTAACTATTATACATTGGCAGAACAGCACCTGTCCATATGTGATTATTATATATTGTTACAACTATTATTTATTATATTTACTGTTATCATGATTAGGGACTGATGGGTATTGGTCTGGACTAGTCAGCTTTCTGATTGTTTCTTCACTGTCATCTGTCATTACAGGGATGCAGGGAAGGTCTAAGAGACAGCACTCAGGGGAGGGGAGAGAACAAAACACCTGCTTGGCACATTCCATAGAAAGGGCAGGTAAGACCAGGAGGAAAAGGCTGCACAGGGCTGACCTCTGATCCCCAGAGGCAGTGGCCAAGACTGGGGGAGAGTGGGGACATTTTTCAGTGGGGCTGACGGGTGACCAGGTGGGATGCAGGGCTGCATGAGCCACTGTAGCTAAGGGAAGGTGCTCATCTCTGTACAAAAGTGGCTGGCCCAGGGGCTATGTCCACTGCCCGGGTGCAGGACGTTATCATCTGGCTTCATGAGCACCCACCCTAGACAACAGTGGTGGCCAAAAGGGACCAAATTTGGTAGTGCCAGTGCTGGGCCATGTGGTCAATTGGCACTTGGTCTACCTTCTCTAGGCTTCCAGGGGACGTGTGGGCAGAAGCTGCTGCAGGCTGCCTTGGTTTTCTGGGTTTTGGGAGAGGGTATCGGATGGGTGGCAGAGAGGACAGGGGTGTGGGCATTGATTCCACACCATCTGATGATGTCTCCTGGTGCAGAGAACACCAGCCACTCCAAAGACCGGACAGGCCTCCCCCCGCCCTGGCCAGCGGCCGGCTCACCCGCTGCAGAAACTCCGTGCGCTCCTTCTTCTTGTTCCGGCACCGAGCAGCTGCGACTTTGTTCTTCTCCCGGCGCCTTTTCCTCCGCTCCTCTTCCTCGTCTAGCTGTGAGGGCACACAGCCACCGATTAGACACTGAGACCAGCTGGGAGCACAGCCTCGCCCAGGACACACGAACACAGAGGGACAGTTCCCCCTTCCCAACCGAGCAATCACGCATGTTCAGTCCACTGGCTGCTGAGAGGATCCTCTCTGGGTGGGTGGGCATCCCCGGAGCACCTGCTGTCCCACCAGCCCAAGGATGGCTACCTGGTTCTGCCAGAGTTAGGGGGCCAGGAGCCCCGGGAAGCCCTTTCACAATACTGCACCTGATGGGTGGACCAGCCGGTTCTCCTTGCCCGGCCCAAGGCCTGTGGGCATGATTATCCGGGCCAGTAGTTCTCAGACACTTCCTCTAAAAGTGTCTTGGGCATGGACACTGGTTTCCCATTCCACCCCCGCCCCTTTCACCTCCCAGTCTTCTTTCATCCCTCCTCTCACCTTATGCTGACAGTCTCCCAAATGCCCCAGGGAAATCCTTCTCCCTGCCTTTGCTTATTCTGTGAGGCTGTGAGGGAGCTAGGGGATTCCAGGGCACAGCCCAGGGGCCTCCTGTGTCCCTGGGCTTGCTTCTCTCCCAGGACATGTTGGAAACTCACCACGCATGAGCCCATTAGATGGGGAGACAGAAATCCACCACCCACCAGCTCCGCCTTTGAGTCTAAGTGGCAGTGGTTAGAGTTTCATTAGCAATGACAACCAGAGCTGCCATCTGTTGCCTACTTTGCTAAATACTCTCATCATTTAATTCTCACAATCAAGTCCTAGAAGACTTGCTATTATTGTCCCATTTTACAAATAGTGATACTGAGGTTCAACGGCTCAGTTTATCAAAGACCATACAACAAGGAAATGACAAAGCCAGGATTCCAATTCAGATTTCACCAGCTTCAACTCTCCTGCTCCTGACCCCTGGTGTGCGCAGGGCACTTTGGTATGGTGCCTCCTGCTGCCCATTACCTATTAGGAAAATCCGGAGGACTCAGGGCCACTGGGCAGGAGCCAGCTGAGAGTCAGAGGCCACTAGAGAAGCTGTCGGACTGCCCTGGGCTTGCCAACTCTCTCACTTCTCGGGCAGGGGTGGGGCGGGGGTGACTCTGGCAGCCCAAGGCCTGCAGCAAGGTCTCAGCCCACAGGGCGACAGGCCAGGAAAATAAGCGGCCTCTCTCCATGCACTCCCGGCATGCTCTAGGAGCTCAGGACACAGGGCCCGAGCCTGGCAGGGCAACCCTCCTCCTCCTTCCCCACCACCTCTGCCATCCTCCTGACCCACTCTCACCCCCGCGAGCTGCTGGAGAGGCGCCTCGTCAACACCACCGCACCCAAGCACCTCCCAACCCCTTGGCCTCCTTTGAAACGGAACCAGAAGTGACAGCTCCTCTGGCTGACCCGCATCTGGGAAAATAGAAACCTGGCCGAAATTGATTCCGCCCAACCTCAGCCTCACCCTTCGGGTAACCGTGACGACAGGCCCAGGGAAGGAACTGGAGGAAGTGGCCGGCAGCGCAATCCCCCCTCGGCCAAGAGGGTTTGCCCACAAACTGTCAAGGTGATGTGTGCAGGCTGGGCACTGCCGGGCTCACGGGGCCTCGAGCCTTCCCTCGGCGGACACGGCCCTGGCCCCCAAGGCCTGACTCCCACCCCACCCCTGCACAGGGCTCAGCTGCACAGAGTCAGGAGCAAATGCAAAAAAAGCCCAGTGCTGAAAGGAAGCTTAACAGACCGGCTGGGCCACCCGCCCTCTGCAGTCACATCTGCCCCTCCTGCCATCACGCCCTATGCCTCGGTCTCACCTTCCCCAAGCCAGTCAGGTCTTCCTGGCCCCCACTAAGAGGAGCTTTCTATCCTACCTGGTAAACTCCTACTCAACCCTCGATAGTGAATGTCACCTCTCTGCAAAGGCTCCTGTGACACCCCAGGTAGAATCAGCTGCCTTTCCTGTGCTCTGTCAGAGCCTGTGGCATCTCATCACAACCCCTGGTTTACGTGGCACCTGTCTTCCCTGTGGGTCTGGACACAGGGACCTAAGCCTGGCACTTAGGAGCTTCACGAATGTCACTCAGATGAATGAATGGAATAAGGATTCCAAAGAAAGATGCCGTGGGCTGGGACTCCTTAGCATCCATCTGCTTCCCTTTTCCCTCGGTGCTCCTGGGGCCTTCCTGCAGCGATGGCCTCGTCTGTCTGTAGGAGGTGAGTAAAGCTGGAGCACTGGGTCCTGCCTTCCCCAGAAGCAGAGTCCAGACTCAGGGGCACGGGGCACTGATGGCCATGGCAGGTCTGCACAAGTCCCAGGAAGGCCCAG
The DNA here is from genome assembly GCF_902686445.1 of Sciurus carolinensis. Lineage (NCBI taxonomy): Eukaryota > Metazoa > Chordata > Mammalia > Rodentia > Sciuridae > Sciurus > Sciurus carolinensis. Next base: position 173,652,223 of record NC_062214.1, on the reverse strand, counting down.
GAAGAATCGCGAGTGTGTACTTAGGCTCAGGGCCCAGCTCCATGGCCTCTTTCCACGTGTCCCCAGTGCTCTGGGAGCCCAGGACAGAGGGCCTGGGCCCCGGCAGGCAGCCCCTTCCTCCTTCCCCAGCTTCCACGCTCATCCACAGGCCTTCCCTGCACCCATACCCCACTCAGGGGACATTTCCTAGTAAGGTAAGACATGGCCCCAGAGTCCCCTGCCACCCCTTCCCCATCAAGCTGGGGCCATGTTTTCCCTAAACCCTCCTGCTGCTGTTTAAGAATTGCCCCGGGGAGATGTAGAAAACCGTTGTCGAAGCCCCCAGATATAAAGTGGGATCTGCAGGGGCCCCACAGCACCTCAGAATCCTCTCACAGGTGCCTGCGCCATCTGTGACCCCAAATGGGACCGCCTGGGCCCTCCTCCGACCCTCTTTCAGGCTCTTCTTGCATCTCCAGAGTGAAGGCTTCTGCCTCCTTCCTGAGCCTTCCTGAATTCTCTAAAGCATTTGGTCGGAGTGGGGGAGAGACCGCGGTGTTGGCACCACACACAGCGCAGACATCTCAGAGCAGAAATCCAAACGGGAGGTGACGATGCTCTCCAGACACAGCTGGGAGAACCCCGGTGTGTGACAAGGGGCAGCCTGATGTTCACTCAGGGCGTTTAAAGAACCGCGGAGCATGTCTTCCCTGTTCTTAAACTCACTTCTGGCTTTGTTTTCCCCAAACTCCCAGGAGGGCCCGAGGGCAAAGCAGACTGCTGGCAGTCAGGGGAGCCCCTGAGCCACACCTTGCACTGGAGGAAGAGACCGGGGACCCAGGCCAAGAGGGCACTTGTATCTGTCAGCCCTTCCCTAGCCCTCCCCTCCTCAGAGGCTCTGTTCTCAAGTCCCTGATGAAGGGCAGGGAAGCCCCAGACCCTGTCCACAGTTGACTGGACAAGGTCACCGACCTACTAAGCTGGGCTGTATTCAGTACTTTCACTAAGGTACTAAGTGCTGGACTGGGAGACATCTGGGGCCACCAGCTTTGGCCATGGGGCCAGAAGCAGAAAGATCAGGCTGCTAAAGAAAAAGATAAACAGAGACCAGAGAGAAACTGAGCTACAGGAGGGAGTCAGAGAGACAAGAAAACAGAGAGCAGGAGAGCAAGCAGGGGCCAGACCAGGGCCAGCAAGCAAAGGGCCCCCGGCACACACGGGGGAGGACGCCCCTCCCTCCCACTCATGAAAGTGCAGGGTCAGCACCTGAGAGTTCGTGTCTCCTTCACTATCGTGCCTGGGTCCTTCACTTGCTCATTCTGGCCCTGCAAAAGCTCCAGGCAGAGACAAAGATGGGTGGAGAGAGGCAGAGTGGCAGAGAGAACCACAGACACATGGGCAGAGGCAAAAGCAGCAGACAGGCAAAGACACACACAGGAAGAAACTATCTTGGTCCTCTCCATCCCACTCCTTGTGAGGCCTGAACACGCTCCCTATCCTTGGGGTTCATGATTCGCACCCCTGAATTTATCCTGAAATTTCCTCCTTTGGCCTGGAGTGAAAGTGAGAGTCTGTTATTGGTGGTGGTGGTGGTGATAGTGGTGTGTGTGTGTATGTGTGTGTGTTTGTGTGTACTGGGATTGAACCCAGAGCTTTACCACTATGCTACATCACCAGCTTTTTTATTTTTATTTCATTTTGAGATAGGGTCTTGCTAAGGTGCCAAGACTGGCCTTGAACTTGCAATCCTCCTGCCTCAACTTCCCAAATAGTAGGCATTATAGGTGTGTGCCATTGTGCCTGACAGTCCCCAAGTGAGTTGAGAAGGTTTCTGCCACTTGCAGAATGACATCTGGGACACCAGGGTTGTACTCTTGTGAAGACAGGGGATGATAATGGAGAGTAGAAGATGGTCCCCAGTGATTACAGGAGGAATACTACTCAGGAGCAATGTAGAACCAATTGCTGGATAAGGGCCTGGATGAAGTAAGAACCTTAAACAGCAGCCATAAAAAGCAAACAGTGGGTACCCAGTAGGGAGAAACAGGAGGAATGAAAACCCCTGATTCCCTGCTGCTACCTCCCAGTGGCCAAGCCCAACCCAAAGCCAGAGTGCAAGGGATGCTGGGTAATGTGGTCCATTGCACTAGGCCACCTGGGGCGCACAGCACGGTAGAACAGGAATGGAGCTGACAGGCAAGGGAGAATATCCATGTGACCCCCACGAGCCCACCACGGTACTAGCCCCAGTCAGGACTGGCAGGCAAGAGAAACACACACAGGGATCAGGGTCATCCCTGCAGCTGGTTCTGACTGATTTCTTGCCAGCTCAATCCCTGTGGAGTGCTCCAGCACTCCATGACTCCAAGCGTGGCCCCAGACAGCCAGGTATCAGCCCCACCAGAGCGCCGGGTTAGACGTGCCACTCTCAAACCCCCCCAGACCTCCTGAATTGGCGTCTGTGTGCCAAACAATTCCCAGGTGACTTGTGTGCACCTAGAGGTTGGCTCAGGAGGCCGTTAAGTGCTGCTGGAGTTTCTCTCCACAAACACTTTCTTCATTTCAGTAATCACTACCACCACCGACCTGGTCATTCACCCAGAAGCAAACCGCGAGTCATCCTTAATCCCTTTCCTCCCGCGGCTCATCCGGCAGGTTGCATCTCTAAGCCTCCCACCCGCACCTCTCCAGTCCTGCTGCCTATACCCTGGGCCCAGCCCTCGACCCTGGGCCCTCGACCAGGCCAACGGACCTACGCCCTCTCCCTTGCTAAAATGTAAGTTGGCTCCTCTGCTTAAAACTCTCCAGCAGTTTCCATCACAGGTGGAATAGGCTCTAGGCTGCTCTGCAGGACCCACAGGGCTGAGGAGACCTGGCCTGCCTGCCTCTCTGACCCTCCCTTCTCTACCCCTTAACTCCAACAGGGCCTCTTCCTCAAAATGCCAAGTTCTTTCCTGTCCCTGGGCCCTGCACTTGCTGTCCTCTCTGTTGAGTGCTTCTTGTTGAAGACTTTGCTGACCACCCAATCTGAAGTTAGCCCACCATCATCCCCCTGTTTATTTCCATCTAGGTGCTTTCCACTAATTGCATCTACTTTTTCCACATCTGCATTTGCCTGCCACTTGTCACTCTCCCCCGAGAACATTAGTTCATCTAATTACATAAATATCTCTACTACAGGTCATGCATGGTGGCACAGTATGGGCTTCTCCACCTTAGTAGACAATCGAGGACAGTTCTATTATCCCACCTACTTTACAGGTGAGGGAACTGGGGATATCAAGGCTGCTGGGATGGCCAATCACACCACAGGGTTCCAATCCAGGCCTTTGGCCACAGGGCCTGGGTGCTCCTACTTTTCAAAAGGCAAGTGGTATTCCCCACACATGTGACAAAGTCCCTGACTTTTTCAGTTACATCCTTACCATGGGAACATAAATCAGTAGCAGAAGCTTCCAACTCTAAGGGCAATGATCATTTTTTGCTTATCCCTTGTTGGGTTTTCTTAAATTAAAAAAAAAAAAAAAAAAAAAAAAAGGTCCATTGCACAACAAACACCAATGTGTACCATGCCCGCCACCTGGTTCAAGGAGAGGCTCCCGCCCACCCTCAGAGTGGCAGGTTCCTCAGCTCCCTTCTGCAGGCCACACAGCTTTGCCACGGTGGCAACAGTAGCCCAGACGTGGATTTAAATTCTGACATGTCACAGGCTTTTTCAAAATGAGATCTTGCAAGATGCACCGAGAGACGGACTGAGAAAAGAGAAGTGACCCATTCCACCCACAGCACCGGAAACACAGAAACTCTCATGCGGACAAGGCAACGAGGGAAAAGAGCAATAAAACCTGCAGCAAGGAAAGGTAGAGAGAGACACAAACCAGCACTAACTGCAGCGGCGGAGGGATAAAGCGACTCATCTCACACTGAGAACAGCAGGCCAGGGCATCAGGGTTGACGGCATGGGCTTTGGGTATCTTCAAGGACTCAGATCTCCAGAAACTGTGCTACAGAATGGCTATGGGCTCCTGGACAAGTCGCTGGGTGTCCCGGAGCCTCCACTCCTCACTTGTAAAAGGCAGGCATTGAGCCCTGCTGCCCAGGGTCCTCATGAGGCCTATGTGCCAGCCCAGAGCCTGAAACACAGGAAGAAGGGGTCCGCAGAGGGCCGCTTTCCTGTGCATCCCGTGAGCCTGGGAGACAGTGACTGTGCACAGCAGCACACTCCGCCTCCCTCCTGACAGCAGGTGGCACAGAAAGGGGACCTGGGGAGAGGGAGGAGCAGGGTGGGACAACCCTGCAACCTCCAAGCTAGCCCAGGCCAGAGCTGCCAGCTAGGCCCACAAGAGCACCCCCACCCCCACACGCAGAAGCCACATTTCAACACCAGGGACCCATAAGCACCCTGGGAAGTAAACACCCAAATGCCAAACATACCAGACATTCCCCCATATAAACAGGCTCCGCTGAGCCAGGGGCTGCGGTCCCTCCCTCCTGCCTGCCCCCTCCACAAAGTAGGACAGTCCAGGGGTGGGATCTTGGCCAGGCCAGGCCAGACCAGTAGGGAGGAATGAGGAAACCCCAGGGGCCATTGTCCAATACCCTTGCTGACCCTCTGCTGCCCACAGAGGTTGGGAGGGCCCTCTCCCCCAGCACCTCCCTGGGGCCGAGTTGTTGGAAACTGTCAGCCACCAAGTCTCTTCAAACTCCTCTGGCCTGGCCTTCCCCCTTAGATGGCTGAGGTCCGGACCTCAGCTGCTCCAGGCAAGAGTGTGCAGGGCTTTCAGAAAAAAAATTAAGACAAATGATCAGTCAAGACTGTGATTACAAACTCAGGTCACCTCCAGGAGCCAAGCAAGTAACGAACCATTAGCGAAAGAGGAAGGCGAGATGGCGCCGGGCCTAAAAATCTCCCAATTTTTAAAGTTGGCAATGAATTCCAAATTGAAAGAAATATTACATGAGTCAAACAGAACACTTCAGGGGGCCGCCCCAGCCCGTGGGCTGCTGATTTACAACCCCAGCACACACAAAGCCCAGCAGGGCTGTGGCCAGAAGCCTGGTCCTCACCATGGCCACGCCCTGCTCTGGGACCTCGGGTCATCCGTTCACCTTCAGACCTGAGGCGCATCTTTAATAAACACATCACCCCCACTTCTCACTAGCCTCCAAACACCTGTGCAGGCTGGGTCTGGGGGCCTCCACCTGCAAGTGGGAAAACTGCCACTCGGCAAAGAAGCATCTGCCAGAAGTCACCAAGGCAGAAAAAGAGACTGGACTCTACTCCAACTGGCAGGCAGCCTTCCTCATGGCTGGTGGGACTAAGACCTCCGCAAGGCCCCTCGGCTCTGACTTCCCTGGGGTTTTATTCACCCAACCCTAAAGGGCATGTTGGCCTGATGGCTGGAGAAGAACCAGTTGTGGGAAGGACATCCCCTACCCCACCTTCTTAATTTTGGTACCAAGGATTGAACCCAGGGGTGCTTAACCACTGAGCCACACCCCCAGCCCTTTTTATTTTTTATTTTGAGACAGGGCCTCACGAAGCTGTTGAGACTGGCTTTAAACTTGCAATCCTCCTGCCTCCGCCTCCTGAGTCACTAGGATTACAGGTGTGTGCTACTGTGCCTGCCCCCTACCCCCTTTTAAGAAATGGCAAGCATCTAGGTTCCAAGGCTCACACTTGAGGACAGGGATAGGGACCTCAGGACAAGTGTAAAGGACACTGCTAAGTTCATCTCCTGAGCCTCCTGCCTCCTGTGCTGACTATATACCATCCCTGTTCCTGGATTCTCTGTGTCCTGAGTTCATGACACTCAGCTTGTCTGTCCTCTGATTGTGCCTCTTCAGTCTGTTGCCCGGGACCCTCTCCCTATGTCCAGGTGATGCTTCCAGGCTCATCCCTGGCCTTCTGTTCTCTCTGGAGCAGTCCATCCACTCGCGTGGCTTTGAATGCCAATACACCCTTGTTTTCAGACCCAGCCATTCAACGGCCAGCTGAACACTTGGTGTGAACGTCCTCAGTGCCTCAAAGCCTTTGCCGACCGCTGGTTCCTGCATCTCTCCACTCCCGCTGGCCCACCTACTCCCATTTCCCCAGAGTTAGAAACTCGGGCCTCACCCTCACCTGTTGCCATTAGCTCCAGCTTTGAACACAGAGGTCATCCAGGTCCACACCGAGTCAGTCCTCAGATGTGTCCTCACTGTCTATCCCCACCGCCACTTTCTAGGACTCCAATTCGGCATGACCATCCTCCATCCTAGCCACTGGAGGGATCTTTCCAAAATACAAATATGGCCCAGTCACTGATCTTTGATGGCAAGAAGTGGCCCTTCTTACCTTCAGGATAAAGCCCAGGCTCCCTAATGTCAAGCAGGGATCCCTGGACTTGGCCTCACTCCTGTGGTCTCACCCGCCATCCACCCCAATCCTGTGTCTGTGCTCAGAAGCTCTGAGCTCCTCTCTGCCTCACGCTTCCCTGGCGGCATGCCTTTGCCGCACTGTCCCCTTGGCTTGCTTCCATGTCTCTATACATTCAGCTGGAGCATCACCTCCCACAGAAATCCTCCCAGATCTCACACCCTCCAGGCTGAGGAGGTATCCTCTTCTCTGAGCTCCCGCACAACTCTGAGCTCCTCCTGGTCTCTACTGCATCGTATTCTATCCCCAGTTTCAGCCTCCTTCACCAAACTGGGAGTTCCATGAGAACGAAGTCTGTGCTTTGTTGACTTTTTGCATTCCTGGTACCTTGCAGAGTTTGTGGCAATCAGTATTGCTCACTACATGTTGGCTAAAGGGAGGGAGAGAGGCCTGGTCCACAGTTAGTGGCCTGGACCAGAACCCAGGACTCCTGACTCCCTGTCCAGTGCTCTTTCTACCTCACTCCAGCCCCGGGACAAAACGAAACACCTTTGCCTGTGCACAAACCCATTCACAGAAGTTGTGCTCGCAGCAGCTCAGCCAACCACCAGGTGAAAGCTCTGGATAGGAGTTGGCAGAGGCAACAGTCCCACCTGCCAAAGTGACTCACTCAGTTCCCATGGCTGGGCATGCATGGAGAACGGGCAGCTCAGTGGTCTCAACATCTGTAGGAAATGGTGGGAAGGGGCAAAGCTGTAAACTAAGCTCCCTCCAGAGGTTCCAGAACTGAGGAGATCCACATGCCCTCATGCATCATCAGGCCAGGAGTTCCAGTTCAAGAAAGGGGAGTGAGTCTGCCCAGGACCCCAGCTGGGACAGTGGCAGGACCAGCCAGAGGGCACCTTCTTGGAACTGGAAGCCTGACAACCTGTATTCTTTGTTGGGCATCAGTGCCCACAGGTGGATCCATCCCACCAACTTCTCTGTCTCCCCACATTTCAGCAAGAGGAAGCAGTTCTCTGGCCTTGGACCTCCCAACCCCTCTTGTCCACAGGAAAAACTTTTTTCTGGGTTAAGAGAACCTATAAACCAGGCTTTGTGCTGGTTTCTATGAACAGACTGGGGAAGGGCCAATCTCTCAAAAAGCCAGCTTGTCTCCACTGCTAAGAAGAGACCATTGTGTTTGGAACAAAGCCTGAGAAAGCCTGCTGGGCAGGCTGACACCCATTTGCGGATGGTCCTGCTGAGGAAAAAGCAAACACTTGCTACAAATTTGAGAAAGTCCAGAAGTCACCTTGGCACAGGCAGAAAACCACCACGGAAGAGGAAAAGAGACAAAGACTGCTGGGAACTCCTTTGCTGGAAAAGAGCCATTTAGAGAAGGATGACTTGTTAAAATGTGTCTATTCCAGTTTTTGGGTCCCCCCCCCCCATTTATGGTTTGTTTAGTGGGGTCTGGTTTCCCACTAGGCAATTAGTCTAGTTTCTTGCCCCACAACAGCTCTAACAGAGGAGAAAAGGAGAGAAATAGTGGCCCCCCAGGACTCTCAACACCCCAAAAGATGAGTAAGAAGCAGAATATACCTGCCAGGGAAACCCATTTTCTTCTCAAAGAGTTCCGATCCAGTCGAAACCAATTCTGGAACCACAGCAGCGAGTGGTGTAATGTGCCTGGATTACACCAGGTCAGAAAACAGAGAGAGGAGCTCCTGCTGAAGGACTCTCCACAATTACACGAAAGTGCAGTCCTGGCACTGAATATCTATGAGCGGGCCCTTCTGAAAGCCCCAAGTTGGCCAAAGTCAAAGACTACTTCAAGTGCCATCCTATTAAAGCCTTGGAAGTCATTTGTCTTTCATCACGAAGGTGAAAAGCAAGGTCCTTGGTTTAATTATTCTCCACCAAGGCAGCTCCGTTTAATCTGTATGCAGGGCGTGCGGCTAAAACACGGATTTCAGCCAATTTCTTTCTGGCACAAGACATAGATAACAGACAAATTGCCCAGCAGAACGGGCCACCTCTACACGGAGGGTACTGAACGCCTGCTAATAAAAATCACACCGAGGTGACAGGGCCAAATGAGTTCCCAACCAGGGATGCCTGGCCCAAAGGATGGAAGGGTGATTTTACTGTGAGTGATATGCGTAAGGATTTGGATGCAATCAAAGTTCAGAGGGGTAAAGAAAGGCTTGGCCACACTGAGGCAGAGGAGGCCCGACAGAGCTGTCCCCTCACCCCACTACCCCGCGGCCAGGCATGTGGAGCAACCCCCCAGTTATTAGACCAGAGCAGCTGAGACTCCACTTTAGGAGCAGAAATGAGGCTCCTTTGGCCTCAGAATAGCTCCTATGATTCCCCTTTTGGAAAACAATAAAGCATCTTGCTATTGGCAAAATCTGCTGCTTAATTAGTTGGGAAGTCGCTTAAGACACGGAGACTGGCAATGCCATGCCTAGGATCCCCAGATGTGGAAATAACTGGTTTGGAACCGTGATTCAGAGAGCAAGTCCTGCCTCGCTGAGATTCAGGTACTACATGCATTCATGGCAGGCAGAACCATCCAGGAAACTGGAGATAGGTTTGAAGAAAAACGTTGGTTTAGATCCTTGCAACCATTCGCAGATAGGATCTTTGATAGTTAGAGTTCGAAGGCACCATCAGGTCATCTAAACAGGCAGAAAGCATCTGAGTCCCCTGGGGGGCTTATTGCATCACGGATCTCTCAGCCCCACCCTCTATGGCGTGGGTTTCAGTAGGTTAGGGCAAGACCCAAGAGTCTAGCACTTCTAACAAGCTCCCAGATGCGGGTGTTGGTGGTCTGTGAACCGACTTTGGGGAATACCAAGACATAAAACCGAGAGGATTTTAGAGCGGTTTCAGCAGAAGCTGCTTATTCACATGATACTGCAAAATACTAAATTTAGACAAAGCAGAATTTTATCTACAGGCTTACAGTTGTAACATACACTTATTATAGTCACATGAGAAAATAAGATGTGTTTTGATTGATACACAACTTTTAACTCAGAGGTTATGTGGGACAGTTGCAGATTTGACAGATGCGGCATGCAGATTATTCCTCTTTTGTTCTCCTTGGACAGTCAGGTCAGAAGTTAGTTACAAATGTCAGGTATCGGGGCAGACAGACAGACTGCTTCCTCGGCTGCTGTGCACTCTCAGGAGGCCCGTCAGTTAAAGACAAGTAGCAGAAAGAGCTTTGTTCTAAAGCCTCTGCAGAACAGATCAGCCTGGCAGCAGATGCACCTTGGCCGCGCTCTCCAAGGTATTCAATTTGATAACTAATAGATTTGAGCATGTATGTGGGTCTTGCTTTCTTTTAAATAGAAGAGGAGAGATTATGCTTTAAAAATGAGGCCCTGGCAGGTGACTTGATCTCAAGGAGCCTCGTTCCCCAGCAACTAGTGGTACTAATGACACCTGCCTCCCAGCGTTGTTGGAACAGATCAGAAGACATGATGTCTGCAAAGAAGTTTGCAAACCATCAAGTTCATGGCTTCGGGAAGCCATCTGTCCTAAACACATTGTCCTTACTCCTTCAAAGACCTAGGCTGGTTTCAACCAGTAGCTAAAACTTACTGCTCCATCAGGCCAATCCAATGAGAAGGCTCTCCAGGGGATTCTGATGTGCAGCCAGTTAGACACCCCTGTTCTAGACCCTTTCCTCTGCAGTTCTGTACCGAATCCCATCTAAGTCTTTGTTTCCGGAAGGCTACTATCAGTAAGAAGGAAAGAACAGAAAATAACCCAAAAAAGCTCCTGGCTTCTTCACTGCTACTGGCCTAAAAAGGGGATTTACTAGCCATGGCTACTAATTATGGAGCAAAGCGACACACATGGTGATGTGCTACGTTACCCCTTTTAATCCTTCCCATGTCCCATGAGGTAGATGCTATCCTTTCCCATTTTAAAAAGTTTTATTGAGATAAAATTCCCACACATCACATGGAGTACCCAAGGAAATACACACTTCATCAGCTTTTAGTGATGTCCCACTCTCACTATAATCAATTTTGGAACATTTCCATCACTTCTGAAAGAAACCCCACAACCTATAGCTGTCACTCCCCATTCTTCCCATTTTCTTAGCACTAGGGGACCAGGGGACCAAGTTCTATTTCCTGTCTCTATGAATTTGCCTATTCTGGACATTTCATATATATGAATTATGCAATAAATGGTCCTCTCTGAAGGGCTTCTTTTACTCAGGAGATGTTTTTGAGTTTCATCTCTATTGTAGCATGCAGGTATTTCGTTCCTCTTCATGGCCAAATAATATCCCATTGGATGGACATGTAGCCCTTTATTTATCAGCCAATCGATAGTCATCTGAGTTATTTCCACTTTGGGGATATTATGCATAATGTTTCTACAAATATTCATGTCCAAGTTTTTGTGTGGACATGTTTTCCTTTCTACTGGGTATGGAATTGCTAGATCATGTGGTAACTCTGTTTAGCCATTGGAGGAACTGCCAGACTCTTCTCCAAAGAGGCTGCACCATTACATCCCCACCAACATCTTATTATCGCTTCTTCACATCCTCACCAATACCTGCTAGTGTGTCTCTTTTTTTTGTTATAACCATCCTAGTGGGTGTGAAGTGGTAATTCACTGGGTTCTCATTTGCATTTCCTGATGCTTATTGATGTTAAACAGTTTTTCATGCACTCAGTAGACACTTAAATTTTTTCTTTGAAGAAATGTACATTGAGATCCTTTGGCCATTTACAACTGGGTTGCCTTTTTATTATTCAATTGTAATAGGTTTATATATGTGTGTGTTTTAATACAAACCACCTATCAGATACGTGATTTGCAAAAACTTTCTTTTATTCTGTGATTGTCTTTTTATACTTTGTGTCCTTTAAAGCACAAAAGTTCTCAACTTTTATGATGTCTACTCTATTTTTTGTTGTTGTTTGTGTTTTTGGTGTCATATCTAAGAAATCATTGCTTAATCCAAGGTCATAAAGATTTACAGCTATTTTCTTCTAAGAGTTTTATGGTTTTAGCTCTTAAGTTTAGGTCTTTGATCTATCTTGAGTTGATTTTTGTTTATAGTCTGAGGTAGAGGTTTCTCTACCCCCATTTTAAAAAAAATCCTTCCAGGAAAACAAAAACAAAGACAGTCTTGTTTTTCTTGAAGTAGAAAATGAGTCAATGTTGGTAAAATATCGAATTTATAAACACAAACCCAGTCATCAAGTAAGTGAGAGGAAGGTTCCCGAATTTCAGTGTCCAGGGAAGCCCTTGAGCGTGTCTTGGTTTCATTTCGTTCACAATCTAAAGTCTACATTCAGGTTATCCCATTCCTGGTCCACTGTTCAAAAACTTCCCCAGATCTTCTTCCACACTCATTAGACCAATGTGCTTTTCAGCTCTTGTTGACTATTTACTTCATTTCTCACCATGCTACCTTGAGGAGCCGGCCCCCTTCTCTAGTGACCAGGCTCCCTTGGCTAGCTTCCCATCTGTTCTTGGATTATTCGAGATGTGAGAGTTGTTATAGTTTGGATCTGGAATGTCCCCCAAAGCTCGTGTGCTACACTACCGGAAGATGGTGGAAACTTTAGGAGGTGGGGCCTAGTTAAAGGAAGTAGGTCACTGGGGTATGTCCTCAAAGGGGATATCTTATCCTGGGCCCTATGTTCTCTCTCTTTCTCTCTCTTTCTGTTTCCTGGTCACTATGAGAACAGCTCTACTCTACCACATGCTCCCTGCCATGATGTTCTGCCTCACACAGGATCCAAAATAATGGAGCCCAGTGACCACAGACTGAAACCTCTGAAACTATGAGCCCAAATAAGTCTTTCCTCCTTCAAGTTATTTTCTCAGGCATTTTGTCACAGCAATACAAAGCTGACTAACACAGTCATAATATGCTGTTCGCTCCCTGATCTCACATTTGAGAGCCAGCTTCCAACTTACTTCTTCTTTATTCCTGACCAGGGAAATGTTTCCACAGAGCTAAAAATACCTACATCACATGTCTTTTTTTTTTTTTTCTCCCACATATTTACAAGGGAGAAAATTGAAGCTCAAATCTAGTGACCTCTCCGGGGTCAAACTATTCCAATGCAACATCTTGCTGCACTGTTTGCAAAAAGCCTGGGTCTTTATTGGTGGGGGCTAGTTTGTCAGGGGGTAGGGAGGAGGCAAGCAGTGGGGGGCTTGTCATCCCGAGTGTGCACATGCACTGTGCACAGTAAAGGGGGACGCTGAAGTCACAGAGACCAGCACAGCATACGGCAGGATGTGCACAGCCTTGAGGGGTGCTAGGCCCAGAGGAGGCCTGGGACCCTATTCCCAGAACCTCTGCAGCCTGCTTGAATCTGTCTGCATGTCCTTCTAGGACTTCACGCTCCAGCTTCAGGCCACGTCGCTTTGTGCCTTTTTGGGGAGAGAGACTTGAATGGCTCCACATTGTTGATCAAGGTGAGCCTCACCTGGGAGAAAACTCAACTTCCTAACTTGGAGTCCACGTTGCCAGTGGATCTGGGAACACCAAAGTAAGATGACCAGCACTGACTGAAGAGGTCATTTCATAGGGCTGCTAAGAAACTGGTGGCTGATGGGAATCCAGCAATAAGCTTAACACCACAGGAAACAAGATAAGGGGTCGCCCAAGGCAACTGAGGGGAAACAGAGGGCTGAAGGATCTTCCCGCTCACACAGTATGAAGATAACCGGAACTCCAGCTGCAGTTAAACTCCATGAACCATCAGAAACAGGAAGGTCTGCTTGCTTCCCTGCACTCCAGGACACAGACTCAACACATCAGAAGGACAAGCTGTCAGATTAGGTGATTCACTACACTGGTACTAAGGTCCCAACAGAGGTAATTTACAGGTAAAGGAACTCGCGCTATTGTTAATGTCATCTCTGCACTCAATGTCCCAGTTAACCCTCGTGACGAAACTTGATGAGTTTCAACTTCCTCGCTGAGGACACGTATGCTCAGAAGGAGCAGCTGCCTTGTTCAAGGTCCTCCTGGGGATGAGCGACAGAGCCGCATTGTGAACTCTGAAGCTTAAACTCAAGCCCAGAGCTCTAGCAGCCCCTCTGACTAGGAAGCCAGGATGGTTCCCGACTCTCACATTACCTAGGTGTCTCCCAACACTCGGGCTGCCTAGCACTTCCGGGGCAAGGGACCCTCCAGGAAATGAAAGTCCAAGTAAACAAGTTTTTGGATCAATTATAAAAAGAAACTTGTGTAATTCACACATTTGCAAGTCAAGTCATAATCCTACCTTACATGTGCGTATCTTATTAGGTGACAGGCATCATCTCTAGAACCCCGTGAATGCTCAGGGTATGGGATCACATGAGACTCAGTACCACACGGGTCAGTGTCAAATTCTCTCATCACTTTCAGTCACTATCACTCATTCCCTCTCAAATGTAATTGTTTAAAAACAAAAAAGCTAGCCACTTTTTAAAATGTGCCAACTAATTGAAGGAACTAAAGTGGAAATTCAGGATTTCAAAGAAAGGACAGATTGGATCTCTGCCAACCAAGTATGAGACCAGAAAAAAAAAAAAAAAAAAAAAAAAAAAAAGCATCTCAGCCAGGGGAAGAAAGCCAATGCTATTCCAAAGAGCCACAAATTAAAAACCAATTATGCAAGGCTTGCTAAAAAATCTCAGTGGGCTGCCTTTACATTTCAAGTCACTAAAAACACAAGCAAGTTAAGGCCAATGTTTTCCCCGCACACCAGCTGGTTTGGGGCAACATTTTATGCTTAGGCTAGAAACATGGATGGATATCTTAGTCTCTTTTATGAACATACTCTGAGGACATCACCTGCATCTGAGAGTGAACTGCTTTCTGAGGATACCCGATGGCTCACAGATTCCAATTCACCTTTCACACAAAGGTGAAAGTCCTTGAAATGTTTCACAGGGCTCTGAAGAAATTGGGAAGTCACCAGTGTGAAATCCACCAATAGCTACATTTCTTCTCCTGCTCTAAAGATGATGAGAAATGGATCTAGTCACCAGGTGAGAATGTGCTGGAAACTGCACCAAGCTGGAAAGGGCAGTATGTGATGGTGTGCACACACCAATTCCTTGAGGTTAAACCCACAGAAAGCAACCCCGAAGGATCACAGGGCTGGAGGAAAGGTATAAATGGCTTAGAGTCATGCTCAAAAAGGCTCTGAGTAATCTCTGAGCCGACTAGTGAAGAGGTTCCCGAAATCAGAGATTCTGATTCCAGTGGCCTGGGGTAGCGTCTGGAAATCCAAGATCTAAAGAAGTTTCCCTAACCTGTGAGGATGATCGGCCAAGTTTGGGGAATGGATGACTTGATTTGATTTGTGTTCTCCCTTTTCTCCTTTTTCTTCTACCTGCAGTCCTTTAAATTCAGAAATAGAAAACCATGGAACAAGAACAAGGTAAGTGGGCTGGGGTTGTGGTTCAGAGGTCAAACACTTGCTTAGCATGCATGGGGCACTGGGATTGATCCCCAGCACCACATAAAAATAAATAAATAAAATAAAGGTAGGAGTGTGTGTGTGTGTGTGTGTGTGTCTGTATAACACAAGATAAGAACTAGGACGACTAGACATATAGTAATGGAGGAATAGAAAAATTTGAATTTAAGTGACACAGCTAATAATGCCCAGACCAGTAAGCAGGTATTAATACACGATCCATGTGAGGAACTGAACAGTCTGGTGGAAGTAAAATGGTGGAAGTAAAACAGTCTGGTGGAAGTCCCTGCCCTTGGGACCTAAACCCAGAACAGAGACTCAAACACAGGCAGTGTGAAGTGGGCCAGGTGCAAAGCAACAGGGAGTAGTGGGGCCTGCAGCAAAATAAAGACCTCCTGGTAGCACAGGCAGCTGCTCCTCAGCTCCCACATCTTGTTGCCTACAAGGCTAGAGTGGCCAGATATTCTGGTTTTATAAAAAAAAAAAAAAAAAAGTCCACATTTCCTAGCTTTCAAATATGGCAACTCACTCAGAGATAGAAGGAAGGAAGAAAGGGAGGGACCGATGGGATACTGTGGGCTGCATCTGCAGGCTGGTGACTGACCTTGGAATGACAGTTTATAACTTCTTTCCTGAAAGGTCATCCAGACCAGCCTCCTTTGAACCAGAAAGCCCCCTTCCAGAGCACTGCAGAGTTGCCTCGGGAGAAGGGAGTCTATCCAGCAGGTGAGTGTGCACTAAGTGTGCAAGGGTGTGGCCAAGTGTGCAAGAGTGGCCACAGCAGCAGATGACCTGGACCTCCCGGCCAGTAGGGACTGGTTTAGGAGTCCAAATTTAAGGAGCTATAGAACAAACAAGGAAGGAAGGAAAGGTCTAGAAACAACTAGAGAGCAAAGCTGTCTTGCAAAGGAATATTGGCAAAGAAAGAAGAGAGAGCCCAGAAAGAAGCAACAGCTCCAAAAGTCCCAAAGCCAGGGACAGAGTGTCCCCTGAGTCCCGGACCAACCAGCAGGATGAGCATCCTGCCTGTATTGACCCCATGGGGGCTTAACTTTTCCTCACAGGACTGATCACTGCCTGGTCTTCATCCTGCAGGGTAAAAGACTGCCCATCTACTACACAGAGTTCCAAGACAGGGATGCTGTCTCCTTTGTTCATGGTTCAGATTCCAGGGCTTGGCACACACGAGGCGCTTAGCAAATGGACCACAGGCAAGCAGTTGATACCAAAACAATTTAACGTTATGTCTCACAGAAAATAATCAGCACAATGCAGTGTATAGATCACAAACTTGCTACTTAACTTAATTCCTCTGGTTCTCTTTTACTGAACTCCTTCATGCACTTGGACAAGGCCCAGGAGATGACCTCTATGAGGCGGACAGCCCAAGAGTCTGCTGTGTCATGACTCCCTTGAGTGAGGCCCGGCCTGTGCTCTCTTGGGGTCTGGGAGACCACGAGGCCACAGAACCACAGGACTCAGTACCAAACAGGCCATGCCATCGAAATGGTCAAGTCTTCTGGGACCGGCCTTCTCAGCCAGATAGATCTCTGGTTAGAAGCCTGGAAAGGACTTAGGGGACATGGGAGGCCACAGCATTCGGTTAAAACTTGTCTCTAAAGTCAGACTGCTGGTTTCGCTTCCTGGCAGGTGACCTTGGACCTCTCTTAGCCTTGTCAACCTCAATCGAACATCACAACAACACAGGGTTCTTGTGTGAGATGAATGAGGTACTTCACACAGTGCTTGGTACACACCTGGTGCTTGGCTCAGGGACAGGGAGATATTGCTATGGTGACAGCAACACCTCCAACATCATCCAGACCCCAGTGCCGCTGCTGCCGGCAGCATGACCCTAAGTCACTGAACCTCCTCCCTAGACCTCAAAATCCTTCTGCCCAATACGGGGGTAACCTGGTCACCAGGATTGGGGGAGGAAGAAATGAGATCATGCGTGTTACGCTCTCAGCATGGGGCCTGCCTGGTACGTACTGAAGGTTTAATCGACGTGAGCTAGTACCTCATTATCATTCAAGAAACTTCGACTACAATGCCAACGTGAAAATCCACAAAGGGCAGTTTGCCACCTGCAGATAGATCTTCGGATGGGACCTTCATCAGCTGCAAGTTTCTCTCCCACCCACTTTGGGTACAACTGCTCCAAGAATGAGCTGCCCCGCCCCTGGGGCCTGACCTGGGAGGTGGATTCCCGGGGAGGACTGGTTGGCCCCGTGAGGTGCAGTCTCCTGGGCTCCATCTGCCTCTTCGCCCCCGCACTGCAGTCTGACAGCGAAGGAGCCAGCAAGAGGACATGCAAATATGCCCTAAAAACGGCTTGTTATTTTCACAGCCTGGATGGTACACGTCTGTGGGTGCCTGTGAGGACAGCGCGTCACTCTCAGGTACAGGGCATATGCCACCAGTTTGGGGGTGGCTGTGAAATGTAAAAATACCCAACCCAAATAAAGGTCTTTTCCAAAAAAGGAAGGTCCTCCAGGGCCTTTTGGGAAGGAGAGATGTGGAGACTCAGCCCCCACCCCCCGAGGCCTCATCCACCCCGCTCATGGCCACAGAGCCCCAGTTGCCACCACTCGGCCATAGCTGTGACAGCAATTGTACTAAGGGATGCCCCAGAAACAGCTGCTTTCAAGCTGTTTGGAGGGCTTGGGAGTGACTAGGAGCCACCGTCCTAGTAGGCACCCAGGAGGGACCTAGTCCAGGTGTCTTGAGCGCAGAAGGCCACAGCAGGGACCAGGCAGGGAGGTAGACAAAGGCAGCTGGCACTAACAAATGCAAAGTCATCAGTGTGAGTAGGGCCAAGGTCATGGGGTGGGGACTGTGGACAAGTGGAGAGAGGAAAAATGAAGTGGCCCTCGCTCTGCATGCCATTTAGCCACTGCCATGCCCCATAATTTTAAGCGAAAAATTTTTAAGTGAAATGTCGATTCAACGTACTTTGAAAGTGCAATACAGACCAAACAAAACACATCTGACAACCAGATCCAGCCCTCAAGGGGCCAGTCTGTCACCAGTGGCCATGCCCCCTAAAGCCTTTCTTTGCAATTTTTGTGGTATTCATTAGGAGAGAGCTGAACCTTAACTGGCAAACCAATGCAGCCCCCCCTATGCCCAGTGTCCACTCAGGAGCTCCTCTCTCCAGAACTTCCAGCCCTCCAGGTTCCGCTCTCTTCACCTCTCGCCAGGTGGTAGCTACTCTGCCAGGCCTCTAAAATGGGCTGCTGAGGCCCTTGCCAGGCAGGTCTTTGGACAAACCCCCAGCGGTAAGTAAGTGGGCAGGGCATGCACTACACTGATACTCAGTCACGCTGGGACTTCTCCTTCTCGCCAGTCCCGGGGGATAATTTTGCCCTTCTGCAAGTAAAGCCAGAGAGAGCTGCAGGTGCAGGGGATCTGGGGGTGGGGGGCGCTCCGTGGGCGAGTCCTTTGCAAACTCCACCTCAGGCAGATGATGCTTGGGACTGAGGCCATGCCCAGCTCTGGCAGCTGCTTGCAGACGGAGCTCACACCAGCCTTCTTTCAAGTTCACTCGCTCAGTCCCACACTGGGGCGGAAAGGGGTGAAGTTGAAGATGTTGCTGATGAAAACTCTCAAAGAGAGCTCAATATCAGTGTCCCCGTGTACAGCTTTTAAAACATGTGCACATTTCCATCGTCTCTGCTGGTCCTCCCAACACCCCAGAGAGATTGCCTAGATATTATTCATTATCATTATCATCATGCTTCTCTTGCCCCTGGAAAAAGCTGAGACAGATTAAGACTCCTATCCCAGTCGGGCGCCTCTCAAACTTTAATGTGTCCATGAATCCCAGGGGGAGCTTGTTAAAATGCAGATTCTGCCTTGGCAGGTCTGCGGTGAGGTCAATTCCCCAGGTAACAAGCCTGGAGCAGCATAGAA
This sequence comes from Sciurus carolinensis, assembly GCF_902686445.1. Taxonomy (NCBI): domain Eukaryota; kingdom Metazoa; phylum Chordata; class Mammalia; order Rodentia; family Sciuridae; genus Sciurus; species Sciurus carolinensis. The sequence goes on along the minus strand of NC_062214.1, from coordinate 173,633,515 downwards.
GCTACTGCTCGCCACACTCCAAACAGCGAGGCCGAGGTTCCACGGCGCAATGAGGGCCAGACCCCGGGCACAAAGCCAGGTCTCTTGCGCCTGAGCTGTACCTGGACTAATGGGGCTTGCTCACCTCACTTTTTACCGGTTGGGGCCGCTTGCCCAGTTTCACCTCCAGGAAGTGCAAGGGCGCGATCATGGCCCCGATGTTGCGGATGTCGGCGTACTTCAGCTCCTCCGCAGTCAGCGCCGAGCTGGGGAGTCCGGTGAGAGGGCCGAGCCCTGGCAGAGAGCCTGCGGTCACAGAAGGGTCGGGGATCTGCCCAGGCATCATAGCAGGAAGAGCGGCAGGCTGGCCTGGAGTGGGCAGAAGAAGCAGGACAGGGCAGTCACGCCTGGCCAGGACCCGCCCGTCTCTCACAGTGCTCTCCTGGATCCCTTGCCCTCTCGGGCATTCTTCCCGCCCACAAGTCCTTTCTATTATCAAGGGAAACTCAATCAACTAACTCATGCTGAGGTCACCATCCCTGGCACTGCCAGGGGCATTTGCCCTCTCGTTGGGTTTTTAAAGCGATGCTTAAGGCAGTTACAGGTAACATCTACCCAGCGTGCGCTCTGGGCTGGGACCCAATCCTTCCATCTGCCCTGGGAGGCTGGGCCAGAGCCCCTGGATGGCGGAAGAAGACAAAACTCAGAGAGAAAACTTGCTCAAGGTTGCACACGGTTAAAACTGGCAGGGCTGGGATTCACGTGGCAGTGGAGCGCCTCGGGAGAGGCAGCTTTAACGGTGGAAGCTCAGGCGCCTTCGCACCTGTTTAAGAGGGAGCTATTTTCGGCCTGGCATCGTGCCTCCCCTCGAATCACACAGCCTATTCTGCATACTCGTTAAGACACCCTGAATATGAAATGAGGCAACTCCAAGTCAGAGGTGAGTCTGACGTCTGTGAAGACGATTTGGAGGCAGAGGAGAGGGAAGTAGCTGGCAGGTGCTGTCCCAGGGGCCCCGGGTACCAGACAATTTTTCCGAGGTCTCTCCATGCCCAGAGCAAACACACAGACTCGCCCTGCTTGACCCAAGAGGTTGACGAGGGAAGAGACATGCAGGCATGAAGGAAGGACAGCAATGAGGCAGGTCAACACCAAGGGACTTGTTTCTGCCTTCCTTACACTGGGGAAGCTCACGGGTAAGAGACAGTCATTCTCTTGAAGCAAGCTCATCTGCCAATAAAGCCAGGCAAGTCCAGCCCCCGAGCAAATCCCCACCCTGCCTTCACCCCTCCACCGGTCCTGACAGCCTCCTATCGGCAGGGGCAGGCACGCCCGCCCACCCACGTGGAGGTCAGTGCAGCACTTCAAAGCAGCCTTGTTTCCTGGAAAGGAAGTCATTCCTCCCTTGTCCCACCTGTCTGCACTGGCCGGACTGTGAAATCAGTCTCCACTGTCACTGACATTCTCAGGGGAAATCTCCCTCCTGTCCTTCCATCCTCACATCTATGGTCTTTCGTGGAGAGGGATGCATTGGCAGCACAGGGGAGCCATGATGTTCCCTGGGCCACGCTGCCGTTGGGCAGAGTTCATGTACTCAGGTAGCCATGCTGTGTTGGGCTCTGTCTCACACACGAGTGACCCTGGAGGGTTACCCACAACCAACGGCCCTCCTTCAGGTTCTCAGATGGAGAACCCAAGAGAGGGGCACATCAGGGGGCCTGTCCTGGCCAGGGTGCAAACCACACTGTCCGTCTCTGTGTCATTTTCAAGGGAGAGATCTGGTCCCCATTCAAGCCCTGCGTCTTTTTTTTTTTTTTTTTTTTTTAATAGGTTCTGCACTCTGAGGGCAAAAGCATGTGAGTGATTTGCAACTTCAAACCACAAAGACTTCACAGGACATCACTTTGTTTAAAGACTGTACGCTTGCAATCCCAGCTGCTGGGGAGGCTGAAGCAGGAGAATCCCAAGGTTGAAGAAAAATCCTGTCTCAAAATAAAATAAAAAGGGCTGGGGACGTAGTTCAGCGGTAGGGTGCCCCAGGGTTCGATCCCCAGAGCTACCGAAAGAAAAGAAAAGAAAAAGAAAGGATGGTGGCACAGCCCTTGCACCCTCGGCACGCACGCAGCCCGTCCCCGAAACCCCACATACACACACACAGTCTCTGACTTGCACCGACACTGGTGTTTGGCACCCCCGGGCTCCTTCATTGAGCTCCGCCACCTCTTCGTCCCACACCTGGGCCCTTGGCCCCTCCTTTCCACCCCACATCCTTTCTCTCCCTTCTCAGCACCTAGTGTCCCCTGAGCCACCTCAGAAAAGGGCCTGAGACTCATTCACACCGAGTGACAGTCTCAGAGCTGGGGGAGGCCCTGTGCTCATCTAAACCACATCCTCATTTTGCACATGAGGAAACCGAAGCTCAGGTTAAATGACTTGCCCAAGGTCACACAGCCAGAGAAGGACAGAACCGAGCTAGACTCCTGGTCCCTGGACTTTAGGACCCTGCCCTTTTTTTCCCCCTCCTGGGGTTTAAGAGCTGTGGGATGCCTTCAGCTGGAGGAAGTGCCTTCCAGAAAATGCACTTCAGACAGGAACCCTGAATTGGGGATCGTTCTCTCGCCCAGAGGACGCTCTACTCTACCCACCACCGAGATCCAGCAGCCTAAGTGGGAGCCCGGACAGAAGCAGCCCCTGAGGCCTCCCATGCAGGGGTGCTGATGAACTATGATCCTCCCTAACCCCAAGGTGGGTCAGGGCCAATGGAAGGGCCACCCTCCACCCTCAAGAGCTGGGCCTGCACTGCAGACAGGGCTGAGGCTGCCACACCAGGAGGCAGCTCCGGGGCATGCTGGGTGAACTGCCTGTCCTCCCGTCCTCCTCTACGAGGGCCAGGGCCAGGACCCACCCACCTTGCCGGGGCCCAGCCATGCCACCACCTGGCAGGCGGAGAGATGATTTGGGGAACAGGCAGCAGTCGAGGATGGTTGTTGCCTGGGTGACCCCAGAGCCTGGCATCATTTCTGACACAGCAGGGGTGATGAAGAAATATTTCAAGGAACAAATGAATGAACGAATGAATGAATGAAACGACGAATGAATGAAACGAATTCAGAGCTGAGCAAACAAGTGAGGGGGGCCGGGATGTTTCTGGAAGCTTCGAAGCTCACCATCAGGCCATGATCTCACCTCCGGGTTATTCACTCCCACAGTAGACCCCCAAGAGAAATACTGCAGAGAGTCCCCATTCCCGCCTCAGCCACCCTGGGAGATGGAAGCCAGACCCTGCTCTGTTCCAGGAACGACAGGCTCTGTTTGGAGCTTCTGTTTATTTTCATACAGATGGTATAAATGAGACACTAACAAATGCTCCCAAGATACAATGAATTTTCTGCTACTGGGGAACCCCCAGAGGGGTAGCCAGCCCCTGGGAGTAGTGGCCCTATAAATTCTTGCCATTCCTGCTCTTGCGAACCCAACCCCGTAACAAGCCTCGCCCCGGGGACCAGGTACCACGCTCTCTTTTCGAGCAAAACTCTCCCAGTCTTTCCTAACCCTGCAAGGAAGCCCCTCGCTGCTCAGCTATAACCGCCAAGCCCTCAACGCACGCCATTCCTAGGAGACACCACAGCCTGATAGGCACCACAGCGAGAAGTCACTCAGCTGTCTCTGGCGGAGGGGGACAAGGTGGAGAGGCTGAGCCGCCGCCTTTCTAATTGGATCCTCATTAACTGCAAAGAGCTGGCTGGCGATCTAAGGCGCAGAGGCAGCTTGGGTGATTTGAAAAATAAAACAATTTGATGTGATTTAGGGATCTAGAAATAGGGGGTGGCAGTGGTGGCAGGAAACCAATAGCAGCGAGGAGGAACTTACCCACTTCAAGGAAGACACAGGAAAGATGACAAGAGGTGAAATCATCTCCCAGACGGGTTGTTCCATACGGAAACAATTTAGTGGGAAAAGGAGAACTACGCACTAAACACTTCAGGAGAGGAACCCAGAGTTTTCCCCTTCAGGGCTCAGGAGGTCTGAAAGGCCGATAAACACTGCCTTGACTCCTTGAGCAACTGGGATGCGTGAATAAAGAGCAAGCTCTGTACGTTGGCAAAACACCAAAACTGGGAAATGAGGTTTGTGCCTCAAAATATAGGCCTAGAATCCAAAGAGACTTTGGCAATTTGGGACACTGACCAGGAATAAGTTGGAAGCTAGCCAGTGAAGAAAAGCTGGGGAGTGCACCAATCCAAGATGAGCCCTGACAAACCAAGCACGAATAAGAAAGCGTTCAGGGGGTCACAGTGGACCCTAGGCTGTTGCTGAGCCTAAGACTTTGGCTGATTTGATGGAGCAGCTCCCTAAAATCCAGCTTAAATAAAACTGGGGCCAGATGGATCCAAAGGGAAAAAACTTGAGGAAAAGATCTGGTATCTATCTCTCTACCCAACTTCCTTGGGGACTTGTGGGGACACAGTGGGATGCTGCATTGCAGGAGCAGAAGAAAGAGCCATGAAGCATTTCAAGTCCAAAAATATCTACTGGGAGATATTAACATGAAAAATCACTGTGACATAAAGAATCAAGGGTAGAGGGAACAGATTCGGCTTTTCCCCCTTACGTGCGTCTCATTTACTACACGTAAAGCGATAAAGTATCTCAAGTCTTCTTTAATGGGAGTGTCTATAAATAACAGCCTGGCTTTCAGGGTCACATTTATAAAGGGATCTCCCGATTAAAAGTGCCCAACCAGCATCTTCATCTGGAATAACAAAAAACAGGTTGAAGAGAGAGGTTAAGGGAAACTCGGGAGCTGCCCTGTCAACTTTCTGTCTATAGAAACAAAGGCTTAAGGGAGGCTGGGAGAGTCCGGGTCTCTTTGGGAGGGTCAGCTCCCCTGCAGGCAAGGCTGGCGAGGCTGGCAAGGCTGGCAGCAGGGATGGGTGGTGACAGGCTCGAGGCTTGGTGCTAAGAGCCGGGGGGGGGGGGGGGGGGGGGGGGGGCGCAGAGGAGCGAGTGAGTTTACAGGCCAGCCCCAGGAGCAAGAGCGGGGCTGTCCTTCAAGCGCAAGGATTCTGCCACTGAGAACCAGCAAGAGGGGAGCAGGCGTCTTGGGAGCGGATCCTGGAAGATTCCCAGAAGGGAAGAGGATGCCAGGGTAGGAGTCCCCCACCGGGACAAAGAGGTGTCAGACCAGTGACCACAGAGCACAGGAAAAACCGCCCTCCCTTCTTGGAACCAAGGAACCGTGTGTGCTGCTCTCTCTGGAATCTGAATGATGCAGGTCATTCAACCTCCGACATCCAAGGAGGTCCAGAAGACGAGGAGCAAAAGGGTGCCCCAAGACTGGGAACAAGGGCAAACAGTCAAAGGCCCTCTTTGGAAGTTTGTCCCAAGCTCTGCAGGCAGGAGAGTCAGGACAGGTGAGAGGAGGAGCTGGAGAGGCAGATGGTCTAAGTGTGAATCCTTGATCTGCCCCTTACTAGCTGTGTGACCTAGGTCAAGTTCCCTAACCTCTCTGTTCCCTACTTTCCACAACTGTAAAGTTGTTTGCCCTGTAAGGCTACAGAGATGATTAAATTACTTGATACTTGGAATAGCACCTGCACGTGGTAAGCATGAAATCATTGTGGCCACAGGGCCTTCCTTCCTGCAGGGGCAGTAGAGCTAGATGACCCCTTAAGGTACCTTCTGGATTGTTCTCATTAACAGTAGTTAGTCTCCCTTTCCTACAGCTATGAAGCGGATTCTCTCCAGAGTATTATTCTCTGCTCTCCTACTTTCCAGCCCCAAACGCCAAGGTGGCAGGGCCATCCTGCATCCCCGTGCTAAACTACAGAATAGAAACAGCGCACCAGGCCAAGGCTGACCACGAAGGCACAGAAATGAGGCCCCGCGCCTGCACTCTGCCTCAGTTCTCCTCAGTTCCCTCCACGCTGCAGACCACGGCGCAGTTGCACAGGTCACTGGCCCTAAAGTAGGAGGAGCAGCAGGCTGGGGCTCCGGCCCCCTCCCGGAGCAGAGGCCAGCACCTTCTGCCTCCCTCAGCCCACTGCCTCTCGGTGCTGCTTGGAAGGGGTCGTTCCTCGGGCCTTCATAAGAAGAAAAACAAGGGTAGCTGGGGTCAGAAGCCACTGCATACTGGCAGGCATGATCCCTCATAGCTGTCCCAATCATGGAAGAATCCAGAAGCTTCCTCAGGGGATTCCTGCTCTTCCCTGGAGAACAGAGAAATGCTTCCAGTGAGGCCCTGCCTGTGGACACAATCCGCCTCATGTAGGTGCTCAATAAATGACATGAAATCATTCCCGCCAGCAATCTGTATCCCAGGACCTGAGGGGCTGGGAAGGCACAAGTTCTCACTCCTCTCTTCCTGCCTCACCCCAGCTCAGTTGCTTGGTGGCAAGGACGATGCAGGACAGAGGCAGGCACACAATGTGTGATAACTGCATTGGTCCTTTTTGTGAAAGCGTCACTGGCCAGCTGAAGCTTTGGCAATGGAGCTCTCTGACCAGACCCCATGGGCTGCAGCAGGAAAAGAGACTTTAAAAAAAAAATCTGAACCGGTGGGCTCTGGCCGGCCGCCCACAGCCAGTAAGAAGTGTAAAGAAACAGACTGCAAATTCCAAGCCTGGGTCACTAAGGCATTTGTCTCTGCTGAGTTCCGAGAGGCCAAACCACACACATACACACGCACACACACGAGTGTGCACACACATGCATGCACACACATACACACAGGCACACGGAGCTTGGCAGCCCCGAAGTTCCAGAGCTGGTAACACAAGCCACAGAACTGACTGCCAAGACAAGCAACAGAACGAGCCAGGCCCAGCTTCATTGGCCACCATACGCTGCATATGGCCCGGGACGCAGCCAAAACAGTGTTCTCACCCTCCTCAAAGGCATAGGAGACCCTCTGTTTCCAAACACACCTCCACAGAGCCTTAATTAAAGGAAAATGGAAAAATAATGTGCCTGCTGCTCTCCCCCTGCCCATATAGGTATGTGCACGCACATACCCACACACACTCACTCTATTTTTCTCTTCCTCCCATTTCAGTTTCAAACATAATTCATTCACATGGAAAAAAGCAAACTGCACCCTGCAGCGGAAAAGAATGTAGCTTGCCCTCAGCCCGGCTCTGATTGCTCAAGTGGAGCTGGGCTGAATGAACACCGAGCAGACCAGCCTGGAGGCTGCGTTGGGCCCCTGCTTTCCAGAGTGGATCCGGAAGCAGACAAGAGAAAGAGGAGCTCCCAGTGCCGCACAGGTAGCCCACGACAGAAGAGGCCCAGAGAGCCGGGCCCTGCAGAGGATGCTGAAGGCTGGAAAGATGCCCACACCTCCTGCAAGCAGGTCAGGGAGACGGTGAGAGATCCAGGCAGGCAGAGGAGTGTGTCCTGGAGGCTGCAGAAGCTGGCAGTGGGCCAGCGGGAAAGACTCTCATCTGAGCCTTTCCTAGGGGACACTGTCACCACTATGGACACATCTCCTTGGAGGTGGCTGATCCAACTAGGAGAAAAAACAGACGCCTCCACATCCAGGCCTTCCTACAATCCTTCAAATCACACAGCACCCAGCTCTTCAGGAAGATTCTGGAGCTGCCTGTACCTCTGAACCAGAGCCAAAGTAGAGGGGAAACAGAAGAGTCTTTGAGAAATCCATCCTCCCTGCTTTAAGCAAGGCAAAACCTCAACCACCCAGAGGCACGAGAATAGATCTCGCTTCTCTTCCCTGTAAAATCAGAGCCATGCTCACACCTGATACCTGGCTAAACTCTCCCCTAGAAACCTGCAAGAGGAGATAAGCTTTCCATTCAAGCTGCAGCCAGATTTGCTGGGAAGGGGGTGAAAGCAGAGGTGTCTTTTAAACCCCTCAGGGAAGGGAGGCTGGGGGAAAGAGAGAGGAACACAGTTCCTAGCAGGCTTTAAGGACAGCAGGTACCCAAACGTGGTTCAGACCTTCACAGCGTCTCCTGCTTCTCAAACTAAAACCTGGGGACAGCTGACCAGGATTCAGAGTGGAGTATACCCACCTATCCTGCACAAGCTCCTTCTGAGACACAGACCAGAACAGATCTGCCTTGAGGACCCTGGACAGGCCACTGATTCCTGGTGCCCCGAATGCCACTGAGGAGGTGGCACTCTGGGAAAGGGTCAGGCAATCTTGCAAACAGAGCTGACAGAAGGGATCGGTTGATTTCTTCCCACCAACCTTTCCATCTCTCACTCCACAGATGGCCCCTCCGTTCCTGCAAAAGATCCAAGGTTCCCTGGGCCTCCCAGCTCCTCCAGGGACCCAGGGAAAGCCTGGTTCTGCCAGCCCAAGGTGCAGGGGTCCAGTGGGTAGCCCAGCCTTGTATGAGGGGAGGAGCAGAAGAGAGCCTTCTAAACTGGGCTGGTTACCTAGAGAAGCCTGCTTCCCTCCTTATGTAAATGGGCATGGAAGACGGGGAAGCCCAAAGGGAACCCAGGTCACCCCGAGGTTCCCTCCTCACCCAGAATCCGGGAGCACTGGCCCTGACTGAAGCCCTCTCCATTGGATCGGAATCGGAGTCCTTTCAAAGCCCTCCTGGGAGACCTCCGGGAGGACACGACTTGCCAGCAGGTCCCTGTCATCCCCACCCCACGCCCCGCACCTCCTGGCCTTTCACCCTCCACCCCCACGGCCCGTCTGGTCTCGGAGGACAGTCTTCTCCCCACTCACCCCGCCTTCCCCGCCGCCCTAGGACAGCACCTCCCTGCAGACGGCCGGGGGAGGAGAGCGCGGGAGGGAGACGGAGGGAGCGCCCGGCTGCCCCGGGGCGGTGGGAGCCTGGCGTCCCGGGGCGGGAACGCACGGGAAGCCACCGGCTGCAGCGCCGGCGGCGAAGCTCGGGAGCCGCCCGGCGGGGCGCGGGTTCCGGGGCTCGCCGCGCTGCGCCCGCGCGGGGACGGCCGACCCAGGTGGCCGCGGCCGCGCGCCCCGCCCCGCCCCGCCCCGCCCGGCCCGGCCCGGCCCGGCCCGGCCCCGCGCGCCCTCGCACCCACCGTGCAGAAGCCGCGGGCGGAGGCGGCGCCCCCGGGGCCGGGGCCCGGCTGCAGGCGCCGTGCCCACTCCGCGCCGCTGCCGCCCGGCCGCGGAGCTCCGCCCGGTGCCCAGGCCCGTCCCGGCCCGGGAGCCGCCGCGGCGCCAGCCCCGCCGCCGCTGCAGCGTCCGCCGCCGCCAGCGCCCCCCGTCGCGGCCGCCGAGCGTCCCTCCCGCAGGCTGTGGCGGGCGGCGGGACGGGTTGCATCAGCCCCGGCTATATAGCGGCCCCTGGGCGGCGGGGAGGGGTCGGGAATGCGGAACCGGCGGAGCTGCCAGCTCCAGACGTCACAGGGGGACGGAGAGGAAGGGAAGGAGGGGACAGGGGAGGAGGGGGTGTGGATCCGGCGCTTCACACCCACTGACCTTCACCTCCCCCGCCGCCTCCGGCGCCCTCCTCCCGCCGCCGCTCGCGCTCCTCTGCCCGCAGGGGCGGCCGGGGCCCCGGCACGCCGGCCCGGGCTCCACCGCGGCCCCCGGCGCTCCCACCCCGCGGCTCCGGAGCGCGCGAGAAAGCAGGACACGGAGCGCGGTTATGTAAGAGCATCCCCCGCGCTCCGCCGCCCGGCTTCCACCCCCGGGACACTAGCGCGGCCCCGGGAGGCAGAAAGGAGAAGGCGGCCGTGGGACAAGTCAAAAGCCCCTTGGAGTAGAGCCTGTGTGGGACCATCTTCCGCAGTCCTCGGCGCTTTCCCCCAGACCCACAGGGAGAGGCGATTTCAGCACGGTTGCGTCCTTGGACACTTCAGGACCGAGTGGTGAGGAGGTGATCTTGCAAGCCTGTTTCGTTTTTCTGTGAAGGATGGGCAGAGATAAAGGCATTCAGGGGCCTCTTTGGGTACCCACTGGCCTCCTCAGCGCCCCTCAGTCCTGAGACCACTGTGTGCACGAGCTGGCCCTCCTGGAGGGCTGCCCCTGACACCACTGCTGTCTCTGTGGCTGGCCCAGTTTGGCCCCGGGCTTCTTGCCCTAGTCTACCAGGCTTCTCCTCTCCAGGAGCAGACAGCAGTGAACACACCAGCTCCTGCAGACTCCCAGTGGCCTTCTTCCCCAGCAGGACTTCATGACCAGCTGTCACGGGAGGCAAGGAGGAGTCAATGAGAAGAAATTTGGTCCAAAATCAATTGACTTTTATTTGATGCTAATCACACAAGTATTGTAGTTATCTTAACTCTAGTTACACCAATATCACACATTACTTAATCACTAAATTACTATAAGCCCCGAATAAGCAAGACTCACTCCTTACTGAGACCCGTTCCTAAGGTCCGCTCCTAAGTGACATCTCTTGAGTCGAAGGGCAGGCACTCCCAGAGGTTAATCAAGAAGACAACTCAGGAGACCTCGCTGGGGAACTCCCTCCTGCCAGAGTCCTGATCGCCAAAGACAGTTGGAAGGTGAAGGAGGACCGTGAGTGAGGTCAAGGCCTGCAGGCCGGGCTGGAGACGTCTTAGGCAGGATGCGCACAGGGCAGCTCTGAGGTCACCTCCACAGGAACGTCTTGGTCAGGAGGACGGATGTTCCAGCAAGCAACGAGCAAGTCAGTGAGTCTCCTCCAGGCTGGGTGCAGCACTGGCGTCATTGGTGTAAAACAGAGACTGGGGCTAGGCTCAACATGAGTCTTTATAACTCCTTTTTATCAGACCCTGCCAGCCAGGCTTGGTCAGGGGAAGTCAGTTATCTTACTGGGGTCAGTTGCATATGTCTCCAGCTTGGGGCAATGTCAGTCTTATCTTGAGGTAACATTACATCATCACATCATCACAGCACACATCACATCATTCGAGTTACTTTTTGCAAGTTACACAGCACATAAAATGTCACACATTTAATTTTGCTCCTTACACCATCTCCACTCCCACCTCCCACCCTCCTAGAGAGGTAGATGGTAGAGGAGATCCCAGAGGAAATGTTTAATCCATGGTGCCTTCCACTCTGCAAAGCTGAAACACAGAGCCCTCAGGCAAAAACAAGGCACCTGAGACTGGCACCCTCTCTGGCCTCTCCTGCCTCTAGGGTACCCAACCAGTCCCCTCCCTTTCTGCCTAAGCTAGATAGGGATGGCAATACTTATGCTCAGTGACGTTCAGCCTTTTTCTCAGAGTGATGACAGGTCATCACCCAAAGAAGAAAGGAAGTGAAAGAAACGGTTCATGCCTTGTTGGAGTGCAGATGCTCAGAGTGAAAGAAACAAGACTTGAGACCAGATGGGAGCATATGAGCCAAGCCCTGCATGCATGTCTCCCCAGTGTGGTGCGTGGGGGCTCCATTCTCCTTGTTTCCAGGGCACTGAAATCTTTCTGTACGAGAGAACTGGTCATATGGAAAGACAGGCCAAGTTCAGATGACATTGCCAGTCCATTTTCACCATCATAGTCAGCAACCTTCCTCCAACATTGAGGTAAGAAAGAAGAAAGTAAGGCCCTTAAAGAATACACATGGAATTAAAAAAAAAAAAAAAAAAAAAAAAAGAATACACATGGCCACTGAGCGGTAATTTGATAGTCTTGTGGAAGAACATGCCTCTCAACCTTAGAGAGGCCAGCTACACCTCTATTCCAGCACAGAGATCAAAGCTGGGTGCTGAAAAACTGCCCTGTGATGTTTCTCCCGCAAGACTAGGGTCTGGACATTTATATGGAAGAAAACACTGAACAGGGGCAACATGATTTTATGCGTCTTCTGCTGGGATTTTGAAAAAACTAAACTGATCTACATGCAGGGACTAATAATTGACGTGTGTGGTTACAGCCAAGCCTCTCCAGGGCCTACTTTGGCCCAGGGTAGAACCACTGGCAGTCCTGGGTCTTTGCTTACCCCACAAATTAAATATGCTGCAGGGGTGGCACCAAGGTGTGACTGGGTGGATATTATAACCCCCCCATTGGCTTATAATATCCGTTTAGTCTCCCCTGTTATTTGATATGGATGTTTTTCAATTTTATATAGGATGCTGTACAAACACAGCTCAGGGCCTCCCCTCCACCGCATTGCCCCCTACCAGGCCCCTCTGCGCAGCCACTGCCTCTAGGAGTGGCTGGAGGCAGAGGCCATAAACTGGCTCCTTTGTGCAGACATTAGCAGGCTTCTTCTCCCTGAGTTATCTGATGCAACGGATCTGCCTCTGGCTTTTAGGGACAGGCAGTGGCCCAGCCTAAGGCAGTTCAAATTTAGGTTTCTTGTCACTTGCAACTAGAAAAGTCCTCATTAAGACACCCAGCCCTGGCCGGTGGCTAATGGTAAGAGTAGAGAAGAGCCAAGCCAGGAAGGGGGAGACAGACAGTCCTCATTAACAAATGAGTGCCGCATCACTGACTCACTTGGACTAATTCGTTTTAAAGTTCAGTGAACATCAGGGAATCCCAAACTCTTTGCAAAGAAGGAAAAGCAAAATGATAAGACAAAATAATCAATTCCCCAGAACAGTTCCTCCAATATCAAAGGAGGAAGTGATCATTCAATCGACTCGTCTTTATACTAGTATTTACTGAAAATCCCTTATGCGCCATGAGGTACACAAAGTTTAAGTCATGGTTCCTCAACTGTCCCCACTTACCATGCTTTAGGAAGAATGATTTTAAAATGAATGAACAGCAAAACCAAGAGTGACTAAGAGCTAATTAGGTGACACAGACGATCAGAACTGTAGGCATTCAGACGGGGTTGCTACTCCTTCTCTACTCAAACTGTATTGACTAAAATTGCAAACTGCAGCTGCTCCTTGCCTTCTGATGGGGTTGTGTCCCCATAAGCCCATCATAAGCTGAAAATTCTAAAAGTGAAAAATGCATTTAATGCAACTAATATACCAAACATAATAGCTTAGCATAACCTACCTTAAGTATGCTCAGAACACTCTCGTTAGCATGACGTTGGGCAAAGTCATCTAATACAAAGCTTATTTTATCATAAGTGTTGAATAATTTAGGCGATTCGTTGAATCCTGCACTGAAGTGAAACAGAGAACGGTTGTTTGGCACCTTGTCTCACCATGGTAAAATTGAAAACGGGTAGGTTGAACCACTGTAAGTCGGGATCATCTCTAGTTGCTGGCAGGCTGAATTTGTCTTCACTAGCGCAACCTGAAATTCAAAGGTTTCACACAAAAATTTTTATTTCTAACTTCCCTTGAAAAAAATCAAAGACAGGAGCATACGTAATAGTCAAAGCTAGGTTTTGCTGCGATAGCAAACATGCCCCCCCCAAAAAAAAAACTCAGTGAAATAACACAAGAAAAATTATTTCTCACCCACACAAGACAACTGTGGATGTAGGTGATTCTCCAGGCCAACTGTCCTACAGGTGACAGCTCAGCATGGTACCTCCTTATCAATATTGGCTATCATGGCAGGCACAGAGACAATCAGAGATAGCCAAGCACCAGCATTAATCCTTCCTCCTCCAGCAACCTCACTTTAGCTTGCATTTCATTGACCAAACCAAGTCACATGGCCATTCTTAATTTCAAAGAAGCAGGGAAATTTGGTCCTCCCATGTATGACAGAGGAGAAGGGAACCAGGAATTAGTGAATAATTAGTATCTGTCACAGCATGCACACCCTTATGGTGATGATGGGCTGGAAACCACAGGAGATGCTAACTTGAAGTGGGACTTGTCCCACTTGGACACAGTCTCCACCCATCCTACTTCATTTACACAACCTGCCCAGACCCTGGGGGCTTTTGATTGTGTAAGTCTTGATGTAGGCAAAGCCAATCTCAATAACAGTCTTCCAAGTATCCCTGAGGATGTGTGGAGTTGTCATTATTCTTTCAAAACCAATGTTTGATCTGCTTCAAACAAAAAGAAAAACATGCCATAGGATGGAAGGCAGGATAGTATCATGAAATCAACAAGAAGTTAAGACTCGCCAATATACATTCTGTACATTATAAGACCTGTTATGAGCATTTCTTCCTCCAACTCTTCTACTGATCAAACACCTGCCACCAGGAGAAAAGTCTCCCCACTATCTTTCCAAGGGTGAGGGGAAGTTCCCATGGTAATAATTTGGGGGAGTTGTCTGGTTTAAAGTTTTTAATAACTCAGACATATGTGCATATGTGTACATATAGAGGTGGGTACATATAGATTCAAGGCTAAAGGAGAAGGAAATCTGTGAGTGGGAAAAAGGAAGATTTCTCCTTCAATAACCACCAATGATAATTTTCTAAAACATGTCTAAAGGTTTACAAGTAAATCAGCACCTGTAGAAATGCAACCATCACCAGGAAAAGTCCAGCAACTTCTCCTTAATCTCCTAACACAGTAAGGCTTCAGAGGGTGAAGAGATAGTAACTTCTCTGGTTAAATGCTGGGGCAAGGGGTTAGGGAAATGGGGAGTGTGGTGAATGTATGCTTTTGTTGTTCTCAGAATTCCTTCTTTGCAGAACCCCTACTTTCTCTCTTTCCTGTGGCTCTTATGGGGTGTTAATCCTGGTGCCTTATCATACTGAGGGGTGGATGAGTGACCTGAGTTGGCCAATTAAAGAAGTCCATTTCCAAGGCCACAGTGATTGGCTCAGGGATGAGCACAAACCCAAACAAGACCAATCAGAGTCTTCCCTGAGATTTGATCTGTGAACATTAAGGAAGAGGAGAGTTCCTTTTCTTTAAAACACCAGGGTGAGGATGTAGTTTGTGATTGTTGGTGACCCATTTTTCCTATCTTATGATAAGTATCTGACCAAGAATGAAGCTAAGACTCAGAGGAAAAGAAAGCCAAGACATGTCAAGAGAGAAATAGCCACAAGATCATCATTTGAGTCCCTGAATCTAACATGCCATGGGAACAGGCTGAATCAGTCTTTGGACACACGGTGAGGGTCTCAACACATCCCATCTCTCTTTCTTGCCAAGATAATTTGAGTCAGGGTTTCTGACACTTGCCACCAAAAGAATGCTGAAGAATACATAAATAAAAGCTTATAAAGGAGTGCTGAACTGACACCGTGGAATTTTATCGGTTTCTATTCTTGCCTCATCCATCAAACGCCACATGACCTCCGAGAGATTAATACAGAGCTGCACCGAGCTGCCTTCTCACGACTCAGGGTTCAGTTAGGCAGAGAGCGTCGTTTGAATGTTTGCTAGGAGCCTGCACCCCGACTTATTGAGGAGGCAAAGGAAATAGAAGGTGTCATCCCTGACATAAAGAATGAGACTGGAGGCCCAGGAAGGTGGGTGAGATTAAAAGAAGTGGGGAAATGAAGACTAGAGTGATCTAGCAGATACATTCTGTTCCCCAAATATTATGTTTCAAAACATGTCCTAAAAACACGGGGAGAAGGGCAGGGTGTGGTGGCACACACCTGTAATCCCAGCAACTCGGGAGGCTGAGGCAAGAAGATCACAAGCTCAAGGCCAGCCTTAGCAACTTAGCAAGACTCTGTCTCAAAAGAAAAAATCAAAAGGGCCGGGAAGCAGCTCAGTGGTAGAGCACCCTGGGGTTCAATCCACAGTACTGCAAGAAAACAAATCCGTAGGGAGAGGATGTGAGGCCCACGTTGGAGTTGGCCTGCGTAAGTCATCCATATGCCCCTGAAGTTGACCCTGGGATGGCAGATAGACTCACTAAACTCACTAAACTCATCAAAAATGATATTTGGGTCCTATCAAATTGTTAGGTGACTAACAATCAATGTTCAGCTAATGAATGAGAATACAGAAGCTGGTCTAGGACTCAGTCTTAAGAGATGCTAATAATTAATGAACTGGGAAAAAAGAAGTTATAAGACAGAAGATGCCCCAGAAGATCAAAGGGAAGGCGCAGTCACAGACTCTCCAGGCTGCTCAAATCCCTCTCCCTGAACGTCAGCTTCCCACTCCTGTGGGAGTCAAAATGTGTTGCCTCTACGGTCAAGTGCCACACGGAAATAAGTTCTGAGATGAGTTTGTTGTGTTTGCTTAGATCCAGAGGGTACGTTATGACTTTAGCAATTACAGTCAAGAGGTCTCAAGTTATTTTTCAATTAGGGAGTTTAATTTGAAAATGTAGACAGACCTCATAGTACAGTGATGCTTCCACCCAGCATCCATACGAGGTCACTTTGACAGGGATTGAGGACCTTTCTGCGCCTTTTCCTTTCTTTCTAATCCTGGCTCCTCACTCCTAGAAGTGTCACAATGGATTGATCAGAATCCTCCATAAGAAGTTTGGACCTCAGTTCCCTCATCTGTTAAATGGAGACATAAGGGATTAAACGATATTTATGAAGTCCTCTATCAATACCTCCCACATGCTAAGAACTCAGTAAACCTGACTCTTTTGTCATGGCCTCCACCGTCAGCATCATTATAACCATCAACATTACGTTTCAATCTACCCAAACCCTACTGCTATGTGGTCCTCTTAGATCTGTTAAACCCCAGTGATTTCTTCCTCCCTTGAACCTGAGTAGCTGTTCCCTTCTAACATCAAACCACGTGCCATGGTTATTTCCTATGTGCATTGTCATGACAATAGGCTTGAAATGTCCTTCGAGGTAAGAACAATATCTTAAATTTTTAAAAACTCCTATAAACAAACGCCTAGCATGTCCTGAGCTCATACTTGGCACTCAATAGACATTTCAATAAATGATGGACAGGGACCAGAAAAATCATTTCTTTTCTATTCTTGATAACATCAAAAGCGGTTTGGACTCTTGGCACTTAGAGCAGATTCATTGAATGGATACTGAGCAGAGATACCATTGTCGGTCGTACTTCATGTGGCCCAACTTAGTGGAATATTAAAGTGAGGAAAGGGCCATATTTTATCAATGAGGAAACTGAGGTGCAAATTGATGACACAGATCTAGCTGAGCCACAGTTATGGTGGGAGTAATACTTAGGACTCTTTTTCTGCTATGTATTTTAAAACAACCACCAATAAAAAGTTATTTCAGCAAATGTTTTTTGAAGGGGAAAAAAAAGTCCCCCAGGTTTTCTGCGTGAGGTGGCGTTTCCTCTTACACTCAACAGCCTTGGCAGTGTGGTGGAGAGAGGTGGGGGAAGGCGCTAAGGGACGAGTGACTGGCCCTTGTGTGGCCCCGTTGGGGGAGGGGTGGGATTGCCACTTCCAGGAAGGCTCTTCTGGCCCCGGGCAATCCAGGCCAGGCTTGCCGCCTGCATTTCTGAGCTCGCTGCCCTCAATCAGCTGAAGTATGCTTTCCAGAGAGATCCACTGTCCCAGCTCAGTCCTCAGGCAGGGGGAGTCCCCCAGGCTGGGCTTAGAAACTCACCCCAGACACCAGAAATTGTCCCCACACTGGTTACCTGGGGAATCAGAAGGCAAAGATAAATTGTTTAGGTTTAGAACATAATGCTGTAAGAGGCTGGGCCGGCCTCAGGGATGGGCCGCAGAGGGAGGCCAGAAGCCCTCTGGAGGGAGGCCTGGGGACAAGGGCCTCTTTGGTAGCCCTGGCTAGGTTCACAGTCTCCCTTTCAGGTTTCAAGCCCACAGTTCCTCTACCCTCCCACTACCTCCCACCAGTGTTTCTCTCTCTTAAATACACCTCCCTAATCCTCTCCTTCCTCCTGTTTAAAGCCTGCCTTTCCTTTCAAATACTTCCTCAAATGCCAGCTTGTTATTTTTGTGCTCTCTCCTTCAAGATCTTTCCTCAAGAGCTCTGACTGAAAGTATATTTCAGACCACAAGGCCAGATTTTTTTTTCACTCTTTCTTTCATTCAGTTGTTCTTTCATTCCACATATATTTGATTATATAGATATGCAGGGCTATTACCTGCATAAAAGGATGCACAAGATTGGCCCAGTTCTCAGGTGAATAAATGATTAACTAACTAATAATTACAAGTCAAAAGGAGAATTGAAGGGTGTTACAAGTCAGGTAGAAAACCAACTTTTCCCTATTTGTCAGAAATTCTTATCCAAATCAGTTTGATGTGCCAATGTTAGCTGCCGAGTGAAGCAGGCAATTTTAGGAGCAGACTCCTACATTAACACACTTTTGAAATAGTCCTTTCTCAGACTGGGGTTGCGGCTCAGTGGTAGAGCACTTGCCTAGCACGTTTGAAGCACTGGGTTCAATCCTCAGCACCACGTAATAATAAATAAATAAGCCAGGCGTGGTGGTGCACACCTGTAATCCCAGCAGCTTGGGAGGCTGAGGCAGGAGGATCCCAAGTTCAAAGCAAGCCTCAGCAAAAGGAAGGCACTAAGCAACTCAAGGAGACCCTGTCTCTAAATAAAATACAAAGTAGGGCTGGGGATGAGGCTCAGGCAAAGTGCCCCTGAGTTCAAACCTTGGTACCAAAAATAAATAAATAAACAAATAAATAAAATGTTTTATGTCCATCTGCAACTACAAATATATATATATATATATATATTTTTTTTTTTTTTTTTTTTTTTTTTTTTTTAAGTTGTCCTTTCTTTTTGTGTCAGCTAAAATTCTTTGGAGAAACTTTCAAAGAACCAGCCAAGGTCAGCAAGCCACTCTGACTCATTCTTTTAGGCAACCTAGAGTAAACTTGGCTCATTGTAATATTGAACTGAGCATGCTCAGAAGCCTTGTTGTCCACCATCTTTCCTTTTTGAATATATACTCTATGATCATGAACTGAGCATACCCAGGAATGTACCCACCTGTATGTGTGCTTTCCTATTTGAACATGTATAGGTTTCCCCAAGAAAATCCCCACGCTTCTTTGTTCAGGGAGAGCATGATTTTGCAGTAAGCCCCTGCAAATAAGCTCTATTTATTTGCTGTGAATAATGAATCTTCCTCCATTCTTTTATCTCCTGGTTTTGCTTTGTGGCTTTGCATTCTCCAAGATGCAAACCAATGTGTTCGATTATACCAGGACTATCCTACTCACTCACACAGAAGCAGGTGTCCTTTAAAGAGCATTCCTGGGGACTTGTTTGGGGGTGGAGGAGCCTCTTTCTCTTTCCTTCTTCCCACACGTCAGTTTCAGTACCGCCTCTGCTGCCGTGCCATGATCCTCCTGGACGTATCCAGCCATCTTGGAGTTTTAGGTTGTCATCCTTGGCCATATATGCAATTTTAATTAATTACCTGGTCTTTTAAGATTTGTGCATCACGCAAGGCAGTCGAGCATAGTGGCAAAAGATGTGGACTCTGGAACTAGACTGCTTTTATTCACATCCTCTGATGCAGACGGGGTTTGTGACCTTGGGTAAGTTCCTTCCCTCTCTGTATGCAATTCCATCATCATCAACAGGGTGTGTGTGATAATGTCCCACCCAGGGGAGTATAAGATTTAATAAATTAATGCCCACCTGAATGCGTGCTTATCACATAATAAGGACTCAGAGAGGCGGCTCTTGGATGCTATATTTGAACCTCTCCTGGCAAGGTGTCTTACCTTGGCTTCTAGAACCCAGCCTGGGTCAGAGCCTCAGGTTGCTGCCAGCCTAGGAGGAGAGTTGGAATGTTTTTCAAAAGGACCAGCTGCTGGCAACAGTAAAGAGAGCTTGGGAGCCAGGCAGACCAAAGCCCTGAAGGCAAGTGGATGTGCGACATGTAGATCTTAATCCTCCAACGCCAGGAGTCACTGCAACTGTCCATTGCTCAAATAATGACAAGGGAACCCAGGAGCCCAGTGGTAGGCAGGGCTCACCTATGTTGACTGTTTATCTAGGTCCAAAGATCATCTCCATTCTTTCATTGTAGAGAATAATATTCATAAAATCATGGAATTTTAACTAAACTTGATCTTAGAAATTCCATATTACAGCCCCTTAGATTTTTATCTTTTTATTCTTCCTTTTTTTTTTTTTCTTTTTGGCAGTACTTGGTATTGAACCTAAGGGTATTGGCACTGAGCTACATCTTCAGCCCTTCTTTTCTTTCTTTCTTACTTTTTGGTACCAGGAATTGAACTCAGGGGTACTCGACCACTGAGCCACATCACCAGCTGTGTTTTGTATTTTATTTAGAGACGGTGTCTCACTGAGTTGCTTAGCGCCTCACCGTTGCTGAGGTTGGCTTTGAAGTCAAGATTCTCCTGCCTCAGCCTCTTGAGCAGTGGGACAATAAGCATGTGCCACCATGCCTGGCCCCCAGCCCTACTTGATTTTTTTTCTGAGAGAGGATCTTTCTAAGTTCACAAGGCTGGCCTCAAGCTTGTGATCCTCCTGACCCAGACTCCCAAATGGCTAGGATTACAGATATGCAATACCACCCAGACCCTTAATTTTTCATCTTGGGGGACTGATACCCAGAAAAGTTGTGTGACATGGGCAATTTGGGGTGGGGAAAAGAATATCAGCTATAAACACTAAACTCACAAATCATTCTCTTCTCCACAACTCATTATCCTCTTTGGTAAAGCAAAGGTAGTAATGCATCCACATTGGTCACTGTGAGGGCTTGGACCACACAGAGATGGACCTCACATGGGACCCGTACAGAGCTGGGTACTCAATAAGGGCATTTCCAGTGTCACATGACTGCTTGGTAATCCCTTTCTGTACCTTCCTCACTAGGTCGCCAAGGAAATTAAGCAAAGAAACAAAAGAAAGACTCTGAAGGTAGAAATACCATGTGATTATTCTGGGTAGTCAGTGTTAACCATCCATTGTGATCTACTGAACCCATTTGGGAAGCTGACCAGGGTTCTGGGAGCTAAGGGGTTAATGTCCATGTATAAAAACTTAGTTTCTGGTTCTGGAGGTTTCTCAGTACAAATTGGGTCCCTCAAAGAAGACAGGGCTTTCCCAAGACAGAGTGCTGAGCAAGCATGGTCTCCAGGAAAGCTCCCTGACAGTTTTATCACCCAACGCCACTTCTCCCTTTGTGGCTCTGAAGCATCCAGGTGAAGCACATGCGCAGCCTGGAGCTTGGCTCTCAGCCTTCTCTGAGAGCAACTGGAGGCCTGAGTCCACAAATGTTACCACGGGGCAGCCGCCCAGGCACATTTAGCCCGACTGCTGTACCTGTCCCTGGGGGAGACTCCCTGCCTCAGAACAACCAAGTACCATCAAGCCACAAATCCAGCCACAGTGCCACCCAGAGATGAGCCAAGGCCCAGAGTCAGAAGAAGTCAGCCAGGGGCTCTTTAACAGACTATGGTGAACAGTAAAGTAGGAATCACCATAAAATGAACCCCATTGGAAAATTCAAAGCTCGTTTATGGGTGGAAGAGGTCAGACTGTTGCTTCGATGCTCGGTTTTCAAGATCAGGAAAACCTCTTCCTTAGGCCTCCCCTCACGGCTCATTTACCAGAACAGAGTCCCATGCCCACCTCTAGACCAATCCCTGGTCTGGGGAGCTAGGGAAGCTGGGTCCCTGAATTGAAAGAATTGAGGCTCTCCACTGGGGAAAGAAAAGGGGAAGGTGGCCTTTCCTGAAGCAACCAGTGTGATCCCTGCCCCAGTGACATGCACACCACAAAGGGAGAGCCCATTAAATGTAATGAACATGGCTTTAGAGCCAATCAGTGGGTCCAATTTGTGCCTCTTAATAGCTGAAAACCCTTGAGTGGGACTCAGTCTCTCAGAGCCTCCGATTCATCTGATAGGACTGTTACACAGCTCCAAGAAGCTGATGTAGTGGTTATGCAAGACCTTTGCAGACTTTGCCATCCCATTCTGGAGGGTGTCCCCTAACACAGCACCCAAGGGCAGTTGGCATGGTCAGGAGATGGGAAGATGACCCTAAGACTGAACACCGATCTTGTTCTAATCTAGCACAGAGCTTTCGTCCCCAGAGTGACCTCAGAAACAGAGCAGTGCTTGACTGTTAAAGAAAGAATGGGGTCTGGGGCATCTGCGAGGTCACTCAGGCAAACGAGACACAGGTACACCACCATCTTTCCTGCTGGGTCTATGGGAATGGTCCCATCAAGAGCATTTTCTCTCAGCTTCAGAGCATGTGTGGACTTGAAAACTCTGGTTGTGAAGAGATCTTTGGCTTCCACTCTGTGAAGAGAAATCTCTCTGTCAGGCATCTGATGGTCTAGCCCATGTTCAAGGATTGCTATGGTCAAAAGATAATGACAGCCAATCAATTGGGATCAACTTTTTATAAAATTTTAAAATGGTAGTTACTATGGACTGAGCTCTTACTACATGCCAAACACTGCACTAAAGGCTTTAGATTTATTAGTTCTTTAAATCCTCACAGAAACCCCTGATAGAAGCATTACAATGCCCATTTTACAGAAAAGGAAACCAAGGCACAGAATGTTTAGCTAGCTTGCCAATGGTCACAGCTAGTTAGGGGACAGAGCCAGGACTCAAATCCAGGAAGTCTAGCTCCAAAGTTCATGCTCCTAATCATCCATTAGAGTGATTTTTGGTGAATTGTTTTTATTTTCAATTGACTGTTTTTTGGGCAATTTTAGGTCTACAGCAAAATGGGATGGAAGAGAGATGTCCCCTATGCCCCTTGTCCTCCCATAGTAGCACATTTGTCACAGTGGATGATGCTACAGTGACTCACCATTATCACTCCAAGTCCATAATTGCCATTCTGGATTCACTGTTTGTTTTTTGTTTGTTTGTTTTTAACTGGGGATTAAACCCAGGGATGCTTACCCACTGAGCCACATCCACAGCCCTTTTTAAAAAATATTTTTTACTTAGAGATAGGGTCTCGC
The DNA here is from genome assembly GCF_902686445.1 of Sciurus carolinensis. Lineage (NCBI taxonomy): Eukaryota > Metazoa > Chordata > Mammalia > Rodentia > Sciuridae > Sciurus > Sciurus carolinensis. The sequence continues at coordinate 173,610,903 of NC_062214.1, read as the reverse complement.
TAAGTTACTTAGGGTCTTGCTAAGTTGCTGAGACTGGTTTTGAACTCACAATCCTCCTGCCTCAGCCTCCGAGCCACTGGGATTCCAGGTGTGCACCACTGGGCCTGGTTAGAGTTCACTCCTGATGTCACATTCTGTAGGTTTGGGCAAGTGTGTGCTGATAGGTATTCCTCATTGCAGCATCATACAACTCCTCTGTCCTTTGCCCATTCATCCCTTTCTCCCTCCAAACCCTGGCAATCTCTGATCCTGGCTGTCTGCATAGTTGCGCCCCTTCGGGGACGTCGGCTGGAATCCCTCATGGTGTAACCCTTGCAGACTGGCTTCTGTCTCTTCATAATGTGCTTATAAGGCTCTTCCATATCTTTTCATGGTCGATAGCATGTTTCCTTTTTTTAAAAATTATTTTTTAATTTTACAGACTGCATTTTGATTCATTGTACACAAATGGGGTGCATCTTTTCGTTCCTATGGTTGTGTACAATGTAGATCCACACCATTGGTGTAATCATACATGTAGATAGGATAATGGTGCGTGTTTCTCTTTGTCACTGAGTAGAAGTTCATTGTCTGGTGTACCACAACTTATTATTTCCTCACCTGCAGAAGAACTTCTTGTTGCCTGTGAATCATAGCAATTATGAATAAAGTTGCTATAAACATCCATGTGCGGATTTTTATGTAGTCACAAGTTTTCATCTCCTTTGAGTAAATACATAGGAATGTGGTTGCTGAGTCATATGGTAAGAATATGTTTAGTTTTACAAGAAACTGCCAAACCGTATTCCAAAGTGACTCTAGCGTTTTGCATGCCCCTGGCAATGACTGAGCCTTCCTGTTGCTCCATGTCCCCACCAGCATTCCATGTTGTCAGTGTTCTGTATTTGGACCATTCTAGTGGGTATCTAATGAGATCTTATAAGCATTTTAATTTGTTTCTCTGATGACATGTAATGCTGAGCATCTTTTCATGTGCTTATTTGCCACCTGCATATCTTCTTTGGTAAAGTTGGCCCATCAGGTTGGTTGTTTTCTCTTATGGTTGAGTTTTGCAGTACGACATTTATTTTAAGGGTACACTTGTGGATTCATAAAGTGTGGGGTGGAGGGACTTCAGAAATCATTCAGTTCATTCCTCTTATTTTACATATGTGAAAAAGCAGGGCCCAGAGATGTGCAGGGGCAAAGCTGAAACCCAACCCCGTGAGTTCTGCACCTTGCACCACAGGGTGACCGTCAGGCCATTTCCTCTGTGAGCGGTTAGCTCCCAAGGACAAGGGTCACACCTAGCCATCCACTTGTCCTTCCTCCACATGGTGCCTGGCTTATATCTCTGGATCGGGGGAGGAAAGAATGACCTTCTTCTGGCATCTACACACCTTTCCAAAAGCAGCACCTCCAGCTTCGGCTCTGATCTGGAACAGAGGGAGAGAGAAGAGGATTCATGTTCCATATCTTCCCAGATGCAATGGCGGGGACAGAGGCTGGGTCAGAATGTCATTTCTGGGCCAAGGTTGTGACTCAGTGGTAGAGCATTTGCCTTGAACATGGGAGGCACTGGGTATGATCCTCAGCACTACATAAAATAAATAAATAAATAAACAAAATAAAGTTATTGTGTTCATCTACAACTGAAAATTTTTTAAAAAATGAATGTCATTTCTAACCTTGGGTATGATCAGCATTACATGAGGGCTCCTTAACGACTAGATGCCAAGGCCCCATCCCCGGGGAATTTGATGTTTGTGTGCCGTGCACCAGGTCCTGGGCTAAGCCCTTTCTGCACATTCTCCCACTGAATCCCTCCTCATGTGACTCTATGATGTGGGCTTTGTCATCATCCTCACTCTGCAAATGAGGAAGCTGAGGTTCAAAAAGGTGGAGGCACTCACCCAAGGTCACACAGCTCGTATATGCTAGAGACAGATGGAAATAAAAGCAATCTAGCTGCTTTCTGAGTTGTTGGTGGGCTTTTGTCCTGCCCACGAGGGTGTGTGTGCACAGGTATCGAAGTCTGTACACTCGCCCCTGTGCAAGCCTGCATTGCAAGGCCCAGGAAGCCAGATCTAAGTGCCAGGAGTGTCATTATTCTGCAGGGCCCCTGCATTGTTCTGCAGGGGCCCTGAGAACTTTCTTAAGGGCCCCAGAACCCATTGGCTCCACCAAAAAACAGAGATGAGGGGCATAGGCACTTTTTTTCAGGTTTGCATACCATTCAAAGAGCCCTCACTCTTATTTTAAATAACTAAGGGAATTTTTATTGACAAAAAACCACACAAACCAATATATATATATGTATTTCTATATATGTTAAATTTTTTCTGAGAAATCTCACCATGTTGCCAGGCTGATCTCAAACTCCTGGGCTCAAGCAATCCTCCTGCCTCAGCCTCCCAAATAGCTGGGACTACCCGTATGCCATTCCACACACACTTGAAAAGTGCACAAAGCTTAAGTGGACAACTCTGTGAATTCTCACAAAGTGAAAACCCCTGGTGTCTTACTCCGTCCAGGCTGTTATAACAGAATACCATAAACAGTGTTTTGAAAAACAACAGAATTTTTTCTCTCCCAGTGCTGGAAGCTGGGAAGTCCAAAGTCAAGGGGCCAGGAGATTCAGTGTTCTGATGAGGGTTGCTTTGAGGGTCATAGATGCCTTCTCAAGACATCTCCGCATCTCTTTTATGAGGGCACTAATACTCATGAGGGCTCTGCCCTCCTGAACTAATACCCTACCAGAGACCCCACCTCCTACCACCACCGCAGGGAGGCTAGGATTTCAACATGTGGATTTGGCAGGGGACACAAGTATTTTGCATTACACCTGGTAACCTGCTCCACTTATTTTTGGTAATGGGCTTTTCACCATGATGGTGGGCATCTTGAGGCATGTCCAGTTATCTTAAGAAGTTTCACTGATACTGGGAATGGTGACACACACCTGTAATCCCAGCAGCTCCCGAGGCTGAGGCAGGACGATCGAGAGTTCAAAGCCAGCCTCAGCAAAAGTGAGGCCCTAAGCAACTCAGTGAGACCCTGTCTCTTAATAAAATGCAAAATAGGGCTGGGGATGTAGCTCAGTGATAGGGTGCCCCTGAGTTCAATCCCTATATCTCCCCCCAAAAAAAGTTCCACTGAAGACTTAAGCACACAGTTTTTAAATTGAATTTTCTATCACTACAAATGTCCTTTCACAAAGGAGGTAGTGCAAAAACAAAAGGAAAAAAACAAAAACAAGCAACAATACCCACAAAAAGCAACAGAGCATCGTAAGTCTAGAGAGGACTGGAAACCACCGTGTTGATATTTTAAATAAAATGTGAACTTACGAGGAAGCAGGTTGATATTTATTCCAGATCATTAAATCCTGAAAGGGGTGCCAATTCACATATCATTTTTCTCCCCAGGGCAGTAAATGGCAGGGCCCCTCTCTGGCCACCTTTGTACCACACAGTGTATGGTAGCTCTGCCTCCGGGCGTCAGAGCCGGGGGTAGTGGGCTAGCAGTTCCAGCACAGGCTCAGGCCCTAGACAACCTGGGCTCCAATCCAGGTTCTACCACAGCCCAGCTCAGCAACCCTGGGCACGCCACTAACTTCCTCGAACATCAGTGTCCCCAAGTGTAAAATGAGTCCTCGTCTGGACGTGATGTGATTGTACTGGAGGGAAACGCGGCTGGCAAAGTGCCGATGGCTCGCCTGGCGTGCTGATGAACTGCTCTGTCCTGGCCATCAGGATTGCTCTGTGCTATTTGCTGGGAAATACGCAGGAAAGGAGAGCAATCCATGCAGACCCAGCATTGAGGCAGGACAGGAGGGAGACAGCACAGGGGAATCCAGGGAGCCCTCCTGCTGACAGCGCTGTTTATTGCCTGCCTTCAGGTCTGACTCAGGTGGCCCTGAAGCACCCAGGGGCAGGTGTCTTGCTGCAGGTCAGCAAAGAGACTTCTGCGCTGAGCCAGGAATAAAAATATTGATTTGTGAGTTGGAATCCTGGAAGCCCAAGCTGTCAAAGCCAGCAATGTGGTGCCTTCGTCTAGAAGGCCTTTCCACCCAGCCTCCATCGGCACCGTCAGCCAGGAAGTTCTCACTTTCCTTCAGAAACACCCCATCAACCTGAGGCTGGCTCAAGGAGCGGTTGCCATGACAACCTGGTAGCATCAGAAACACCACCACACACTCAGACCTGTCTTGTAGGGAGCCTGGCTTCCTGGGCTGCCGAAGCTGGGGTCCCGAGGACAGGAGGGAGCCTGTGGTCCTGGCTGTTCTCCTCTCCACGCAGCACTCAGAGCTCACAGCTTTCCCAGAAGCCTTATTAGACTGTGCTTCAGGGGGATGATAATTGCCCTCCCAAAATAGCTCGCTGGAAATGATCAGCCTCGGGGCTCCTGGGAATCAGGCAGGAAGCTAACCTTGGTCTCCTCAAAACACCAGGGAAAAGGGGCCCTCAGCAAATTTAACACTTTCATTCCACTCCTCTCTCTCCTGCCCCCCACCCTGCTTTGGGGTGTTTCCCCCCACTGGAATGGTCTATCACCACCCGCACCCTGGTGTTATGAGCAGAGCTGTGAGGGATTAGACTTCCCAGGGACTTTTCCTTCTAATGGAGACTTGAAAACTGAAAGATGTTCAGCCTCCTTTATTTTTAGGGATAAAAATCCTCAGAAGCAGGGGGTAGCTAATTCAGGGAAGAGGTAAGAAACACTCTCACCAAAAAGACGACCATTCAGGTTTAAAGTCCCACGGATCTGGGGTTGATCCCCCGCCCTCGTGTGACCTTGGGTGAGCCTAGGTTCTTGTGTCCATAAAGTGGGGTCCTGCCCTCTAACTTACAGAGCTGTTCCCACAGTCGGGTGCGAGGTCTCAGGCTGGAGTAGATGAGCTGAGGAGATGGGTACACCCCAGCCAAGGACCAGGATCAGCTTCGAGCCTCTGGGGCTGGCTGGGTGTTTATCAGCAGAACTAGACCTGCACCAGGGCTGGGCGGGGCGGTGGAGGAGTAACTGCCAGAAAGGAGGAACAAGCTGACAAGCTAAACAGCCATGGTGGCATACAGTTCTCTGCCTGTCTCCCTCCCTCCGTGTCCCCCCACCCCCCAACACCTACTTTCTTTTTTTCTCCCAATAGGGAAAACAGAGAACTTGGAAGCCCTAAGAACTTGGAGTATGGAAAAGAGAGGGAAGTGCCCATCACTGCCTGGCCTGGGGACGCCAAGACACAAGCCCTGGGAGGAACATGGCTAAGGGAGGAGAAGGCAGCGGACAAAGGACTTGCTTTCTCAGCAGGAGGCTGACTCTCTGGGCTTCTCTGTGGGCAGTTTTAAGGCACGTGGTCCACTGCCGCTCTCACTAGAGTGCGTGGCTCTCCTAAAGCCAGCAGCAGCGGATGTTGAGGCAGGAGCGCCCCAGTCCATCTGGGCGAGGTCTGAATTGCAGCCAGCTCCACAGCCGCTCTTGCCTCCCCAAGGGAACTTGGCTGGGTGACTGGGGCCAGTCACTGAGGCCTGAGCCCAGCTGCTTCATCCCTACAGTGAGGACAATTCGACCTGGACTGAGGTTAAATGTTTCATGCATATGAAGCAGCGAGTACAGTAACCAGGGATGCTTAGGGGCTCAGCAAACGGCTTCCTTCTTTGACAAGTCAAATAGATTCTCCGCAGTGTTCTTTCTCCCTACACCCCTTCTGGCAACCAAGAGATTTTATTGGGCATGCAATCAGATGCAAATAACAGAAAATCCATCTAATCATGGCCTAATTAGGTGTTCACTTCCTCATAGAAGGACAAGTCTAGAGATAAAGAGCTGCTGATTATCATGTGGTGGCTCAGCCAATGTCCAGATTGCTGTCCGTTTGGTTCTGTTGGCCTTTTCCTCATGGTTAAAAGATGGCTACTGCAACTCCAACCATCACAGCTCCATTCCAGGCAGGAAGAAGAAAAGAAGGGATAACACCTTTTAATAGTCCTGTAAAATAGTAAAAGCAACTTTAGTTGCTTTTATAATAAAGGGAAAATTTTCCTGGAGCCCCCAGCAGATGCCTCATTGGCATGGTGATATCACATGGTTACTTCTAGTCGCCAGGAAAGCTGAGAAAGCAAACATTCACATTTTCCAGGCCATAGAGAGATAGGCAAAGAAGAAAGAGCCCGGAGAGGGTGGAGGAAGCCATCCCACAGGGTCAGCCACGCTGTGTATCAGGTTAAGTGAAGGGTTTCATGCATTTGTTCAGTGAGCAAGTATTGAGTGTCTACTGTGTGCTGGGGGACATTGATGGTGCTCTGGGGTGGTGAGAGATTGACAGGCCTAAGGAGGGCTGTGGTGGGAGGGGTAGAGAGGCCCCTTGGACGGGTGCTGGCAACCACCACGCGTAAGCCAGGCCTGGGGTGGGGTGGGGCGTGCAGGCCACCCGGGCCAGGCAGAGGGAAGAGCAGCGCAGACTGGGCATCAAGGGAGATCCGGGCAGGCACTCAGGAACCAAAAGCAGTTCCCTGAGGCCACGCCAGTGTGTTCAAACAAGAAAGCACCAAACACACACGGTGTGAGCCTTTTGACTGGCAGGGCCATTAACAGAAACTGTCAGCCTCTTCCCACAGAGGAGCCCCAGCCCACAACTCAACTCTCGTTTTTGCCAGGCTGGGAATTGACCCCGGGGCCCCACGGGTGAGGCAGCAGCTCTAGCGATGAGCCTCCAGCCGTTTGGGTTTTTTTTTTGGTTTGTTTTTTGTTTTTTGGTTTTTTTGGGGTTTTTTGTTTGTTTGTTTGTTTGTTTTGTTTTTTCTTTTTTGAGATAGGGTCTCTCTAAGTCGCCCAGGCGGGTCTCGAACTTGTGATCCTCCTGCCTCAGCTTGCCACGCCCAGCTCCCCAGCTCTTTGAACACAGAGGCTGCAGGAGAAGCCCAGGCCTGCGGAGCTGAGGGTGGCTTCTGTGGCCCACCTCGGGGGCCTGCCAGACGCGGTCATCCGGCTGGGCCCCGCGACTCCTCGCGCCTCACTCCGCCCCTTTCAGTCTGCTTGACTTCTCGCCCCGCCCCTCCAGTCTCAGTTCTGGTGACATCCCTGAGGGAGACCTTGCTGACCAACCCAGACCACGACATTTAGCAGCTTATGGATGCTCCATGCAACAGGGACGTCCACTTGGTAGCTGTCACCACAGTTGTAATTTAACGTCTGTTTGTATAGATATTTTTTAAAATAATGGCTTCCCTCCTGGTAAACCGCAAACCCTGTGAGGGCAGGGGCCAGGGCTGGTTTTGCCCACTGCTGTGGCCCCAATGCCTAGCTTTGTACCTGGTACACAATAGGAGTTCAATGGACATCAAGAGGTAGGCCCCATCAAACTGACAGTAGTTGGCCATCTTGGCCCTATCAAAGGGCAGCTTACACGACTTCTCAGCATTTACTGAATGAAGGGCTGAGTTCCACGGTCCCTGCCTGATGCTCACTGCAGCCTGGAGTTCGGTATGAGGAGGGCCGGTCAGAAAGGTAGATTTTCTAGCACGCTAAGTGAAACAGGCCAAGCCCAAAAAACCAAAGGCCGAATGTTTTCTCTGATAAGTGCATGACAATATATAAGAGGGGTGCTGATGGGGGGAAGAGAAGAATGAAGGAACTTTGGATGGTGTAGAGGAAAAAGGGGTGGAAGGGGTGGAGGACAGAAAGATAGTAGGATGAGACAGTGTTACCCTACGTACATGTATGATTACATGAATGGTGTGAATCTACATTGTACAACCATGGAAATGAAAAGTTGTACCCCATTTGTGTACAATGAATCAAAATGCAGTCTGTAAAAATAAAAAAGATTTTAATAAAAAAAATTAATTAATTTAAAAAAAAAGGTAGATTTTTCCTGAAACTGTAAAGAACTGGGCAATGGTTCCTGGCCAAGGTCTAGGGTGAGCAATGCTCCTGACTGCAGTGCGCAGCTGGAGCCCCTGGGCATCTTGTTAGTGGGCAGATCCTCCTGGGCAGGTCTGGGGTGGGACTTGAGATGCTGCTTTCCTAACTGGCTTCCAGGCGATGCTGATGGGGACCGGGCAGACTTGGAGCTGGCTGGCAAAGGTCCTCGGTGTCGTGCTGAGGGTGGGGCTGAAAGGGGACAGGACTAGCGCTCCTCTCTCTTTTCTTTCAAGAGTCAGAAATTCATCTGTAAAGAGATGGGGTTCAGGGCATTACCGTAGTACGCTGCATGGGGAAATGCCGAGACGCTGTCACGTAGGTCACTAGAACAGTCCTCCAAGGGCCAAAACGGCTTTTCTGGGTTTTGTTTTCGGTGGCAATGTTTGTAATATTTTAAAATACTATCTTGCTTCTTTTTTTTTTTTATTGTAAACAAATGGGATACATGTTGTTTCTCTGTCTGTACATGGCGTAAAGGCATACCATTTGTGTAATCATAAATTTACATAGGGTAATGTTGTTTGATTCATTCTGCCATATTTTCCCTTCCCCCCCTCCCCTCCCACCCTTCCCCTCCATCTATACAGTCCTTCCTTCCTCCATTCCTGCCCCCCTCCCTAAACCCAACTCCGACCCCAACACTAACCCTTCCCACCCCCCATTATGTGTCATCATCCACTTATTAGCGATATCATTCTTCCTTTGGTTTTTTGAGATTGGCTTATCTCACTTAGCATGATATTCTCCAGTTTCATCCATTTGCCTGCAAATGCCATAATTTTATCATTCTTTATGGCTGAGTAATATTCCATTGTATATATATACCACATTTTCTTTATCCATTCATCAATTGAAGGACATCTAGGTTGGTTCCACAATCTGGCTATTGTGAACTGAGCAGCTATGAACATTGATGTGGCTGTATCTCTGTAATATGCTGATTTTAAGTCCTTTGGGTATAGGCCAAGGAGTGGGATAGCTGGGTCAAATGGTGGTTCCATTCCAAGTTTTCTAAGGAATCTCCACACTGCTTTCCAGAGTGGCTGCACTAATTTGCAGCCCCACCAGCAATGTAAGAGTGTACCTTTCTCCCCACATCCTCGCCAACACCTGTTGTTGTTTGTATTCTTGATAATCGCCATTCTAATTGGGGTGAAATGGAATCTTAGGGTGGTTTTGATTTGTATTTCTCTTATTACTAGAGATGTTGAACATTTTTCCATATGTTTGTTGATTGCTTGTATATCTTCTTCTGTGAAGTGTCTATTCATTTCCTTAGCCCATTTGTCGATTGGATTATTTACATTCTTGGTGTAGAGTTTTTTGAGTTCTTTATAGATTCTGGAGATTAGCGCTCTATCTGAAGTATGATTGGCAAAGATTTTCTCCCACTCTGTAGGCTCTTTCTTCGCATTGCTGATAGTTTCCTTTGCTGAGAGAAAGCTTTTTAGTTTGAATCTATCCCAGTTATTAATTCTTGCTTTTATTTCTTGTGCTATGGGAGTCCTGTTGAGGAAGTCTGGTCCTAAGCCGACATGTTGAAGCTCTGGACCTACTTTTTCTTCTATAAGATGCAAGGTCTCTGGTCTGATTCCAAGATCCTTAATCCATTTTGAGTTTAGTTTCGTGCATGGTGAGAGATATGGGTTTAGTTTCATTCTGTTGCATATGGTTTTCCAATTCTCCCAGCACCATTTGTTGAAGAGGCTATCTTTTCTCCATTGCATATTTTTGGCCCCTTTGTCTAGTATGAGGAAATTGTATTTATTTGGGTTTGTGTCCATGTCCTCTATTCTGTACCATTGATCCACCTGTCTATTTTGGTACCAATACCATGCCGTTTTTGTTACTATTGCTTTGTAGTAGAGTTGAAGATCTGGTATTGCGATACCCCCTGCTTCATTCTTTCTGCCAAGGATTGCTTTAGCTATTCTGGGTTTTTTATTCTTCCAGATGAATTTCATAATTGCTTGCTCTATTTCTGTAAGGTACATCATTGGGATTTTAATTGGAATTGCATTGAATCTGTATAGCACTTTTGGTAGTATGGCCATTTTGACAATATTAATTCTTCCTATCCAAGAACATGGGAGATCTTTCCATCTTCTAAGGTTTTCTTGAATTTCTTTCTTTAGTGTTCTGTAGTTCTCATTGTAGAGGTCTTTCACCTCTTTTGTGAGATTGATTCCCAAATACTTTATTTTTTTGAAGCTATTGTGAATGGGGTAGTTTTCCTAATTTCTCTTTCTGAAGATTCATCGCTTATGTATAGAAATGCCTTAGATTTATGTGCATTGATCTTATATCCCGCTACTTTACTGAATTCACTTATGAGATCTAAAAGTTTTCTGGTGGAATTTCCTGGTTCCTCTAAGTATACCATCATATCATCAGCAAATAGGGATAGTTTGAGTTCTTCTTTTCCTATTCGTATCCCTTTAATTTCTTTGGTCTGTCTAATTGCTCTGGCTAGAGTTTCAAGGACGATATTGAATAGAAGTGGTGAAAGAGGGCATCCTTGCCTTGTTCCAGTTTTTAGAGGGAATGCTTTCAGTTTTTCACCATTTAGAATGATATTAGCCATGGGTTTAGCGTAGATGGCCTTTACAATGTTAAGGAATGTTCCCACTATCCCTATTTTTTCTAGTGTTTTGAGCATGAAGGGGTGCTGTATTTTATCAAATGCTTTTTCTGCATCTATCGAAATAATCATGTGATTCTTGACTTTAAGTCTATTGATATGGTGAATGACATTTATTGATTTCCTGATGTTGAACCAACCTTGCATCCCTGGGATGAAACCCACTTGATCATGGTGCACTATCTTTTTAATATGTTTTTGTATGCGATTTGCTAAAATTTTGTTGAGAATTTTTGCATCGATGTTCATTAAGGATATTGGTCTGAAATTTTCTTTCCTCGATGTGTCTCTGTCTGGTTTAGGAATCAGGGTAATATTGGCTTCATAGAATGAGTTTGGGAGAGTTCCCTCCTCTTCTATTTTCTGGAATACTTTGAGAAGTATTGGAATGAGCTCTTCTTTAAAAGTTTTGTAGAACTCGGCTGAGAACCCATCTGGTCCTGGACTTTTCTTTGTTGGAAGGCTTTTGATGACTTCTTCTATTTCATTACTTGAAATTGGTCTAGTTAAATTGTGTATGTCCTCCTCGTTCAGTTTAGGCAATTCATATGTCCCTAGAAACCTGTTGATGTCTTCAAAATTTTCTATTTTGTTGGAGTATAGATTTTCAAAATAGCTTCTAATTATGTTTTGTATTTCAGTCGTGTCTGTTGTGATGTTTCCTTGTTCATTCCGAATTTTAGTGATTTGGGTTTTCTCTCGTCTTCTCTTTGTTAGTGTGGCTAAAGGTTTATCAATTTTGTTTATTTTTTCGAAGAACCAACTATTTATTTTGTCAATTTTTTATATTGTTTCTTTCGTTTCAATTTCGTTGATTTCAGCTCTCAGTTTAACTATTTCCTGTCTTCTACTACTTTTGGTGTTAGTCTGTTCTTCTTTTTCTAGGGCTTTGAGCTGTAGTGTTAGGTCATTTATTTTTTGAGTTTTACTTCTTTTATTAAATGCGCTCCATGAAATAAATCTTCCTCTAAGTACTGCTTTCATAGTGTCCCAGAGATTTTGATATGATGTTTCTTTGTTCTCGTTTACCTCTAAGAATTTTTTAATTTCCTTCCTAATATCTTCTGTTATCCATTCATCATATAGTAGCATATTGTTTAATCTCCAGGTGTTGGAGTAGTTTCTGTTTTTTACTCTTTCATTAATTTGTAACTTCAATCCATTATGATCTGATAGAATACAAGGTAGTGTCTCTATCTTCTTGTATTTGCTGACATTAGCTTTGTGGCATAATATATGGTCTATTTTAGAGAAGGATCCATGTGCTGCTGAGAAGAAAGTGTATTCGCTCTTGGTTGGATGGTATATTCTATAAATGTCTGTTAAGTCTAAATTATTGATTGTGTTATTGAGATCTATGGTTTCTTTGTTCAATTTTTGTTTGGAAGATCTGTCCAGTGGTGAAAGAGGCGTGTTAAAATCACCTAGTATTATTGTGTTATGGTCTATTTGGTTTCTAAAATTGAGAAGGATTTGTTTAACATACATGGATGAGCCACTGTTTGGGGCATAGATGTTTATGATTGTTATATCTTGCTGATTTATGCTTCCCTTAAGCAGTATGAAATGTCCTTCTTTATCCCTTCTAACTAACATTGGCTTGAAGTCCACATTATCTGAAATGAGTATGGATACTCCAGCTTTTTTGCTGAGTCCATGTGCATGGTATGTTTTTCCCAATCCTTTCACCTTTAGTCTATGGGTATCTCTTTCTATGAGGTGAGTCTCTTGCAGGCAACATATTGTTGGATCTTTCTTTTTAATCCAATCTGCCAGTCTATGTCTTTTGATTGATGAATTCAGGCCATTAACATTCAGGGTTATTATTGAGATATGATTTGTATTCCCAGTCATTTGGTTCATATTTAAAATTTTTGACACATCTTGGTTCCTCCTTTATTTGACAGTTCCTTTAGGATAATTCCTTCCTTTGCTGATTTGCTTCTTTGTTTTTATCTCTTCCTCATGAAATATTTTGCTGAGAATGTTCTGTAATGCTGGCTTTCTTTTTGTAAATTCTTTTAGCTTTTGTTTATCATGGAAGGATCTTATTTCATCGTCAAATTTGAAGGTAAGTTTTGCTGGGTATAAGATTCTTGGTTGGCATCCATTTTCTTTCAGAGCTTGAAAAATGTTGTTCCAGGTCCTTCTAGCTTTTAGGGTCTGGATTGAAAAATCTGCTGATATCCGTATTGGCTTCCCCCTGAATGTAATTTGGTTCTTTTCTCTCACAGCCTTTAAAATTCTGTCTTTATTTTGTATGTTAGGTATTTTCATTATAATGTGCCTTGGTGTGGGTCTGTTGTAATTTTGTGTATTTGGAATCCTATAAGCCTCTTGGACTTGATTTTCCATTTCATTCTTCAGATTTGGGAAATTTTCTGATATTATTTCTTCAAATAGATTGTTCATTCCTTTGGTTTGTTTCTCTAAGCCTTCCTCAATCCCAATAATTCTCAAATTTGGCCTTTTCATGATATCCCATAGTTCTTGGAGATTCTGTTCATGATTTCTCACCATCTTTTCTGTTTGTTCAACTTTGTTTTTGAGGTTAAATATTTTGTCTTCAATATCTGAAGTTCTGTCTTCCAGCTGTTCTATCCTATTGGTTATGCTTTCTATGGAGTTCTTAATTTGGTTTATTGTTTCCTTCATTTCAAGGATTTCTGTTTGGTTTTTTTTCAATATCTCTAACTCTTTATTGAAATGATCTTTTGCTTTCTGAATTTGCTCTGTTAACTGTCGATTGGTGCGATCGTTCAATGCCTGCATTTGCTCTTTCATCTCATCGTTTGCTTCCCTAATCATTTTAATTATGTACATTCTGAACTCCCTTTCTGTCATTTCTTCTGCCATGCTGTCGTTGGATTTTATTGATGTAACATCTAGATTTGTTTGGGGCATTTTCTTCCCTTGTTTTCTCATATTGTTCAGGAATCAGTGGGTCATTAAGATATTGCAGATTTCCTCTATCAACTTATAATGTCCCTGAAGATTGCTAGTATATCCCCTCTTATCCTTCAGTAGCCTGAATTCTTGGAGGAGGTTGATAATGCAGAGCTCCACGAAGAAGCTGCCTCTCTAGGGGTGGTAACCCTCAGGTGGCGTATATTCCCTGCTAGTGGGCAGAGGTGCCTCCACTTGTTGACCAATGGTCATCCAATGGGGAACTAGACTGCAGGCTGAGGCAAGGCCTGTTTGCGCCTGTGTCTCTGGTTTTACCGTCCCTGTGGGAAAACCTCCCCCCGCCGGGAAGATTCACTCGGTGGGGACGTCTCGCTGGTCAGTTGCCCTCCTAGAGGTTCCCCTCAATCTACAACTACCACCTGGGCTGGGCTGTCTTCCTCTGCAACGATCCCAGGGGCCCGGACCTACGTCCTGGGGCTGGGAGCCTCACCCTTCGCAGGCGAGTCTCCTTAGGCTGCCTCTCCCAGAGAATCTGCCCGCCGCCCTGGAAACTTTGCTCCGCCCCTAGGCGTGTCTCTGTGCGGCTCTTCCAGCAAGAAGCCACCTAGCTCCTGGGACCCTGCTCTGCACCTAATCGCCTGGCTATGCAGCCCCTCCCCTGAGCCACCACCTGGAGCCCCGTACAATAGCTCCGAGACCCAGAGACCCACCACACACCTCCTCCTCCGGACAGCCGCCCGGTTTCCGACGCAGTCACTAGGAGTCCAAACAACTCACTTCGGGTCTCCTCCTCCCGCCAACCACCCGTAGCCCTAGGCAGTCACTCCAAGTCCAAGTGACCCGCCCTGTTCCTCCTCCTCCTCGGGGTAGCCCCCCCGGTGTTCAGGAGCGGTGGCTCCGAGACCAAGTGACTCACCACGCTCCTCCTCCAGGCAGGCCACCGGTGTTCAGGAGCAGTCGCTTTTAGTCCAATCAACTCACCACTCGCCTCCTCCTCTGGCAACCGCCTGTGGTTCTGATGCAGTCACTCCCAGACCAAGCGTCCCACCGCTCTCCTCCTCCAGGCAGGCCACCAGTGTTCTGGAGCAGCTGCTCCGAGTTCAAACAGCTCGTCACGCAGCTCCTCCTCCGGCAACTGCCCGAGGCTCTGATGCAGTCACTCCCAGGTCAAGCAACACGCCGCGCTCCTCCTCCTCCTCCGGGCAACCTCCCGGCACTCAGGAGCGCTCGCTCTGAGTTCAAACAGTTCACCACGCAGCTCCTCCTCTGGTAACCGCCTGTGGCTCCAATGCAGTCACTCCCAGACCAAGCGTCCCGCCGCGCTCCTCCAATTCCCCCGGGCAGTCCCCCGGCGCTCAAGAGCGCCCACTCTGAGTTCAAACAGCTCACCACGCAGCTCCTCCTCTGACAACCGTCCGTGGCTCTGATGCAGTCACTCCTAGACCAAGTGACCCTCCGGGCCTCTCCTCCTCCTCCGGGCAATCCCCCGGTGTTCAGAAGCGGTAGTTCTGGGTCTAAACAGCTCGCCACGCAGCTCCTCCCCAGGCTGCCGCCCGGAGCCCCAGTGGCTGCTCAAGTCCAAGCGCTATGCTGAGCCGCCTCCTCTACGATGATCCCAGTTGTCCGTGTTTACCGCTCCAGCGGGGGGAGGGGCGTCTCGCCGAGCAACTCCACTTCACAAATTCCCTGCGTTCCGGGGCTACCACCCCATCCGGGACGCCTCCCCAACAGGAGAGACTCACCCGGCGGCTTTGAGTTGGTCCCAAGTCTCTCACTATCTCCTCTTTTGAATCTTGCATCCTGGAGCAGCGTGAAATGCAGCCGCCCTCTAGGCCGCCATCTTGGCCCCCCCTCTTGCTTCTTAAAAAGAGCACATTGGACAGAACCTGACTCTTGTTTCTTCTTCTTCCTCCTCCTCTTCCTCCTCCTTCTCTTCCTCTTCCTCCTCTTCTTCTTCTTCCTCTTCTTCTCTTTCTTTTAAAAAAATTCTTGGTGAGCTGGGTGCAGTGGTGCACACCTATAGTCCCAGCAACATGGGAGGCTGAGGCAGGAGGATCACAAGTTCAAAGCCAGCAACTTAACAAGGCCCTAAATAACTCAGTGAGACGCTCTCTCTAAATAAAATAGAGAAAGCCAATGGAATGAAACAAACACCATTACCCCATGTTCATGTATGATCACACAAATGGTGTGACTCTACTTTGTGTACAGTCAGAGAAATGAAAGTTGTACCCCATTTGTGTACAACGAATCAAAAGTATAATGATACACTTTTTCCTCCCAGTAAAATTAAAGAATCTGAGGTAATAATGAGAGAATTTTAAGCTTTCTCTTTTAAAAATTATTTATTTATTTATTTCCTTTTTAAAGACTGCATTTTGATTCATTGTACACAAATGGGGCACATCGTTTCATTTCTATGGTTGTATACCGATGTAGATTAACCATTGGTGTAATCATACATGTACATAGGGTAGTGACACAATGGAATATTATTCAGTCATAAAGAAGAATAATATTATGGCATTTGCAAATAAATGGATGGAACTGGAGAATATCATGCTAAGTGAAATAGGCCAATCCCAAAAAACCAAAGGCCGAACGTTTTCCCTGACAAGTGGATGATGATATATAATGGGGGTGGGGGGTGTGAGAGAAGAATGGAGGAACTTTAGATTATGTAGAAGGAGATTTTAAGCTTTCTTAAGAAAAATATGTAGATTCTTAACAGGATATTTTAATGTAAAAACTTAACGTTTGTGCTTTCTTTACCAAACTTCTATAATGGAAATACAGAGAAAGCAAGATTTCAATATTTTAGTCTTTTGCCAGTGTATACATATTAGAAGTGACATCTTTGAAATCAAATATGCTTATTTAATAAGACTATAGAGTACTCTGGAGGCATAAAATGAAGTGCAGAAAAGTCTACATGTATGAAGCCATGTGGCACAGAGCCAGTATGTGTGAAAGAGTCTATGCAGCCATTTATGAACACTAATATGCTTTTGATATTCAAATGTTGAGTTAAGTTCATGAAGTATTATATAACATTGCTGATCCTGTTTCACCATATTTCAGGAAATGAATTTTTAAATTACCACAGTCTGGAACCATGAAATTGTTGATAACATTGAATATATTTATGCCAACGATTATATCTTATTACTGAAATGTTTAACTGTACAGATAGGTGTTTTATGAGAAATCTGATATAAAAGGATAATGCTAAAAGAAATGGGGGCTGGAGATGTGGCTCAGTTGTTAAGCACCCCTGGATTCAATCCCCCGTATCAAAATATAAAAAAATGAAAATAAAAAATTCTTGGTGAAATATAACCTATGCATTTATAAACCACAGACATACAGTTTAAAAACACCAACAGACCTGCCACCCGGCTAAGAAAAGGAGTATCACCACTGTACCTTATGAGACCCCTCCTTCCCCAAACCATACATCATCATCCCCATGATTTTCTTTATTATTTACTGCATATGAATGTAGCTCCCCAAATATGATGAGTTTTGCCTATTCTTGAGCTTCATATACGTAGACTCCTGTTTATGTCTTTTCTTGAGATTAGTTCCTTTTGCCAAACATTATGTTTTCAGATTCATCCATTTTGCCATGTGTGGCTTTAACGTGTCATTTTCTCTGCTGGATAATACTCCACTATAGACAGTACCACAGTGCGTTCATCCATTCTACGGCTGGATGGACACCTGAGGGATTTGGGATACTATTACAAACAGTGCTGCCATGAATTTTCGGGAGCATGTCTCACACACCCACCGTGAGAGTTTCTCTCTGCACACACTGAGGTGTGGAACTGTAGGGTCAAGGCCTCTCTGCATGTGCTCTGTCCCGCAAAGTGCTGCCAAAGGATCCCCCACGTGGTTGTCCCCTTCCCAGCGATGGGGGTGCTCCACACGTTCACCCACACTGGATGTTGTCCCACCAGCCTTCCATGACTCCCTTCTTGGGCCGAGCAGCCACACAGAGTAATTACTGTTCCCCTGAATGGACTCCAGCGCCAGGCTCTCCTGTCCGCTTGTTACCCTAACTTCACCTGTGCCTTTAGTACAAACTCTCCAGTCTCCTCGTTCCGGGCAGAGTTCAGTGGGAGCAGCCTGGTCCACTCCCCTCCTGAGCTGCTCCCTCCACCTGCTGTGGAATGGGAGGCCCCTCGGCCAGCTCCGCCCTTGACCTGTGCGTCCACAGAATGAGCGCACTCTGAAGCGGGTCCCGCAGGCTTGCATCTGAGTCAGGAGGTAAACTCGGCTGCGAATTCTGTGATTTTTTTTTTTGCCTGGGAACCATCTTTCTTTGTTTCATTTTGCTTTGAGGGCTGTTCTTGGTGTTCATTTGGTTTGGTGGGTTTTGTTGATTTTTTTTTTACTCTTTCCCTGGTTCCTGAAGTCGTTCCAAACAGCTGCAGTTGCTGGATACATCACTCCACTTTGAATACACTTCTAACTGAATTTTGTATTAATGAAATTAAATCTGCATTTAATTTGGGTTGCTAGTAGACCCCCTCCCCATAGTATGGTTTCCACTGGATAGTGGCATAGACCCCTATGACAAGTGACACTGAGTGTCCCAAAGAATCCAGTTCAGCTCCTGACAGAAGCACATTTAGAAACAAGCATGTGAGAAAATGCCAATCTTTAAGTGGAATTCATGCCTCACATTGAGTTAACAGATTATTCAGTGGACTAAATCAGTGGCAACGTCCATCATCTTGATGAACTTAGTATTAAAAAGTATTTTTGACAGGGACTGAGACTATGCCTTAGTGACCAACTCTGGCAGATAGAAGCAGCAAAGAAATGTACTAACTGGATATTGGATAACTCAGAATCATCAGGTTGAGGCCAAGCAACCAAAAATAGTACCCAAAGCACGTAGCAGAACCAGTCCAGCGAGGACCCACCATGGCCACCCAGCCCCGGGCATGTCATCTTGCCTTATCTGCACTCCTGGCACCGGACACGGCTGCAGCCGCTGCTGCCCCCGGAACTGCCTGCAAGACTGTCTTCCCTTGGAGAGCCTGGTCTGGCTGAAGGCGTGTCCTGCCCCGCTGCGAGAGGCTGGAAAGACAAATGTGTCCGTCAGGCTTGGGTTCTGCCCTGTGTGATAGAAAACGCAAAATAATTATTGGTGTAAACAAAAGAGAAATGAGTTTTTCTCTGTGTACACAGGTTGGAAGGTAAACCGTGCCAGGTGACTCCAAAGCTCCTCCAACTCTGCCCTGCACGCTGCCTTCTGAACCAATGTGGCTGCTGGTTCACCTGCCATCAAGTCCACCTTCCAACCATCAGGAAACAGAAAGGGGGAAGGAGGACAACCTTTCAGCTCTTTACACCAACTTCTTGGAAATGGCCACATTGTTTACCTCTCAGTAGTTGAAACTTGGTCACTTGGCCACCATTTAGCTAAAAAATGGTCTGGCGAACATAATCTTGGATCCAAGTAGCTGGGTATCCAGCAAAAACTTAGAGGTTCTCTTGCTAAAGAAGAAAGGGAGAATGAATATCACAGGAGAGGCCACCAGTTATGTCTGCCACAGCAAGTTCCTAGCATTTTTGTCTTTGGAACTAGGATGTGAGCTCCACTATCCACCATGACTCAGAAAAGCAAGGGTGTTGGGGGTGGGATATTCTCTAATATCCCACAGCTAAAGGGTTCAGAAGATAGATGTTATGATTTGGATCTTAAATGTTCCCCACAGGCCATGCTAAATGCATGGTCACCATCCTGTGGCATTACTGGAGGTGGTAGAAACTTTAGGGGGTGGGACCTGGTGGAAGTTGGTTCTCTAGGGGTGTGTCATTGAAGGGGATATGGGGCTCCTGGTCCCTTCCTTTCTCTGTTTGCTTTTTGGCTGTCATAACATGAACAACTTTGCTCCACCACACACTGTGACAGCCTACCTCACCATAGGCCCCAAAGCAATGGAGCCAACCAACCACGGACTGGCACTTCTGAAACCATGAGCTAAAATAAACCTTTCCTCTTTATAAGATGATTTTTCTCGGGCATTTTACACAGTGACAGAAAGCTGACTAACATAGTAGACAAAAAGAATCAGGAAAGAATACCCAATGGCCATGCCACCATTAGGTGTATGCCCTTACTATACCTGTGATTGGCTATTAACTGGTTCACATAATTAGGGAAACTTTGAATGAAGGCATTTGACAGAGGAAGCTGGGACATGGAACAAAGAGATCTGGAGACCCAGTTGGAAATAGAGTTATTTGTAACATACAAATCATTTGGTCACAGGTTTGTAGAACCAGGGCAAGGATTCAAATAAAGACCAACAGACCACATATATCTAGATGTTGACCAGCTAACAAACTGTACACTAAAAGGTCTCACTCTCTTACCCCTGAATGTTCATGACCTGGAAAGACAAAGGTGAATTTAGAATTCTTGATTTCTCATATGGTAAGACAGGGGGACAGACCCCCTTTATTCCTACCTCAGCCAAGAGCCTCCCCACATCCATTTGCAGGACACCAGCCTGCACCACCATGGTCTGTCCCCTGCCCTGCAGGCTGCCACCCTGCACAGCTAATCTTGAATCCAGGATTCATGGGAATAGTCCCCTGGATCTTGGGCCATCTGGGCAGAAGTTCTGGAGTCCTGAGTCCTGGATGAATGGTCTGGCAGGGGTGGGTGTGGACCTGAGCTCTGCTTAGATGTCTCCCTTGGTCCTTTGTCCCTGGGTCTCACTCCAGAGACAAAGGGAGACCAGGGTGGGGATCTCCAAAGGACAGAGCCTCCTGCCTGGGTCTCAGGGTGGTACTAGGTCACCTGGTTCCACCCACAGGGCAGGCTTGTCCAGAAAGTGAACTGGGCATAACTGGAGGCGATTTTGAGAGTTTCTCGTTAGACCTGGGATCTGAGGATCATCTTGGGATCACTGACGATGGGAGGGAAGCGGGATTTCTTTCACTGTGACTCTGCTTTGGGGGAGGAATCAGCCCTAAAATGCATTTCTCGTCACCTCTGGTAACAACGAAAAACTAAAAAACCAAAACCCAAATAGAATAAGGCAAAACAGAAATCCCTCTCGCTTGGCTGGCACGCGCGGCCTATGTCCGTGGGGCTTCCCCCTGCCAATGGCCTCGGCTCGGGCTCTCTGTCACCCTTCTGCTACATTCCCCTGCTCACTTCTTCCCTCTGCCCGCCCTCCCTGGCTCCAGTCTTAATCCCTGCCATGGCGACAGGGAAAACAACATAACATTAGCTGAATTTCAGAGCCCTTCTGAGAAGCTCAGGCTAGCAGGGGACCAGGAATTTCCATGACGAAGCAGACCAGAGGGAAACCTCAGCATCTGGGAGCAGTGACGAGGAAAACCTTGGGGTTGGAGGAAGAGGGAGCCTTCCAAAGGCCAGAGGAGGCCAGGCTGAGAGAATAAGGAGGGGCGCCCCAGAGGGAGGACACAGGGTTAACCTCCCAGGCGCCATGCCTGGGGTGGCTTGGAAGGGCGACGCCCGCAGCTGATTTATTCTGGAAGCGTGGAAAGCTGGTGATGCACTTCTGGCCACAAGACAGGACAGGTGAGAGAAAAGCAGGCGGGCTTCCGCTTCCTGGAGGGGGTGTGTTCGGGTCTCCTGGGGAGCACACTCTCCCACGCCTCTCATAAATGCCTACGAGCCTGAGGGCCCCGCTCCGCCTCGCTGGCTCCCTGGCCTTCTGGCACTTGGGCTGCCAACACCTGCCAACGACAAGGAAGCTGGGTACTGGGGCTGCAGCCTTTGGAAGCAGCTTATGAAACAGATGACTCATCCCTAGGGGCAGGAGGGGGCGCGGCTCTCGCCAGCTCAGCAAGAGCCAGTGCGCTATCAACTCAGTCCAAGTCGGCGTCAACCAAGTGCCAACCATGTGCCAAGCCAGTCCCCGGGGATGGGAAGAGGATGAGGCGTGGCCCCTGCTTCTGAGGACCAGGCATGCCCATAAGAAACTGCATGAATCCACAAACGAGGGGAGAGTCTGGCCGTAGAAAAGATTGCCCAGGCGACAGCGATGGAGGCAGGAGGAGGTTCTCCATCTGCATAGTCTCTTCCCAGGCCGCTTCTTCACGCCCACTCATCCAGTTAGTTGGCTCCAGTTAGTTGGCCCTCCACTCTTCCCCCCTTCCCCTGTCGAGGCTCAGCTCCTTGTCTGGGGTGTTGGTCCAGGTTCTTTGCACTCAGCACCCAACAACTTCCTTCAACTCAGATTGGCTCTCTCTCCCCTGCTTGGAAGCCTTCTACAATGTTAAGCCTCAATGTCCCTCACTCTGTGGCCCAGAGCTGCCTAAGGCCCTGGAGTAGAGTGGGCTTCAGTGGAGGGTCAACTATATCATCAAAGTCCCTGCCTCTTTCTGGATGTTGTCCTCTGAGACTCCATGGTGTTGTCTTCATGCTCAGGCAGGTTTTTCTTATGGTGTCAAAATGACTGCAGCAGTTCCAGACCTCACACCTGCACTTCATCACATGTAGAAAGAGAAGGAGAGAGATCTTCTCCTGAAGCTGCCAGAAAAGTTTCCTCTCATCTCTCAGATCAGAATGAGTCACTCAGACAAGAACAGATTTTTTTTTTTTTTTTTTTTTTTTTGGTACTAGGAATTGAACCTAGGGGCACTTAAACACTGAGCCACATCCCCAGCCCTTTTTTAAAAAATATTTTATTTAGAGACAGGGTCTTGCTGAGTTGCTTAGGGCCTCACTAATTTGCTAAGGCTGGATTTGAACTCACAATCCTCCTACCTCAGCCTCCCTAGCCATGGAATTACAGGCGTGTGCCACCGCACCCAGCAAGAATGGACTTTTGCTGATTGGCCTATGCTGGGCCTATTTACCCCCGCTTAACTAGAGTAGAGTTGACTTACTGCAACACATTTAGGAAGAGTAGGGAGTGGGCCCTCGAAGGAAAACCGGTAGCTACCAAGAGAGAATGGGTGTTGAGAAGGCACCAGGGTCCCCTGCAGCACCTTCCAGCATCAACCCCGACAAGCCCCACAGAGCTGCTTCCTGCTCCTAACACACCACGTTCCTCCCAGTCTCTTAAAGCCCTGACTGTGCAGTCCCTGCCCTGGGACCTCTTTTTGCTCCTCTTGCTCAGGGAACACCTACTCATTTTTGAAGCCCTTGCCCATAATCACCTTCTCTATTCTTTAGACATCATGATCACCTGAAGGACAGAAACCAAATTCTTATTCACTCTTAGCACATGCAACCTGTGTCACATAGTAGCTGCTCAATAAAGACCTGTCGAGTGATTGAATTCTGCTGATGAGACGACGATATTTCCAAGGTCTACAGCAAGGAACTGGTGTGTCTTCAAACTCTCTCCCCAAAGTCTAAAAATGTAACAGACAGAGATGAGCAGAGCTGTAACGTGCCAGCCAATGATGACTTCATGGAAAGGCATGTGGAAGAGTAGGATTCTGTCCAAGAGTCTCCAGTGTCATCCCAGAAGGAGGGCGGGCTCCCTCACAGGCTGGCAGGAACATTTACATTCCTAGAAGTGGAAAGGGACTATCAGACCATCACCATTTAGACTCTCCTGCTGGGAAGAGACGGGAGTGGCCGGCTGACAGGCACTCCCGCCTGGCTGGCAACTCCAGTCTCCTTGTCCCTTGGTAAGCCGGCTCTCTGGTTTGCCATTCGATCTGCATTTCTTTGGTGCAGATTGGTCTCAGACCAACACTACCTGGTGGTGTTCTCTTCTACCTTAATCACAGAACTCCCAAATTTTAACTGATTGAATGATCACCTAGAATAGCGTCCTTTACTCTGCCTCTCTTGCAGCTAGGTAGGACCATGTGACTAAATCCTGGCCCATGGGATGTGAGTAAAAGTTACATGTGTGTAATTTCTTGGAAATACTACCAAAGGAAGGGTAGTGTTTTCTCCTCCTCCTCTTCTTCTCCTTGTTCCCCTCCCCTGCCCCCAGCTCTCTCCCCGATCCCGCCTAGAAGGCAGATGTGCTAGCCGGAACTGGAGGAGTCATCTTGGACCGTTGAGGAATTTGAAATGAAATGAAGGCTAAGGTCAAAGGGACCTAGGTTGACCATTACTGCAATATAACCCCAATATAACCCTGATGGCTGCCTGGACATTTACATAAGAGAAATGCATTTATTTCTCTCTTGTTTAACCCTCATTTGACACTAGCAGCTAAACCTAATTCTAGTCTGATAAGGGAAAGGAGCTATTCTGAACGGTAGCTTGCATTTTAAAATGTTATTACTAGAAAATTTTAGGTTAAATTCATGGTTCACAGCAAATTTATTTCTGGCTTTGTGTGTGTGTGTGTGTGTGTGTGTGTGTGTGTGCGTGCGCACGCGCACACTGGGGATCAAACCCAGGGCTCACACCTAGGGGGAACACCGTACAGCGAGCCACATCCCAAGCCCTCACACCACATTACTTTTGGACAGCACTTCTCTGAAGCTTGTCACCCCTGAACTGACATCAGTTTCCTGAACCACGCGAAGCTGGGAGATGTTCAGAAACCAACCCCACATTGGCCCACCAAAGGGCAGACACTGGCTCTGCCTCTGGTCCTGTCTTCTATTCATTGGAAGCCCCGCCCCACTTGCTAAACTACCTTATCTGCAACCTAAACAGGTGTAAGTCTTGACCCAGGTCACGGCTAAAACCAAAAGGAAAAAGAAGAGAAAATAAGAGGTGACTGGGAATCTTGGAAGGAACACATCTGGAATCCAGGCCGCAGCACTGAGCTAAGACACCAGACCTCGCACACACGTGAGCGTCTTTTATTGGCAGCAGAGAATCAAATTTTAGCCCCCTTGAGCCTTCTTGGAAGGAGAACTCAGAGAGGGATTTAGTATTCAGACCTGCAGGAGAAATTCAGCTGTCTATCCACAAATTTAGTCTGAAGGAGAGAAAGGAGCATGTCCTTTTCTCGTGAGCCTAGGTCCCCTCCTCTGGGGGTGCCCAAGACCCATGTATGGGTCAACAGAAGCCATCTTGAACTAGCAATAGAAAGAAAACTTTCTGAAGGAATCCTGGGGTACCTACAGAAGCCACTGGAACCCAGGCGGTAGCTCTTCCTGCAGATGTCATCTGTACTTGGGCTTCATTCTCCCTCCTCTTCTGCTCCGGCTTCAACACACACACGCACACTTTCCTCATTTACAGCTCCCTCATTCAGGGGACCAAGTCAAATCCATTGACTGCCTCTCCACCTCCAAATTCCTAAGAATGTGAGTGACCAAACCTTGGACAAGTGTCCACCTCTGACCCACAGGAACTAGAACCAAGGTCACATATGTCCTTGTGTCTGCCGCCACTCACCTATTGGAGTGACTTCTCCAGGAAGGGAGTCACTGTGAGCTGGACAGGTAGCATCAGAGGTGTCCATCACAAGCTGGGAGCAGTCGCCGTGTGTCCTGTTGCCCAATGCCATAGGTGTCACCATGGATGAAACTGTGATCCCTGCTCTTTTACAGATGTAGGAAACCGAGGCATCACATGCCCAGGGTCACATGGTTAGTTAAGGGCAGAGCTGAAAACCAGCCCCTGGAGACCTGCTTTCAGAGTCTGAGCCTGGTTTTCATTATCTGTTGGGTTTTGCAGTCTTGGGGATTGAACCCGCAACCTTGTGCATGCTAGGCCACTGGGCTACATGCGTCCTCAGCCCTTTTATTTTATTTTGATACAGAGTCTCACTAAACTGCCAAAACATAGCTTTGACCTTGTGATCCTCCGGCCTCAGCCTCCTGAGTTGCTGAGATTACAGGTGTGTGCCACTGTGCTCGCCTAAGTCTGGGCTCTTCACCACTGAATTCTTTTCCCAGAAAGGGAGCCCAGGAAGGGTGGACATTGCCTTCCTCCTCTGTGGGACAGCCTCTATTTTCCCTGAAGAAGACCTCATGTCCCCTCCTCTGGGTGCGCCCTGGTTTTTATTGACATCTCCATGATCATACAGCCATCCAAATGGATGACCAGGTGTGAATGACTGACCAGGGAGGAGCATGGGAGGTACAGAAGACCTCAACCTAGAGGAGACTGAGTCCCACCCCCACGAGGTCAGGTCAAACTGGAGGAGGAAGCAGCACGAATCCTGCTGCAGCCTGTCACTGGACTAGGTGCTCTCCAAGGTCACAGGCCAACTATTTCCTGGGCTGTCAGACCAGAGAAAAAGGTACAGCTGCAGGCAGTACTGGGTCCACACCAGCCGTGTCAGCCACCCCTGCCCTTCCCAGTCTCTTCCTCACCCTGCACCCAGGTAGATATTTCACAGGACAAGCTTACCAGTCTCTCTCCTGAGCTTCAGCCAAGTCCGGCTGCCTGTGACCAGCCCACAAGGCCCAGCAGGCCCGGGGCCTCTCTTTCTTCCACGACCGTCTCTACCACCCTCAACTCCATGCAAACAACTTCCGTTCTCCCACCTTCCGCCCAGCACCCGATTCCCTCACTGTCTCCATCCGGTCTCAGCTTAAGTGTCACAGCCTCGGGGAAGGCTGGGTGACACTCTGGGCTCATTCAGGCCCCCATTCGTGACCCCACAGTCCTCGACTATTTCCTGTCGACTGCTTGTCACAATTTGTGATCACACGCCCTTTTGTGGTTTCCTTGTGTCCACAGGCCCCAAAACAGTAGAGCCCCGGTCTGGCTGGCTTCCTGCTTTATCCCGGCATCTGAGTGGGGTGCAATGTATACTCGTTGAATAAATTAATAAAATGAAATAGATCAGGAAACCAGCAACATGAGATCGAGCAACCTCAGAAGCAAAGGAAGAAGTGGGCACAGAAATGTGTGACAATATTCAATAAGAGAGGATTTAGGACACTCGGGAACACTGGGCAGCAACCTGGGACCAGAAACCCTCATGGCCTTCCTAGAAGGTTTGCGTATCCGTTGACCTCCTCTGAGAGGGTGATGACCAGAGATTTGGGTGCCCAGAGGGGCCACCCTCATTCTTCTGTGCAGGAACTCTGTCCCCAGTCTTTCCTGGAAAGAAGATACCACGCAAAGGAGCCCTTCTATTGGTTGCATGGAACTCCTATCTGGAAATTCTGGTTGCAGCAAGATTTGGCCTCCATTGCTGAGTCTCAGCTTCTCTGTCTGTAAAGTTTTATCTGAGCAAGTGAGATTCTTGCTGAAAATAAACCTTCTAATTCCCACGGGCAGGCTTAGAATTGTGGAAAGTGGCAAAAGCCCAGTACAGAGCAGTGGAAAGGAAACTGAGCAAGCAGACAGGACCTGACTTCACCGCCTCGCTGGCCCTCCTGTTCCTCTTTGCAGGCATTGAAGAGTCGGATGCATGACTCTGAGAGCCCTTCCATTGTAAAAAGTCTATAATTCTATGGAAAATTATTTTAGGAACTGAAGTTGCCTTTTAAGGTCCTAAAGTAATTTTCTCAACAGTAAGCAATAGTGGTAAACCATATAAACTAACTCTTATATAATGATCCTATGGACAAAAAGCCCCATGACCAGTCCTTCTTATGCGAGACTCTTGACATAGGAGGGACCAAGCCACAGAGATGGTGAGCAATTTATCCAGAGTCACACAACAGGTAGGTAGTAGAATTCGAATCTAAGCCCAAACACAACAGATACTTCTAATTATTACCAGCTTCTGCCTAATCCAGTTAGTCATCTGAACAGCTGGGGATTAGTGTATTCACTCAGGTGTCTGAGTCAACATTATGAATCAGAAGTATTAATGCTAGCCTGTCTTGTTGAGAGAGAGTGAAAAATGAGCCGTTGAGTCTTTCTGCAGTGGAACGCTACATAAAACAGGCAAGAGATGTCAGAAAAAACAAACAAACAGCAACACGGTGTCCCAGCTACATAAAGACTCAGTGACCTGGAGAGATTTCGATTCTGCCGACAGCATCAAGTTCTCAGCACAGTGGGGGAAGATTGGGGCGGGAAGGATCTGCTTACCAGGACCCACAGAAGGCTGGCAGCTGAGGCGCGCCCACACCGGCTCCTCGCTCTCCCAGGGCAGCTGGAGATCAAGCAGACAGAAGCCCAGAGTGCAGGCCACACTGTCAGCTGCCCGAGGAGCTGCTCTGCTCCCTGACCTCCCATCCCCACGACGCTTGCTGACAGTCTTCAACATGGGGATGGTCAAGTCACGTGCTTTGACAGGCAGACAGATAGCGGAGGTTGCAGGGAAGGTGGGAACGGCAGCCAGTTCAGTCTTCGTGTGAAATATGTTGATTTTTTAAATATTGGAAACTAATTCAAACCCATAGCAAGACAAACAATACGCACAAGTAAGCCAGAAATAGCCTGAGGGTCCCTTTGTCATCCTTGCTTTCTGTCACCAAGGGGAGGATTTTCATTAGAGGACTCAATACTAGAATGCCACCAAAGCTTCCTCCTCTAACGCTGCATCCACCCTCCCTGGGGAGGCTGTGGGGGTGAAGACTTCCAGTAATTCCTAAACCATCTGCTGTGAGTGGCCATCTCAGGACCCGTGCCATCTCCTCTGTGAAGATCAATGTCTTACAGATGACTCCGCGGGGACAGAGCAGGAGGCCCTGGGGGTGGGCCCCAGACAGTGGGTCCACCAGAGGTTTTGGGAATCCTGGTTCCCTTGGAACTGTGAAAGGATCAGCTTCTACATGGGGCACCCTGATCAGGGCATCAGGTTCCAGTGGAGTGAGCCAAGCAGAAGGGAGATGTCCCCACCCCATCACCCTGTTCACCAGGGTCTTCAAGGTCAACACCAGTGTTCCAGGCTTCCAGGAAGGGCAAAGGGCAGTGGCAGACCACGCACCAGAAGGAAGTGTGTCACTTTCTCTCTAGGCCAAAGAGAACTGAGCAAGTTCTCTCTTGCAGGCAGAGCTCTCGAGTGACCAGTGCCTCACAGACAGAAGGGACGTCAAGTCCCTTCCTCACTGTCCCGAGGAGGACACCAATCTCTATGTCTCTAAGACTAAAAACGAACCCCAAGCCCCAAGCCCTGCAAGCAGATATCCAAAAGAATCTGACTTTGTTTCAAAGTCTTCGGTTCCTTGGAAGGCAAATGGCCACATCTCTCCTGGGTGGAACTCAGCCAGCTGGCCACTTCACAGGTCTCTGGGAGCTGAGCTGCTCAGCTGTCTTCTCTGAATGTCACATCCCTCCTTCATAAAACGAGGATAAGGATCCCTGCCCTGCCTGCTAGGCAGAACTGTTGAGAGGTTCAGATGAAATGAGGTAGGAGAAGCACTTTCCAGACCCAGAAGTGCTTCGTAAATGCAAATCGGGATCATTTTAAACTTTTACAGCCTTAAACCCCCAAAAGTCCTATGAAAAGTCTAATGGGTGTCATAAATGCCAGACGTTAATGTCTGTCATTTATGGGCAAGTACTTCAGGGTCTCACTTTGGGACTGTTTATTCTTGCTTTATGCATAATTTGAATAAACTTGATCTCTAAGTAAGCAGATCAATTACAACAAGGAGAGTTTGTTGGAGGCGCCCAGATAGCAGACTGAAGTGAAAATTACCCAATAACTTAACATATGCACATGTACTACATAGAAAAAGTGATATTATCCATGCACATACATGCACATAAATCTATATGTGCATGTGTAAGTGTAATTAATTTGTACTTTACTCAAATTTCCTTTTTTGGTTCCAGGATTCCTTCAGGATGTCACATGACATTGAACTGTCTACATGGGCTCTACCTTTCCATATTTGTGCTCTTTCTAAGGTATTCATTATGCACAGCCCACTCTTAAGTAGTGGGCTTCATCTCCTTGAGGGGGAAATGTCTACATAAATTGAGATCTTTCTGCATGGAAGATTTCTTCTCTACTAATTTATTTAATCATTTATTTATATCAGTATAGACCCATGGATATTTACTTTATACTTTAGACTTAAAATTGTTCAGCTTGTTCCATATCCCCTTGTTATACTCCCCTCAATGTGGAGTTTGGGGAGTTTTTTTAAGCACTTTTTTACTTTCTGGCACTATGAGAATCTCTGGGTTCATCTTACATATTTCCTGCCCCTGACATCCATTTCTTCAAAAGGTCCTGCTTCTTTCATTAGAAACTAGTATTTGAAACCAAATCTGGCGAGGCTCTGTTCAATCCCCAGCACTATGAAGGAGGAGGAGGAGGAGGAGAAAAAGAAGAAGAGGAAGAGGAGGAGAGTAGTAAGAAAAAAAGAAACCAAGTCTGAGTGTTACCAGGGTGACGTTGCTCATTGAGCCTCTAAGCTGACAAAGCATACCTATCTATCTGTCTATACATCTTTCTTCAGTTAAAAATCCACACATAACCTAAACAGGAGCTCATACATGTGTCTCCAAGTCCAATCCATTATACATGGATCATTCTAGCCTCATCCTTTGTTTATCTCATTCCAACAGTGAAACACCTGGCTTCCATCTTCTGCCATCAAAGTACTTAATTGTCCAGCTCCTGTATGTATATGTATTAGTGTCAGACCTGTTAATCTGCACTTCCCTGGGGGAAAAAAAAAAAAAAAAAAAAACTTTAGCAGTTACAGTACAGTGCTTATGTGCAGTTCCCTTTGCCTTTAGTCTCACAGACTCCACTTATTTCCAAAGTTTCTTAGATCACTCACATTTACTCCCAATCTCTTCAGTGAAGATTTTTGATGAATTCATCAGACAGATTATTTTGTCAACCTACATTCTATCTCGGGATTTCAACTCCCTAAAAGAATTTTTGAAGTTTGTTTACACTAAAATTCATTCTTTGTATTGTGAAGTTTTGCAGTTTTTGACAAACACATCACGTCATATACCCACCGTTACAGCATTATGCAGAGTACTTACAGCACCCTAAGAAAATGCTTCACCTATTCGGCCCCCTCCTGTCTACCCAATCCCTAGCAACCACTGATCTTTGTATTTTCTCTCTAGTTTTGTCTTTTTCAGAATGTCCCATACTTGGAATCACACGTTATGTAGTCTTGTCACATGGGCTTCTTTCACTTAACAATATGCATTTAAGGCTCCTCCATGTCTTTTCATGGCTTGATAGCCCATTTCTTTTTATTGCTGGATAATATTCCATTGTATAGATGTACCACAGTTTGTTTATCCACCCAACTATTCAAAGCTGGTTGCTTTGAATTTTTAGTGATTATGAATAAGTTGCCATTAATAATCACATGCAGGCTTTTGTGTGAGTGTAAATTTTCAATTCATTCGGATAAATTCCTAGGAGCATGATTGCTGGATTATATATAAGACTATGTTTAGCTTTGTAAGATGCTGCCAAACTCTTCCAAAGAGGCAGTCCTGTGAATGAGAATGAATGAGAATTACTGTGACTTCACATCCTACCCAGCATTTGGTATTGACAGTTTTTGTTTTTGTCTGTTTTCTGTCATTCTAATAAGTCTGTAGTGGTATCTCATTGTTATTCAAATTTGCAATTTCCTAAGAGCAAATCACTATAAATAATGTTGATCATCTTTTCATATGCTTATTGGACATCTGTATATCTTTTTTGGTGGAATGTTTGTTCAGATCTTGCTCATTTTTTAATAGGGTTGTTTGTTTTCTTATTGCCAAACTCAACATTACCTACATTTTCTCCTAGAAGTTCTATATTTAAGAAGTTTTGTATTTAATATTTAAGAAGAAGTTTTGTATTTAATATTAAGTCTGTGATCCACTTTGAACTAATTTTTGGAAACGTGAGGTCTATATCTAGATTCAATTTTTTGCACATGGACATTCAATTGTTTCAGTACTATTTCTTTGTTGCTGTTGTCGTTGTTCTTTTTAGATATACTGAATAGTAGAGTGTATTTTGACAAATTATACATACATGGAGTGTAATTTATTCTAATTAGGATCCCATTCTTGAGGTTGTACATGATGTGGAGTTTCACTGGTGGTGTGTTCATATAAGAATATAGGAAAGTTATGCCAAGTGTCCTATTCCAGTACTATTTCTTGAAAAGACTTTCCTCTCTCCATTGTATTGCCTTTGTTCTTTGATTAAAGATCATCTGACTATGTTGTATGATTCTGTGGCCAAGCTCCCATTTTATTCCATTGATGCGTGTGCCTATTCTTTCACCAGTACCACTCCATCTTGTTAATTGTGACTTTACAGTAACTCTGAAAGTCAAGTAATTTGTCAATGAATGAATGAAAATGGAGAATACCATGCTAAGTGAAATAAGCCAGACTCAGAAACTCAAAGGCCAAATGTTTTCCCTCATATGCAGAAGCTAGAGTAAAATAAAGGAAGGTGGAGGGAAGGATAGGATAACATAAAGAACCAATCAATGTAAATTAATAGACAAATGAAAGGAAGTCCAGTAGAAAAAGGAGAATAGGAAAGTGGAGGGAGGACAAGAGGGAAAAGGAGGCCGTCCAGATCATGAACTGAAATCAATTCCCATGCACATACGAGTTTGTTAGGAAGAACCCAACTACTATGTATAATTATAAAGCTCTACTTAAAAAAATAAACAGGTATTAAGAGCCTTCAACTTTGTTCTTCAGTATTCCACTGGCCATTCTAGGTCTTTAGTCTTTACATAAAAATTTTAGAATCAGTTTGTTGATATCTATAAAATAGTACACTGGAATTTTTGTTCAGATTATGCCAAGTGTACAGGTCAAGTTAGGAAGAACTGACCTCATAAGAGTATTGAGTCTTCTGATTGATGAACACAGAACAGCTCTCCATTTATTTAAATCGTCTTTGATTTCTTTCTTCAGTTTTGTGGTTTCCACATATAGATCCAGTACATATTTCACTTAATTTATACATGCTTCACTTTTTTCCATGCTATTCTAAATGACACTTTTTAAACTTCAATTGTTCATTGTTGATATGTGGGAATAATTGATATTCGTATATTATTTTGTAACCTGAAACCTTACTATCCTTGCTAACTAATTCCATGGTATGGCTTTTTTGTTGGTTTTGTTTGCTGCTGTTTTTTTTTTTTTTTTTTTTTTTTTTTTTGATTCTCTGGGCTTTTCCACATGGACAAGTCATCCATGAAAAGAATGTTATTTCTTCTTTCTCTTTTTAAAATTTTTTTTCATTTTATTTAATTTTCTCATCTTATTGTACTAGCTAGGGCTCCCAGTACAATGTTACAGGAGTTTCCAGTTTCTCAACTTTTGGTAAGATGTTAGTTGCAGGCTTTCTGTAGATGTTCTTTATTCAAATGAGGAAGTTTCCTGAGAGTTTTTTTATAAAGAATGGAGTGTAGATTTTGTTTTGTTTTCTTCTATCTTTGTTTTTATAGAATCAAACCCAGGGCCTCAGGCATACTAGGCAAGTGCTCTATCAACGGAGCTATATTTCCAGCCCTAGAAAATGGATTTTGTCAAATGCTTTTTCTGAATCAATTGAGAAAATCTTATCACCTATCTTCTTTAGCCTATTAACATAGGGAATTACTTGGATTGATTTTTGAACATTGAATTAGACTTGCATACTGGGTATAAATCCCACTTGGTCATGCTGTACAATTCTTTTTCTACATTTTGTTGAGGATTTTTGCAATTACGTAGATGACATATAATAGTCTTTAGTTTTCCTTTCTTGTAACATCTTTTCTGGTTTCAGTTTTAGAGGAAATTCTGCCCTCAAGGAGTGTGTCAGGGAATATTCTACCTCTATTTTCCAGAAGAGATCAGAGAGAAGTGGTACATTCTTTCTTAAATGTTTAGTAGAGTTCACCACCGAAATCATCTGGGAAGATTATTAATTATTAGTATGATTATTAATAATATCAGAAAGACTATTTGTTATGATTTGATTTTGTTAATTGATACAGGCCTATTCAGAATATTTTTCCTTGTGTATTTTAGTAGCTTGCGTTTTTCAAGGAAATAGAGATACATAGATAGATAGACAATTGATAGGTAGACAGACAAACAGATGGACAGAAAAGTTGGGAACAAGATACACCTTCCAACAGCACTGCTTCTGCCCATGCGGCTCCGGTTCTTCTCCCTCTGCCCAACACCAGCTCATTCTGTCAAAGTGCAGCAAGCCACCAGGAGGACTGGCAGCAGACCCATCCAGTTGAGAGGATCTCACTTAGTTTGGAGTGGGAGGCATGCTCATGGTCAGCCCCTGGGACCTACTGCTTCCAGCTAGGCCCCGCCTCCTATGGCTTCCACAACTCCCAACAGTCCATTTCAGTATGAATCCATTAAGAGCCTTTATGATCCAATCACTTTCCAAAAGCCCCACCTCTGAACATTGCAGCTTTGGGGACCAAGCCTTCAATACATGAGCCCTTAGGGGACATTCCAGATCCAAACCATAGCATATATCAATTACACTTTTTATACATATGTCAATTATTTTTAGGAGATTTTTTAGAACTTTATTTTAGGTACAAAGAGCTAGTCTGTTCTCTTTCATTGAGTGGCTGTCTCATGCAATCCATTTGCGGAAGATCACTTAGTCCAACTTAATGAAGCCTATGTCTTTCGTGTACCAACAGAAACATGCCGGCACATGTCAAGGTGGTATTTCTAGATCAGATGGTGCTGTTTGAACAGACATGGCAACAGTAAGAACCCAGGCTGAATTTTCAAGGATGGCTCCAACAGAGCTGTTAGTGACACATCTTGCTTTCAAGGATGCAGCGAGGCAAAAGATACAATATATCAATTATGCTTTTTAAAAAACCCTTTTTTTCTATCTGCCCTAAGGTTAACAATATAAAGGTATAACTAATTTATGTCCATCTTCAAAGAGCACTATACTACTTCATGTATAATGCAAGCACCTCATAACAGTGTATCCAATTACTCCTCCTATCCCAGATGACATGCTATCATTTATTTCTCATTTATATGCTATAATCACCCAATGCATTTTTACGATATTATTTTAAATAATTATATTCTATATCAACTAAGAATGAAAAAGTAAAATTTCATTTTGTCTTTATTATTTCCCTTTTCAGTGCTCTTCCTGTCTTTATGCAGTTCTGATCTTATTTCATTTTTCTTTTCCCTGAAAAACTTCTTTTAACATTACTGACAGGGTTGATCCTATGGTGATGAATTCTCTCAGTTTTCATTTGAAAAGTTCTTTACCCCTTCTTAACTTTTAAAAGATAATTTCACTAGTTACAGAATTCTGCTGGTGTATTTTTTTTTATTATTTTGACACTTTATTTCACTCTAATCCATCTGGCTTGCATGGATTCTGACAAAAAATCCTTTGTAATTTTATCCTTGTTCCTCTATACACAAAGTGGTTTTCTCCTCTAGGCCTTTGAAGATTTTCTCTTTGTCTTCAGTTTTCTACTTTTTGAATATAATTTGGCCAGCACGTAGATTTTGTACTTGGTGTTTTCTAAGCTTCCTGGATCTATGGTTTAGTGTCTGTCCTTAATTTTGAAAAATTCTCATCTTTTGTGACTGCAAATATAACTTCTGCTCTCTTTTCTCTTTCTTTAACTTCTGCTATTCTGCTTATGTGAATACTATAATTTTTTAATCATACTATACTTATATACAAATATATATATATACATATATATATGTATATATATAACATGCTGAGGATTGAACCCAGTGCCTCACACGTGCTAGGCAAGTGCTCTACCTCTGAGCCACAACCCCAGCCCCTCCCTATACTTTTTAGGTGTTCTCTGGGGGCCTTTTTGGAGTGACTCTTTTTCCCTCCTTTGAATTTTAGTTTGGAAAATTTCTATTGACATATCTTCAAGTTCACTGATTCTTGCCTCAGTCAATTCAGTCTACTGATGAGACCATTAAAGACATTCTTCATTTCTGTGGCAATGTTTTTTATTTCTAGTATTTCCTTCAGATTCTTAGTTTTCAACTCTCTGGTTATATTGTCTATCTGTTCTTCCATGTTGTCTGCTTTTTGTCTTAGAGTCTATAACATACTAGTTATCTTAAGTTCCCTTTCTGACAAATCCAAAATCTGTGTCATATCTGACTCTGGATCTGATGCTTGCTTTGTATTTTCAGATTGTTTTTGTTGTCTTTTAGGGTGACTTGTAAAGTCTTGTTGTTGTCACTTTTGTTGAAAGGCAACTGTGATGTAGAGGGTAATAAGAACTGAGACAAAAGTCTTTGTGTGAGGTCATGTATTAAGCTGGCTTGGAGCTAGGCCATGTTTAATGTTTCGCTGCAACTGTAGGTGATGGATCCTTCAAATCTCTCTAGTATCCTTATTTTCACCTTCTACACATCTTTAGGCTTTCCTACAAACTCCTCCTTAAATAGAGTCTGCACCTTGCATCTCTTTCGGATATAATCTACTGGAGCCCTGATGATATGGTCATAATATGAGGAGGTGGCATATGAAGAGGGAAAATGTTCTATAATCTTGCAGTTTAGTTTTTTAGTCAGCCTATGTCTCTGGGATGTTGCCTTCGCAAATGTTTCTTAGCTTCCCTCTCCTTTTAGGTGAGACAGAAAGTCTAAAGGGGGCTAGAGTTGGGTTGTTCCCCTTCCTCCCAGGTAGGCTGAGACTCTGGTAATAAATATTTCCCCTGAACGGTAGGCTCTTGTTATAAAGTGTGTTTCAAAATGGATTCTTTTCCCTTCCCTTTGGTAAAGTTCCAGGAAGTAAAACTCACAACAGTGTGGGGACTCGTAGGATTGCAGCTCTCAGGACCCTCAAAACAGTGCACCCTCGTCCTCTAGCAGTTTGTCACAGTATCATTATCCTACCAGAACACAGATCCAACCACTCTGCGACAGGTAAGTTAGTCTCAGCTGTATTTCTCTGTATTTTTCTCTGTAGATGTTAAGACAGTAGTGGTTTGCTCTGCCAGTTCTCTAATAGATCTAAGAAAAGTTGGTGGTTTTCAGTTTGTCCAACTTTTTCTTCTTAGAAAGACAGGATTAACAAATTTCACATTTTTTACAAGCCACAGATGATTGAGAAGTTGATTGGTTTTCTCAATACTTATACATGAAATTCAAAATACAGTTAGTCCTCTGTATCCACAGGTGCTGCCTCTCTGGATTCAACCAACAAGATGGAAAATTTTAATTGCATCTGCATTGAGCTCGTACAGACTTTTTTTCTTGCCATTACTTCTAAATAATGCTGTATAACAACTACTACTTAGGCGGCATTTGCAGTGTGTTAGATAATATAAGAAATCTAGAGATAATCTAAAAAGTACTAGAATGTGTGTGTAGGCTACATGCAAATAGTGTGCCATTTTCTATATGGGATTTGAGTACTGGTGAATTCAGTCCCACAGAGATGCTGAGAAGTGATGGCACATAGCATTCTGTCACAGCATCCTATACACAAATTCATAAGGGCAAGAGAGTGCTGTTATTTTAAGTACCCTAAGTCATCAAAAAAAAAAAAAAAAAAAAAAAAACAAGTTATGTTTCCAATGCTCTACTAAACAAAACAAAGAAGAATGTATATGGTTTTGAATGTCCATTAGAATAATTTAACTTTAAACTTGGCTCCTAAGGATGAAACTTTTTAACCCTGTAGAAGAATTCATCCTTAGGTGAGATTTTACCACAGGCTCAGAATAGCTGAGGAAGAGTTTCTAAATCAGGGTGATGTCCTCCTTTCCCCCCTTTGTTATTATGTAAGAAAATAACTACTCTTTAGAGACTTATACATGAACCATTTCTTCATAGAAATGGTCCCTGGGCCAGATTCCTTATAGCAACTGGAGGTGAGGTTCCCAGTTCACTCCCAGAGGGAGAGGTGCCCTGCTCTGCTCTGATCTGGAAATCTCCATTTGGCTCCTTCTCTCTCTGACTAGAAAAGCTGACCTTTCAGAAATCCCCCGGTTTTCCTGAGAGCTGGTTTACTGAAACAAAGGTGCCATACTTGATGTGCTAATGAATTCAGGCAGAGGCCTAGTGGAATGAGGTTACAGGGAGGTGTTGGGAAAGTTTCTTTCTCTCTGCTTAAAAAAGTTGGCCTTTCTTTTTGTAAGTAGGTGTACACACACACACACACACACACACACACACACACACACACACACCAACCCTCTAACCTGAAAAGCTTTGACTTTCTCGCTACCCCAAATTATTCAAGGTAATTCTTCTATATCTGAGATCTCAGAATGCTCAGGTTCTGGCCTGATTTCTGCTCTTCTCCTTCTAGAACCCAATCCCCTTTCTCAAATTTCAGTCTTTTACCAATCTCATTTCCATGGCCTTCCTCACATTTAACAGGCTAGTATCTTCTCTCTTCTAGATTGAAAGCATCTTAAGTCTTCTTCTTTTATCTCTTTTATCTCCCAAAAGCATTTAGCATCCACACTACCTTGACCAAACACACTTAACAAATTTTTATGGTTTTCATTTATTCCTCTAATTATAATAATAACATGTATTGAGTACTTAAACTATGTGCTAGGCACTGTTCTAGAAACTTCTTATGTATTAATTCATTTAATCCTCCAAACAATCCAAGTATTATCCCCATTTTTACAGATGGAGAAACTAGGGCACAAATTAGTTAAGCAACTTTCCCCAGGTCGTGGAGCTAATAAGTCATCACAGAGCCGAAGTTTGAACCCCATCTACGTCTGGCTCCATTGACTATCTTCTAAACCACTTGGCTGTACCGTACCACCTTCCCCAGTACGCACAAGACCCTGAAATGACTTATCAGTTTAGTTTCCCCTGAGTTATCCTGTGCTGTCCTGGCAACAGAACCACTGGTTGGGGTAGAAGACAAGTTTCACTGGCCCTGGCGGCGGCCATGGCGGTGGTAGTGTGGTGATAATGACAGTGCTGTGCTGCTAAGGATGGTGGTCATGATATTGATAGCTGTGGTGGTGGTGGTGATGGTGGTGTGATGGTGGTGGAGGGAGTGACGGTGGTAGTGATGTGGTGGTGGTGGTGGTGATGTGGTGGTAATGGTGGTAGTGGTAGTGGTAATGGTGGTAGTGATGGTGGTGAAGGTGATGGTGGTGATGGTGGGGTGGTGATGGTGGTGGTGGTGTGGTGGTATTGGTGGTGGTGTGGTGGTAATGGTGGTATAACAGTGGTGGTAGTAATGGTGATATTGATGGTGATGGTAGTGACAATGTGGTAGTGGTGGTGATGGTTGCAGTGATGATGGTGGTGTGGTGATATTGGTGGTGGTGGTAGTGGTGGTGATGGTGGTGGTGGTAGTGGTGGTGGTGGTTGTGGTGGTCAGCTGTACAGTTTCCCAAGCACTTTTTTACATGTTTTCTCATGGTGCAAAAGAAAGAGAACAGGATTCACCATCAGAAGACAGCAGTTTGAGACACAACTCACCACCTACTGGTTGTTATATTTGGCAATTGCATTCTCCCTCTGCACCCCATTTGCTTCATCTATTATGATCTAAGGGGATAATTATATGTCTTAAGTTGGTTCCATGGCTCACATGAGCTGCCTCTCAGGAAGGGCTAATATACCACTACTATGCAGGGTTTTAGATTCTGGTCCTCTTGCTCAGACGCCTGGCTAAGGAGAAAGGGAGTCTCCAGGAGCAACATGGTGTGATGTACAAACAAAGCCTTTGGTCTGATGTGGGGGACGAGGATGGCCCCTGGCCTGCAGGCTGGCCACTTTGTTTGATTTCTGCCATCGTCAGTTGGCTCTGTGGAGCTGATTGCTCTCTTCCTTTGGTCCTTTGGTGGAAGTGCACACATTTCCCAAAGAAAAGTCATGCCTAATATAAGCAAAAAGATCTCTGGATATGAAATGGGGAAGTACGAAGTCTAGCCCCAGCTGGGTCACTATCTCTGTAGATAAGAGAGCGTCCTCCTCCTCCCCAGCCTACCCCTCCCACCCGTGTGGTTAGACTGGCTGTCTCTGAGGACATGTCCAATTGCAAGAACCTGTGGTCTTGGATCTAGGTGTGGGTGGGCTCCCTGAACAGCCTTCCTCTGGAACAGGGCAGACAGCACCAAAACCCAATTAGAAGACTAGGGTTCCAGAATCCCACAGGCTGAGCCCTCACTTTACCCCGAGCTGGCTCTGGCCAGGGGCAGGAGGAACCAGGCCTGTGGGCAATGCCAGGCCTCAGCCAGCGCCCTCAACCCCACAGCCCTCAGCTCCACACTAGCCAAGCTTTGTTTTGACAAGGTCCAGGGAGAAATTTATTGATATAATCTGCAAGTCGATTGGCCACATTAAGAACTCAGCTTCCCCTTCCCTCGGTCCCACTGACTACAAAAGGACCTTTGTCTGCCGTGGGGCTGCCAGTCCAGGATGTGACCACCAGACAGAATTCAACCTTTAATGGGCTGCAGTGTCTGCTCAGAACACATGACTCCTCCCGTGCCGGATGCCCTCTGCGCCAGTCCAGGTCAGGGTGGCAGGGCTGGTGGCTGCGCAGAGGAGGGCCTGGGGTGAGCACTGGCTGAGGCCACCCTTCTTTCATACCTCCAGGAAGGTGACCAAGGGGTTTTCCTTTCTCTTTCCCTGTGGTTCCCTCTTAGAGGAGCTGTCCAGATCTCACCTGGGTCAGGAGCCTGCCTCATCTCCCCTTCCCCCTTCTCATCTTCCTGCCTAGCGAGGTGGCTGGCCGGGCTCCATCACACCTGAGGGTTGACGTGTGAGGCAGAGGAAACTGCCTCAGGCACCTTGCTGCTCTGTAGGTCTTCCACCCAGCTCCCTGGGACCTTCAAGGTCTCCTGCAGCTCTCCAATCCACAGACCCCAGCTCCACTCTCCCTGCCCTCAGATGCTCCGACATCCTGCTCAGCTGGAACTCATGGTTGGAAAACAATCTGTAAACCAATTGAAGCTAGTTGTCATTTCCCTGTGGGCAGAGATTATATCTTTCCTCTTTATGTCCCCAAGCCCTTCACAGTGACTGACACACCAGTCATCTCATACATTTATAGAATTGTCAATTGAATGGATGAATAAACACTCAAGTGGGTGAGTGAATGAATGTTGTGTTACTAATAAGTCATACTTAATGTGGTGTCCCTCCCACGGGTACATGCATTTTGTTCCTCTAAATTCCAGGGAGAGAGAGATTTGATAGAAGAACGTTTTCCCAGTGGCCAAAAGACCTCATCTAATGGGTGACTTCCCTAAAATAAAGTGGGCCCTACCTGGGGTGGGGTGGGGACTGCTCGTGGGGGAGGAACACTGCACTGGAGAGACAGGAAGGAAGCAATGCTTTTGGGCTTTCTAAAAACGTTGCCTACAGGCATGCTGGATTCTGCCCAGCCTGCAAAAAAGAGACTCATTCAACACTGCGGCTGCCCCAGCTGCAGAGAAGCATTGAAAGAGCTTGGTCCATCCATTGGCAGCCCGCCAAGTGTGGGCCACAACTGTAATTTGTAGAGAGGATGAAAAAGAGAGGACAGATGGGAATTACTTGTAGCTGGAGACAGGAGAAGGATATATGGTGGAGGGTGCACTTGGGAAGGCAAATAGAGTTTGTTGTGCAGACTTTAGGGGAACAGGTTTCCAGGGACAGTGGACACAGAGTCAATGCCTGATGACTGGAAGACACAACTATGCTGGGAAAAGAGTCTGGCAGGGCACAAGGTACACCAAGAAAGTAATAGGAAATAAATTTGATAAGTCCATTGAGATGCAATTATGGTGGGCATTGGGCCATGCTGAAGAATTTGAACTTCGTTCCAAAGGCCATAGGATCATTTTAGAATCTCTTAGCATAAAAGTGGCTGAATTATGGAAATAAATGAAAATTTGCTCAGCCCAAAGAGGTAAGTACTTTACAAATGTTGTCAAGTATAATTTTCTTCTCAGTGAGTCCATGAACTAAATAACACAATTCCCACTTAGAAGCTGAGGAAACTGAAGTGCAAAGAGGTTGGGAACTTGCCCAAATCATACTGGTAATATGTCCTCATGTAAATACTTGATGTATGCCTCTTGTGCATGCCTTCTGTATACATCAAGGTAACAAAAAGATAACGTGAGAATATAAGAAATGGTGAGGTTAACCTGAATCTAGTATAAAGAAGTCACTGGGTGACATCTGTTAAGTGAGCCTCAGAAGAAATTCATGTCAATAAATTGCTGGTGGATCTCAAGGAGAATGTCTCCTAGAAGAATAGAATGGATTCCAAGCAATATAAAAAGTGAATAAGAAGCTAAGTGGTAATTGGGACATGATGACTTGGGTTTGTGTTTTGGTTTTGGTTTTGGTTTGTTTTGTCTAAGTAAAAAAAAAAAAAATAATAATAATAATAATAATAAAGCAATTAAAAACTCTAGAAAAAACCAACCACTAAGCCAGAAAGTCAGAGTCAAAAACTGAAGAAATGTAAGAGGGAAGGTGCATTTGAGCAAATGGTGGTACATAAAGCAAGAA
Source organism: Sciurus carolinensis (assembly GCF_902686445.1). Classification (NCBI taxonomy): domain Eukaryota; kingdom Metazoa; phylum Chordata; class Mammalia; order Rodentia; family Sciuridae; genus Sciurus; species Sciurus carolinensis. The sequence goes on along the minus strand of NC_062214.1, from coordinate 173,569,204 downwards.
AGTTTATTTGGTCCTGGAGCTAAGAATATTGTCTTTTAAGTGACACAGTTGTCTGTTCTTAACATGTAAGGAAGGAAATATAGTCACAGTCCATCACCAGGCTTTGTGCCCATTTATCCACAAAAAAGGCACTACTCTAAACACTGTTGGATGGTCCTCAGCTTTTAGAATGGACATTGGCAAAGAAGGAAAAATTCCCCTGTGGCTTTAGGACAAGATGTAATGTTACCACACTTGACAATGTAAAAAATAAACAGCTGATAGGAGATGTGAGAAGGGAGGAAGAGGGAAGGGAAAGGGGGGTAATGTTAATATCCTACCTTACAGAATAAGGAGCTAAGTACTAACAAGAACTAATGAAACAAAGTTATCAACAGGGGAACTAGAAACAATGGCTGTATCAATTAGGATTCAGGGGAAAGAGAACTACTAAAGGGATTAGATTTCATGCAATTTATAGTGACATGGCTCCCCAGCCACACAGCCAAACTGTTGGTCGCTGTTGGGCAGCGGAGCAGTGGAGCAGTAGAGTGGCAGCCTGGGTGGATTGGGGTGCAGGTGGCAAGTAGGGACCACATGGATCCTGCTATGCTGGCAGTGCAGAGGCGAACCAAGGCGCACTGACCTGTCACCCCATAGCAGAGCAGACTGCCCACCGTAGGGACGCCCGCTGCAGAAGAACACTCCAGGCAGCGCTGCAGGCTCATCTGATGACCTCAACCTCCCAGCTTCCTGATCTGCCCTAAGAAAATGGAAGTGGGCCAGACTTGAATAAAAGTTGGAACTCAAGAATTGACCAATAATGTTAGTAGGGTTCCAAACACCTAATTAGCATAAGTTTGGACCAATAACATTGGTAGTTTTTCAAACCCTAATTAGCATAAGCTTGGTGAACCAGGTGCTATTTAAACCCCTAGACTAGCATGCTAGGCTGGAGAAAACGTGCTCTCGGCTGCCTCTTGCACTGTAGTAGTTCTGTTCCTGTTTTTCAATAACTCCTACTCTTACTCTCACTCATCCTGGTCTGTGTGGATTTTACTCTTCAAATTCAGGAGACAAGAACCCAGAAAGAACAAGAAATTGAAGGTGAGTTGCTGGGGCCTGCTGCAACACTGGAGGGCATGCCCCCCATGAAGAGCCGCAACACTTTTGGCTGCAGAGGCCCGCAGCTTGTGCAGACCCCACCTGCCTGCGGAAGCAATGAACAGAGTTTCGCCTCAAAACTCCGCTTTCAATAGGACCTAGTCACACAGTCTGTGGAAGACCACTGGCTGCGTGTCTGGTGGTGAGCCTGAGGTCAGTGGAATTGGCATTTGGGAAGACAAGATGGAAGTGGGGAAGAGGAAAGACAATCTGAACTCACAAGGACAAACTGAAACCTGCATCTGTCTCTCTGCCCTCCAACCTCCATGATGTGAGTCATCTTCTGGAAATGCAGGTGCCCCATCATGGAGCTGTACATGCATCTGGCCAAGGGCACAGAAGGGCTAAAAAGCAGAAGGAGGAGGTGCTGGAGGAGTCTCGGGCAGCCTGCCAGCAAGAAGAGCTACATGTCAGTGACGCTCAGGCAAGCTGCGACAGCACCTGGCCCTAGCCCAACCTGCAGACAGTAAAAATGGTTTCCAAATTTGCACAAAGTTCCCTCATGGCTAAGCCCAACTTGGAACCAGGGAAGAGAATTTGGGAAAATACACAATAATTTGACACAATACAAATTAATATACTCTAAAAAATAGGGTGACGAGGGTAATTTTTGCAGGTTGGGTTCCCTGCAAGCAGATACTAAGACAGTTGGTGGCACGTGATGTGTATTAGGACCAATATGAATGCAAAGAAGGGAGGGAAGCGTGTTGGGTAGAAGGAAAAGTCGAACCACAGTGCAGGCCCACCAAACCTCCACCAACCCACCTGGAGTGAGCACTGACCCACCATTAATGTGACCCAGCTCAGGCCAAAATAGCCTGGCCTTCTCACCCTCACCTTGTGCCATAACTGGAAGCAGACAGTCCCAGGAAGGGCTATGCAGCTCTGTCCAGCTGAGGTGGACCCTGACTGAGCATGCCACGGGGAGCTGCCACATTCCCTGAAGCTGGGCAGCAATTCAGTCTTTTTAAGAGGGCTGTGGGTGAGGCATCTCTGTGTCTACGATGAGCTAAATCCTGCTTTAGCAGAGCTGGGAAACTAAGAGATCGTGCCCAGCTGATCCACCAAACACAGCAGTGCTGTCAGCCCCCATATCCCCAGATTCAACAAACGTGAATCAAAAATATTTAGAAAAAAATTACACCTGTAATAGATGTGTAGGGACTTTTACCTTGTCGTTATTCCCTAAACAATACGGTATAGTGAGTGTTTGTGTGATATTTACATGGTCTTAGGTATTATAAGTAATCTAGGGATGATTTAAAATATTTGGGAGGATGGGCATAGGTTATAAAGGAACTTGAGCATCCTCAGATGTTGGTATCTTTTTTTTTTTTTTTTTAGATATTTGTATCTTCAGGGGGTCCTGGAGCCCATCCCCCATGGATACAGAGGATGACTGTATTAGCGGGTTGTTTAGAGACATGAAGGCAAGCCAGCAGAACAGAAAATAGTTATAAACCACTGCCTTCAGGAGGCAAGACCGAATTCAAGAAGGATGGATGGAGACCTACTTTTAAAGGTAAGGCCCTCTGTATCATTTACTTTTCCAACCACATACCTGTACTTCTTCAATTAAATATTTGTAAGTTTCTAAAACTTTGGATCTGTCAGATTCCCAAGCTGCGCCCTAGTCACACCCAGGCAAGCTGAGCGGGCAGTCATGAACAAGCCTATGTGGGTAAAGGGAACTCCCCACTTTTTCCATGGGAGGCAGGCATGTCTGTGAGTGCTGTGGTCTCACCTTGGTAGCAGGACCTGGCCCATCCATTCCTAAGGTGGGAAGTTGACCAAGTCCTTCACTTTATGCACCCAATGGATGGTCACCCAGGCTCTGAGAGTCATGAAATTCCAGCCCCCACATTGGGGACCTCTCTATTTCCACCATAATTCTGCTGAATTTGCCATCACTAAGAATCCAGGTGCCCTTTTGAATATCTGCATCCCTCCTAATCTTTAACATGTATGGTTCAGACTAAGAAGCAGGGCCCCCAACTGGAGGATGTCACACGGCTTCCCCAGTATGGAACACTCCTCGAAGGCTGTGGACCAGGGTGTCTAGTGAGCAAGTCAGCTGGTCAGATGATGGGTCTTTCTTTATTTATTAATAGATAAAAACATAAAAATTGCACATATTTATGGAGTACCATGTGATGTTTTACATTGTGTAATGTTCGAATCAGGATAAACATGTCTATCTCCTCAAACATTTATCATTTTTTTATGGTGAAAACCTTCCAAATCCTTTTTTCTAGCTTTTTGAAATGCAGAGTATGTTGTCATTGGACCATCAGAACTTATTCCCATATCTAACTATTACTTAGTACCCATTGATCAACCTCTCCCCCTCCCTCCCTCACCCCCTCTCCCCAGCCTCAGTAGCCTCCATTCCACTCTCAGCTTCTGAGATGAACTTTTTAATATTCTCTTGAGTGAGAACACATGTCCTTAGCTTTCTAGGCCTGGCTTACTTCATTTAACCTAATGATCTCCAATTTCATCCATGTTGTCACAAGCGACAGGATTTTGAACATTTTATGGCTGAATAGTATATCAGGTGGTATATGTGCCACACTTGCCAGTTGATGGACATTTAGGTTGTTTCCATTTCTTGACTATTGTTAATACTGTTGCAATAAACATGGTGTGCAGATGTCTCTTTGACATACAAAGTTTATGTTCTTTGGATATATACCCAGTAATGAAATTGCTGCATCATATGGTAGTTTTATTTGAATTTTTAAAGAAAACTCCATATTGTTTTCCATAATGGCTGAACTTGTCTGATTTCTTATTAAAAAAAAAAAGAAAGAAAGAAAGAAAACTTTTATTAGGTTTACAAATGCAGTATAGCTACTATACCAAAAATTTGGAAAATAAAGAGAAGTTGCCATAACCCCCCCACCCTAACACAATCAATCCTTTTGTGCCACATTTTCTCACTTCATTCTCCTCTGCATCTGATTTGGTTTGGTTTTCAGTACTGGGGCGTGAACCCAGGGCCTCATGCATGCTAGGCAAACACTACCCTAAGCACACCACGATACCCCTGAGTTGTATCCCAGCCCTGCATCTGCCTCTGTTTTTAAATCTGGTCATACATCACACCCAAATTTTGACCTCTGTGTCTCCAGTTAGATTTATGTCATGAGCATTTCCATGTTGTTATGTGAGTTTCATGACTATTGTTTTTAAATAGTTGCATAACACGAGATGAGGGATTTGTCCTAGAGCCTAGGAACAGGGCCCTGGCACACAGTAGACAAGAGTTTTTTGTTGTTTTCTTTTTTTTATTTGTTTGTTTTTTAATCTATAAAGTAAGAGTTTGGTTTGGCTTACCGTTTTGGAGACTGAAAGTCCAAATGGCATGGTGCAAGCTTGGGTGATGGCTCATGCCAGGTGACAGGGAGCACATAGGAGGAAGCATCACAATCTCTAACCAAGAAGCAGAGCACTTCTTTTTAAATGAATGGAGTGAGTGACTGGGTCACAATTTGTCTTACTATTTTCTTATTGTAAGATATTTAAGAAATGTGTTTCCAGAGGCCGACTGCGATGGCGCACTCCTCTAATCCCAGCAGCTCAGGAGGCTGAGGCAGGAGGATTGCAAGTTCAAAGCCAGCCTCTGCAAAGTAGCAAGGCCCTAAGCAACTTAACAAGACCCTTTCTCAAAATTGAAGATAAAAATGGCTGGGGATGTTGACTCAGTGGTTAAGTGCCCCTGGATTCAATCCGTGGTACCAAAAGAAAAAAGAAAGAAATTTGTTTCCAATTTCTCAAACACCTTGTCTTCCTTCTTTCCTGCACATCCTTCCTTTTTCCCTAGGACACCCCTACAAACTCCGCTCCTTGCCAGTCTCTCCCATCTTATAATTCTATCGTATATCATGAATCAGTCAGGGATGTTCTGAGCACAGTGTTAGGTTTCATGAGAAAAGTTCAGTGGTGTTAATTGTGAGTTAGAGGAGTGGGAAGAATCCACAGGCCACGTGGGTGTCCCTCCTGAGCTGGGGCCCCCCATGCACTTCAGATCAATGTGTTCTGTCAACACTGCTGTCACCATCAAGTACACTTCATCCTGGATTAGTGGCCCGGACCCTGCCAGTTATTGCACCTCGGTGCTTACGTTTTCCCTGTGAATTTAAACATTCAAACATCACGAACATGAAATATAAACACTCACGCCGCCATGGCATTTTAATGAGGTTCAACTGGGTTCAGCACGTTCCATTCTTAGATTTGTATAAAAGCTTTTCGATCCGGATCACTTCCTTAGGTCTGGTCCCTAACAGCCAAGACAAACTGTGTTTTCTGAGGACTTGGAAGGTTGGGGAGAATGGTGTCTGGGTAGGTGGTGGACAGCCACAGGGCCCGCCCTGGCTCTGATTCGTTGGACCAGCAAGTAAACCCATCTATTCACAAGCAGTTGAAAGGAAATGGAGGAGTGAAGGGAGATTAGCACTCCGGTTTCACTCGGAAAATGCTCCCCACACACCTTGACCTTGCTCTCCATGCTGTGCAGATCATAGTCACCTCAGCAGCTCTTAGATGCTTTCCATGCAGCCAGGAAGATGTGGCAACTGAGGGCTAGAAAGATAAGGTGAATTGTCCAAGACCAGGGACGAAGAACTAGTCATCAACGTTCCTTCTGCTAAACAGATTGCAGTACAGACTCAAATGCTGCAATAAGGAGGCTTAAGGACACCACCCATAGGTGGGTGTCCAGGCCACTAGGGTGACTCTGCCACCCTCACTGTCAAGCTTCCATTGCTTTATCCAAGGCCCTTGTCCCTGTTTTAAGAAATGGGAAAGGGCAGGGGAGCAGTCTTGCATTCGTATTGGGGGCCACACACAAATATGGGTCCCTTCTACTCCCACCTCAGTGGCTAAAACATAGTCATATGGACACACCCATCATCAAGGGAGGCTGAGTGGCCTGCCCAAACTCAGAGTTGTCTTATCAAATACAGGGGAATGGACATGGGTGGACACCCTGCATACTCCAGCATGAATCATGGCGACCCCACAGGAGGTGGGTAAGTGAGGGAAGCTCAGGGAGTCTCAAGTTCAGCAGCCTCTGGTGGTCTCATCATTTGCTCCCTAGTCATTTGAACTGTGCATGAAATAGTACATGTATCCTGAGCTTCCAGCCAGGATCTCCCTTTGGCACACCTGGGCACAACGATGCCAGGGGACCTGTAAGATCCATATTGTACTGTACTCAGGACCAAAAACAATGGCGTAGAAACTGTCCTTGCCCTGAGAGCTTACATCATAAAAGGCAACAAGACCAAACAAAACCAGAACGGGCTGACCAGAGAACAAGGCATGAAACCAACAGATGACTGGAGAACAAAACACAGACACCTAGGCCAGCCAGGGGCCTGCCTCGCCGGGCACCAGGACACCAGAGTCCATATGAGGACGCACTCTTCAAGCTTGGCCTCCTCCCCACTCTCCCGTGCCCACCATCTCCCCCGTGCACTCTCCCTAAGCCAAACAGCTCACTCTGCAGGCATGCCCTGCACAGACTCACCTCTGTCAGGGGCTCTGCTAGTCTAGCTCAGGCAGTGACTCCTTATCAAGAGTGCCCTTTATCTCCCAAATGAAGATTAGTCATTTCCAGTTCTATAATCCCAAAGCAATGCGCTATGTGTAGATCCAATCCCCACCACGTGGTATTACTATCAGTTGTACATAACTGGGTCACTCCACACAACCGAGAATAAGAATCTCCCCCGATCTTCTATAGTCAGTGCTTAATACAGTAAAAACCTGAAAAATAATGGGGGCTTAACAAATAAACGACCCTGCAAATGTCAGGAATTGCATCTTAGTGATCTCTATACCCTGGTGCAGAGCATAATGCTCAGCGCATGGTTGGTATTCAATTAATAGAGCCCAATTTGCTTAACATGAACTTAATTAAGATGCAAATAGTACATATACCCAGAAAAACAGAATCAGTTGCAGCAAAGATTGGACCAAGAAGGCATGACTTGCCTAGTACCAACACCATCCAGTTGTACGGATTGGGGGTTTGCAGGGCCTGTAGATCCTATATGTACTGCTGGGTCCGCCAAGCTCATCTAAGTCTTGCAGTGTGTTTGGCAAAGGTTCTCTGGAGCTTGGGCCAACTGTGCTTTTCTTTGGTCTCCTCCTCTTGTCCCCCCATACTCATGCCCCAAGGTTCAGTCCTGGGCCTGTTATTCTGGTCTTCACCTCCCCACCCCCAGTGAAGACTGAGCCCCTCAGTAGGGCAGCCACTGATTCATCCTGTACTCCATGCCGCTCGTATCTAAGCACAGATGTGGCAGGCACTAAGGGAGAACCATGAACCAGACAGATCAGGTCCTACATGGCACCTAAAGCCCAGCAGGGAACCACTCTAAGTTCAAGGATCCCCAAAATGACATGCTCAGCTGAGTCTGTTGCCTCAAAAGTAGCATCTGCCTTCAGGAGACCAGGAGACCAGGCACCCACACTCAGCATGTCTTCTCTCCTGGACCTGAGTTCAGAGGACATGGGTATGGGTCCACTGCCTGAGTCCCACCTGCCACCTGCCAGCCATGCACACCTCGTCAATCCTCCCCAGGATTCTTATCTGTAAAATTGGGTCAGTAACAGTACTAGTTTACCTCCCTTTCAAGATTAGATGAGGCTCAAATAAGGTATGTAAAAGGGTTTTACAAACTGTGAAGTAATAAATGTCTTCATGTTCCTATAATTGGCTTTATTATTTCTAAGTAACCTTCCTCCCAGTTTTTCCTTCTGATCATCAACATGCTCCTGGTCCCTAAGCCTAGAGGATATCTGTTATTTTTGTCTTTCCAGACCCATTTTTCCTCTCCTGTCAGATGCCAAAGCCCTTTTTCTGTGCCGTTCTATGTGGCACATGATCCCCAGACCCAGCGTCCTCCATTCCCCTGACCACTGTGATTGGTTCAGAGATGGGCACATGACCTACGCCAACCAACTGGAGTCCTTCCTGGACTCTTCTCAAAGTTATGAAAGAAAATGTCCTTTTCTTCCAGGAGAGTCTGAACCTGCCAGCAACCACAGATGCCATAATGTGGAGAAAACCTGAGAGAAGAATGAAGTCGAGCCAGGCCGAGAGGAGACGGAGCAAGACTGTGCCTGGATCCAGCTGCACCTAGAGCCAGCTTCAGTCCCCGGTCGTCTTCCCAGGTACACCAATGAACACAGCCCCCCTTTGAAACTGCATTTCTCCTCTTTGGGTTTCCTCCCCTTCAAGTTGGGTTTCTGTCACTCAAAAACCAAAGATTCCTGGCTAATGCAAGACTCAAAACTTAGAAGACATGTTCTATATGTCCTTTCTTTCGACTCCAACACTGAATCTGTTGAAGCTCGTATTTGTCCCTTCTGTTACACATTCCATCCACCTTCCTTGCCACATTCTCTGTCACACACGTGGAGGTGGTCTATGTGGAGAGAATTGTGGGGTCCAAGCCAGACAGAGCTGGGACAAATCCAAATTCTACTATTTACTCCTTGGTCATGTGACCTCCAGCATTTCTGGTCCTTAGCACCTTCATCTGTAAAGTGGGACAAATATCTCTACCTTGCCAGACTGTTGTGAATATGGAATAAGAAGATATCTACAAGGGTTCACCAGGGCTCAGTAAAAGGTGCCTATTATTAGTTCTAGTTTTTCAATGACTACCAGTGAGGGGAAGGTGATCCATCAATCCATCTTTGGTTGGGGGACTTCATTGTCTTTTTTTTTTTTTGAGCCCAAAAATTAAAACACGACCATGGGCAGTCTAAGAAAATCAGGTCCACACAGCTTGGATACCCTGGGGTGGAACAAGAGACATGAAAGTGGCAGAGGACCGGGACATGGCAGGGCAATCTCTCAGCCCCAGGAAGAAGCTCTATCACTTGGGAAGTTCCAGCCTCCCCTATAGTCAATCGGAGGCATGTGTCATGGGTAGGCCAAAGTGTCCATCCCTGGGAGGCTGGGCCACTGGGTTATGTCAGAATGGAATAAAGGAAAGGTCCTCAGCAGGAGAGTCCTCTCTCCTAGTTGAGGTTGGGGACTCAGAAGTCATGACTTACTATGAGCGTAGGGTTGGCTGGGCTCATTATTCCTGAAAATAGAAGACAAGACCAAGAGTCAAGTTCCAACCTCATTTACAATTGATGAACTACATGATGTTGAGAAAAGGGACTCCCTTTCTGGGCCTTGATCCTCTCCCCTCTGCAGGGGGTGGAAGGGAGTGGGCCCTCTAAGGATCCCTCCAACACTATCATTTGGAGTCCACTCCAGTCTCAGGCCCTAACGGGTTAATTGAGCTAGACCCAGCCCCCGCCACCCCAAAATACACCAAGGGTTTTGTTTTCAAGGACTCCAAGGTTGGGCATGGGGAGGGGGCAGCCTCCCCGATTGATTTCCATAAATGTCTATTATGGAAGAAAGATGGGGCATGTATAGGAAGGTGGCAGCCCAGGGGACATTCTCCCCACTGGACTGTGCCACCTCTGCACAGAGGAAGGTGAACCAGGAGCTAGAGGTGAGCGTCTCTGCTTAACAGCTTTCCATTTGTTTACCCAAAAAATATTGTTCAATCATAAAAATTCCCAAAATAGTTCCTTCCCTGGCCAGACTGACTGGCGGGCGCCCAGCTTGGGAGCCCAGCCACGCTGGAGACATGCTCTGGGGAGGTGAAATTAGTTGAGAAGGTCTGCAGTTGCAGTTTGAGGACCACCAGGACCACACATCCTGTGGGGTGGGGCACCAGAGGTGGAGTCACAGAATCCTCTGGGGGTGGGGGCCTCTCTGGGCAGGGACAGGATTTTCCCCAGAGGCTCAGCAAGCTGATTTTTAGTTAAGGAGGGCTTCCCTGCTCATCGTGGGGGGTGTGTATTATGGGCTGGAGGTGGGACAAAAGCTTTCCTCTCCACTGGAATGTTCTCTCCCACACTCTGATCTGCCCAACACCTTCTCATCCCACAGTTCCAAACTTAAATGGCAGCTCTTCAGGGAACCCTTCTCTTCAAAATGGCCCCAATTAGGGCTTCCGCTACAGTCTCGTACAATTTAGCCTTTTCCCTTAGGAGAGCTCACTGTTTGTACCTACAAATAATAACGTTGGTCTTTCTCAGAGTCTGTAAGGTCCTTGGGCAGAAGCCAGAACTTAATACCTACCCCAAACCTCACACATAATAGGTGTTCCATAAGCATGTGTCAAGGGTGGGTGAGTGCTCCCTCTGTCTGGGACCCCAGACATCTCCCAGTGCACACTAGTCTTATGGGGGCCAAAGGGAAATGCCTGATAGTTAATGGGCAAGTTTACCCTCACAGAAAACCTTTGCAGCAGCAGCCCAGAGCTTCCGGGCTGGGTTTCCAGACAAATGTGGGCAACATTCTCATGGACTCCTGAAAGGCTCTGCTTTTATCCATAGACCCACTCCATTCCTACCACCCCATACTTTTCTTAATCTTACGCCAAGTGGGAATAAATTCATCCCCAGAAACCCGGCTAATTTTACTGATCTGAAGCATGCAAGCTAAGCTAAAACAATGCCTGGCAGTCCGGCTTTAAGACAAACTCCCACACTGCATTCTGGGCAGAGAAAGAGAAAAACGAAGAGTGAGGATGTTTCCTGGGGCCATTCTACTCCCGAGTAAAAGCCCCACCATGAGAATAAGCAAGGATGACAGATGTTCCGCAGCTGGTCTCAATTCCACCACGCTTGGCCACAGATGGCACCTCTGAGCTGATTCCGATGGGTAAGATATGTATTTTTTTCATGTATCTTGTCCTCTAAATGAAAGGCAATGACTGTGACACACAAAGTCAAGTATGTCCTATTTTAATAGAGAAACTTCCTTTAAGAGTGATTTTACTGGACATCATTTTCTTTGTTTTTTTTTTGGTTTTGGTTTTGTTTTTTTTTTTTGGCACTAGGGATTGAACTCAGGGGCACTCCACCACTGAGCCACATCCCCAGCCCTATTTTGTATTTTACTTAGAGACAGGGTCTCGCTAAGTTGCCTAGCACCTCATTTTTGCTGAGGCTGGCTTTGAACCTCGTGATCCTCCCACCTCACCTCCCAAACTGCTGGGATTACAGGCGTGCACCACTGCGCCCAGCCTAGACATCCTTTTCTTTTTTGCATACTGACTCTAGAACCTGACCTCCACTTAGCATCCAGCCATACTGTTATCTGCATCCGTTGTGGGAAAACCAGACTACAGGACCAATGGAAGAATAACAATCCCCCGGAATTCCACCACTCGGAGATAACCACTATGCACTTCTGAGGGATACTCTTTTTTTTATTTTACATATTTTTAAAACTTTAATTGACATAACAGATGAGTTGCCGTGTAATGTTTCTGAACATGTTATACAATGTGTCGCAATCAGATCTAGCACGTCCACTATGCCAAACATTTATCACTTTCTCTGTGTTGGGAACATTCAAAATCTTTAAAATGTACAACTAATTGTCAACCACAGTCGTTACCCTCCTGTGCTATGGAATACAGAAGTTATTCCTCCTATCCGACAGCACCCATGGGGCTTTCTTCTTAAGGCACTTGTGGCAAATGTGTATCATTGTATCAATATGTCATAAGGCAAAACTGGAAAGAAAATGCTCTCTGGAAATCCATAAGTCATGGGGTATTTTCAATGTCTTTTCTTTATGAATACAATGGGCTTTTCAAATTCCCCTCTGATTTTCTGCACGGTCAATATTTGTATCAGAAAGTCTATTGGGCATCCTTAGTTGTAAACAGGTGAGAGGATTCATTGGACAAGGTGGCCAAGGGAATGAGGACAGATCTTCCCTGTCTTCATAGTTCCCTGGAGGGAAAACAGGCCTAGGAAGATGCTGAGTCATTTCCATAAATCACACTTGCCCCCCAGAGGCACTGAGCTGAACCCCACACTGTACTTTTTGGAAACAGGTAGTTTGATCACCAAGCAGCTGTTCCTCTTGTGACCAAATAATAGAGGGATAAGTGGAAAGCATAGTTAGACTGAGAGAGAAACAGACATACTTCTTTGTCCCATTCCAGCCATTTATAGTCTTGTATTATGTCTTTCTTTCCCGGGTTGAGAGAAAGGGATAACTGGATGAGCAACAGGGTTCAGTGTTGAGTGCTAACGAGGCGGGGAAATACATTCGATCCACTATGTATTTTGCAAAGCTCTGGCTTCATTTTATGTTGCTTTCTTTAGTACTTGGTGGTTGCAAATCTAGTCCAAGATTGGCTGAGGATTTGCAAAATCAGTGGTTTCGATTAAGTATTTGGACTTTGATCTTTGAATGGGTACATACAGGAATTAACCTTAAAAAGAAAACAGCTCTGCTCAGATGAAAGAGATCACCAGCCGCTCGCTCCCCTGAGTGCAGGGGACTATATACCATGGCCAAGTGGACTACTAAGGAATTTGGTAATTACCTTTCCAGTTAGAATGGCACATATTCACTGCTCAGACTCAAGAATTTGTTTAAAAATGCAACTATAAATAGTGCAGGTACTTCCAGAGTTTCTAACATCAGTCTTGCAAATTTCCTGTACTTATGAATAGCCCGTTGTTCAAAACCACCCAACCACACTCAGCAACTGGATTCGTGTGAGTCGGTACCCCATCACCACCTTTGTATTTATTTATTTAACCACCTGGCTCCCAAAATAATTTAAGATGGCTCTTTTAAAAATGCAAATGATATAATGAAAACAAAAAAAAATAGATAAACAAGGTAATAAAGAAGAAGTGGAGAAAAGGAAGAAAAAATAAGATGAAGATATGAAGGGCAGAATTTCAGTTCCACAGGTAGGGAGGATCTGTACATTTGTACGAGATGCAAGTTTGAATATGAACTTCCTGGCGGGTAAAGCAAATAGAGATGATCTGTTACACAGTCCAAACAAAGCAAAGCTAGGTGTTCAGGAGAAGCACGAGTATCCCTGGAAAGAAGACCTAAGAAAAATTTCTCCCATTGATCCTCATAAAGAAAACAATAATCTTACCATAAATATGACACAGTCCCTCGGTAACATCTCTTAAAACACCCGTCAATGTATGCTAATGACTTCTTCACAAAGAAGGGCTTATTAGAAGTATTTCCAGAGGAGACCGAAACCCCGTGGTTCACACCAATAGCTGATGTGATTTGAGGATAAGTTTTAGGAAGGAATGGACAGACAGTCTAACCTGGGGATCCTCATCAACTTTCCTTTCTCCAAACCAAGTGTTCGCCAAGTGTTCACTCTGAGCACAGTGAGTTAGTTGTGGCTGGGTCCTGACCAGCACCCTTGATGCCCGTCAACACCAGGTCATTAGCTTTAACTTCAGCTAGGCCCCATGTGGACCTGACATCCCTGGTGGGTAGTGCAGGGAAGTGACCACACCTTCTCCCTTTCATCCTCTTTCTTTTCTTCTGAGGGAGACTTGTAATGCCAAGGTCTTTCCTTTTGCCATTTTATCACGTGGAGCCTCGCTGGGCCTACCTCAGGAGAGCTCCTTCTCACATGAAGTACCGCCTTTAGACAAGTGGAGCTCATGCCTCACCCAAAATTAGTTCTAAGTCTCTCTCTCTGTTGCTCCAGACTCTATCTTTCATCCTGGGGTGCTCTGCCATCCCTCTATCCACCTACTCTCCCATCCTCCCTCTATTCCCTAAGCATATAGAGTGGACCAGGTGCCCCAAAGGATACCAGGATTCATGTCTATGGAGTTGTTCTAAACTGACTGGGTCTGGGTTCCAAAAGGATGTGAGAGCAGGCAGACCACTCCTTCTGGATGACAGGGTATTTCTTCCTGGATCTCATGGGATTGAGTTGCAGGAATGGGTGACATACTGATGCTGAGTCTCTCCCTCTTGTCAGACACAAGGAGAGCTCAGGGCTTTGTGCTTTCGATGAGGCCTGAGCGGGGGTAGACCTGGACACCAGCTCCCCCCAGGAAGGTAATTGCCAGGAGCATCCCTCCTGGCCTCTGCAATCAGTTTCTTTGTTCTTTCTATTCTGACAAATACCTAATAACTTCGGGAGGAAAAATATCCGTTTCTTCCTTCAGTCTTCCATTTGTAAACAAAATCCCAAGCCCTAGTCACACCTTATCAACTTAAATAATGGGGCTAGTGGTGCCTTGCAGAAGAGAAGGTCATAAATGTAAACACCAAAGTAACCATATCAAGAACCAGGACCACTAATACCCTAAGGCCCTGGAATATCCATAGATGCCATCATTAATGCTCACAAAATCTTTACTTACTTCCACTTCTACTAGAAACAGTTCACTCCTACCACCAGCACTGCTGATAACCAAAAACAATTTTCTTCTTTAGTTTTATGGTTTTCTATTTAATCACTGATGGTGAAAAAAGTGGTGTTTCATATTTGCATTTATTCCACATGGGCAGCATTTCAACTATATGTGGAGTTCGACCAGTTTCAGGGATTAACTAACCCTCATAGCCTCCATATATAATGTGGCTTTTATGAGAAAATGTATTCCAAGTTCCAATAACCCTTTTATAGTTGAACTTCTGGTATTAAAAGTTAGGAACTTGCTATCCAGTATCACTTAGACATTCAAAAACCAAGAACTGGGAACCCTGACCACCATTGCAATGAATAAAGTTTGAGCACCTAAAGACAGGTTCATCCAGAATGGTCTCTTCAATATTCATTTGAAATATGAACATGACAAATACTGTTACAGCAAAAATCCCTATATGTGTACACACACACACACACACGCGCACGCACACACACACGCACATACAAAGATACACATGCATATAATGCAGAGAGTTGCAAGGTGTGAGTTGAATCAGAAATTAAACACTGTCTGGAATAACGGGTTCAGATTTGTTATTCTGGGACTTGTACTCAGGAGCACAGATTGTAAAATCCCTCCAGGGAAGTGATCTAGGCATTGGGGAAAGTTACATTGTTCTCCTTCCAGGTTACTGAGAATATTTCAATCACTTGTGCCTTTTTCTCTTTTTTTAAATTTGTTCTTTTTAGATATACATGAAAATGGAGTGTATTTTGACATATTTAAACATGCATGGAGTATAACTTATTCAAATTAGGATCCCATTCTTGGGTATGTACATGGCGTGGAGTTACACTGGTCGCGTATTCATATACGAACACAGGAAAAGTGATGTCCAATTCAATCCGCTGTCTTTCCCATTCCCATCCCCCCGCCTTCCCTTCATTCCCCTTTGTCTAATTCAGTGAACTTCTAGTCTTCCACACATACACACACTTGTTGTGTGTTAGCATCCACATATCAGAGAGAACATTCAGCCTTTGGTTTTTTGGGATTGGCTTTGTGCTTAGCCTATCCATTTACCAGAAAAAGTCATAATTTTGATCATGAAAACATAGTCATGTATCTGTATAAAATCAAATTACTATCAATAGTTTAGATGGAAAATGAGGAGGAAATGCAGTGACTTAAGGAACAGTCATCCTCAATCCCTGTGTGATCAAGACTGAGTTACTTCACCTCTCTGAACCTCAGAATGCTCCTCTGGAAAGGGAAGGGTGGAGCCAGATTTATACGGAAGAAGACAAAGTGCAGAATTTTGCTCCTTATCTGGCCCCAGTCCCTCCACATTGTCATGTCCACCCAGGCCCCACAGCGCCAGTCCCCAGATGGGAACCTCTGACCCATTTCCTAGGTGAGAAGCGACGGCAGCTCCCACACAGGCAGACGCCTGCACACTCTCACTTCCTCCTCCTCCTCCAGACACTTGGCAGCCTCCTGCCTACACCAGCTCACGGAGCTGCGTGCCACGGAGTATAAACAGTGACATGGGGACCCCAAGGCATGAGGAGACAGCTGACGGTACCGTAACGAAGGCCGAAAGCTTGGAAGCGAGTCGGAGCCCCACGGCTCCTTCTCAGAGGGGCTGAGCCCCGCAGGAGGAGACGTCCGCGCCCAGGCCCCTGGTTCCCTTCTCCCGCCTGCCGACTCTGCACCCGGGGAGGCTGGACAGCAAGCCTGGATTGGGGGCCAGGATGGGTTTTTCTCCCAGGGCCCCCCCTCTTGGAGCAGGCAGCCCCTGGGAACGTTCACTGGTGCAGTCCGGGACACTAGCACTCGGGTAAAGCCCCTCCTGGGACCCAGCGTTCACGGCATCACATGTGACCTCCGGGACAAAAGCGGGAAGGGGACAGGATGGCATGGGGTGGTATGTATGGCAAGGAGACCTTCTGGATCCTGTGGTACACGTTCATAATTCTAGAAGTTACATACATATTCCTGCCACGCATGTCTCGAGGCTCTGCCAGGTGACACCAAGGAGAGAGCTAGGCCAGCAACTGGGGCTGAATAAATTACTCTGCCCCTGAATTACACACGCCAGGAGGGCAGGGGCTTTGTCGCTCTGTGTTGCCCACTGCTGTGGGCACGGCTTCATATCCGGGAGCTCTTTAGTACATCTTCGTCACGTGCTTTTTCATTGAGCAAAAAAGTAGGCTGACTTTGAGGGAGAGGAAGTTTATTTTAAATGAATGGTTAATGGAGGGTCAGGCCAGAAAAAGAAATTTTCAATTTTAAATAGTTAAAGTAAGTGGAAAGCAAGTGGGAAAAGGGGTTCTATTGCCTGGCAGGTCAGTGCTGGAACTTTCCAGAACTGTAAACATTCACTCCTAGAGATCTCATTCCAGGCCACTGTCTGCCCCCAAAGTTTTCAATACATTATATTACAGGGGATGGCTATTGGCTCTTGGTGTGTGACACTGTGCAGTTTCCTCTGCTCATCTCAAAAGGCCCAGCCTAGGAAAGGAGAATGTCATTGACTGAGAGCTGGACACTGAACTTCAGATCTTCTTGGGACAACTTCTGGTCAGGTCAAAGCCCTCCCTCCCTCTGAACCTGAAGGAGTAGATGGTAGCAGCAAGAGGGGTGAAGCGGCTGGGCACACTGAGGCACACCTGTAATCCCAGAGACTCAGGAATCTGAGGCAGGAGGATCACAAGTTCAAGGCCAGCCTGGGCAACTTAAGGAGACACTGTCTCTAAATAAAAAATAAGGACTGGTGATATAGCTCAGGGCAAGAATGTCTCTGAGTTCAATCTCTGAGAGAGAGAGAGAGAGGAGGGAAGAAAAAGAATGAAGGGGGGAGGAGGAGGAGAAAAGAGGAAGAGGAGGAAGAAAAGGCTGAAACCCCATGCCCCCTCCATACTCCAACATCAGCTCTTCTGTGGATGACTCTCCCCTGTTTGATTTGTGCTAATTTCTGAAAAGAAGGTTCTAGAAGCTGTGACTGTCCCATACCTCCAAGGACTTTAACACCAAGGGAGGTGTGAAGCTGCTGGGATCAGATGGTGCCATTAACAGCAGCCAGGGTGGAACCTCCCTGCATGCCTGACCTTGTGAATTTCACAGCCTCTTAACCTCGGGTTGGTCTGTCCTTAGGCTTCTTATGCCCAGGGAGATGGGGACATGGGGCACCTCTGTCCTTTGCTCTCCTATTTCCCTACCTACTGAAATCGATTCTAGGGCCCAATGTGCACAAACTAGTGTGAGTTTTTGAGGATTCAATGAGATAATGCACGGGGAGAATTCAGCCTGGAGAACAGGCTTGCATTTGAAATATATTTATTAGCATTTATTATGTGCCAAGTACTGTTCTAGGCACTGGGGATCCAGCGCCAAGCAAAATTAAATCCTGTTCATCCAGACCTTCCATTCCTCTGAGGGAGTCAGAGCACGAGTAATATAACTCAGGTGCTATGAAAAATAAATAAAAAAATAAGAGTGAGGTGATGAGAGGCCACTTCCATCTCAGCTACAGGGCCAGGTAAGGCCTCCCTGAAGGAATCCATACAACAAAGAGCCCCAGGACTGGGAGTAAGGAGCCACCTCCACGGAAGGGAGTTCACAGGGAGGTTTGGCTGGGCCCGAACACCACAGAAGAGAGGGAAGGAGGTGGTGGTAAGGTTTGAATTTTCCAGAAGCCACTCCCTTCCTTCTTACCTGATGCCAAAGAGTTCCTTATTGTCCTAAAGGGCTGTCGATTAAATATTATTTCCAGAGCCTCGACACAGCAGCCCCCTAAGTGGTCCATTTCTTAAGGGGTTCCTCTCCCAAAAGTCAGTGTCTTCCAGCTGGTGCCTCAGTTTCCCAAAGGGGGCCAGTATTCAGAAGCCTACAAACCAAACCATTCCAATGAAGTCATTAATCTGACACTTACTGGCGTGAGCCTTGAGCGGGAAAATTCTTTAACCTCTGTCAGCCTCAGTTTTCTCCCCTCCAACATGAAGATTAGTAATGGTACCAACCTTGGCAGTGACTGTGGGGTAATAAAATGGGATTATCAGGAAAGCACTCAGCGTGGAGCATAGCACACAGAAATATTTGCAACAGACCTCAGGTCACATCCTTTATCTCTCTGTATACTAGATTCTTGACCTTTAAACCCCTCTGGTGCCAAGATGGCTGTAGCGTTGAGACTTTCCAGCCCCTGCCCGAGGATCCAAAGATCATCAATAGTACATTTCTATACCAGAGAAATAGGAAAACATTATTGGAGAACCCAATGGAGACCACCCCCACTCCTAGAAAAGCCCAGATTCTTGGGAATCACTGCTGTTGTCGCCACCTAAGTTCTATTCATGCTATTTTCAAGAAAGTTTCCTGATCTGCCCTGGGAACATACTCCCCCAGTCCCAAAGTTTCAGATGGAGACCTCTTCCAACTCCAGGGTAGAGTCTGTGACCTGGAGCTCAACCTCCAACACATCCCTCTTTCTTCCCACAGCAGTTTGTTCAAGGACAGGTTCATAGCCCCAAATGAACCAAGAGAGCCAGGCCTGGATTTCCATCCGGGGGGAAGAGATGCTCACTTTACTGCTGAACAGGACCTCAGAAGATGTGAATTAGTCTTTACAGTTTTTCTCCTCTTTAAAATCAGCATAACCTCTTCTAGCCTGCAAATTTGAACTAAGGAATCAAAGCTTAGAGACAAAGCATCATCTGACATATGTGAAAGCTTTTCATACATGGAAAAGTTCTGTGCAAATGGTCAATTATTTCTAGAACTCCTAAATTCAAGCTACAAAACAGAACAAAGCTCTCCATGTACTAAGTCTCTTACTCTGCATCATTTGTTTTCTAGGCATTACTGAATATTATTGAATTCAACACTACCAATTGTCCTTTGAGGTAGGAATTATTTCATTTCCATTTTACAGATGAAGAAACTGAGACTTAGTAAGGCTAGGTATACCTACACGCATACAGCTTGCTACATACTCACATGACCAGAGAACTGCCAAGTATAACTTGTGTGATCTCTTGGCCCTCAGCAGATTCTGTGTACAAGATGAGGTCACACTAGGAGTCGTACCCAAATTTAGCTGAGTCATGCAATTATTTGGGTGTAGGCTCCTTTCTACTCACAAACATCTCATGCTACCCCTCCTCTCTCCCCTATCTCTGGTCCCAGGCACCTGTTTACAAAACCAACTCCTGCCATTCCCCACAGTCTAGTGCAAATCACTCAGAGGAATACCTGGGGGTCTCCACCCAACAAGGTCGCTTTCCAGTAAGAGTGAAGCAAGATGGCCCCGCTGTGACTAAGCGCCGGCCAGCCAGTCACAGAGCCAGCAGCTTTCCACGTTGTAGGGCTGGCTGGCTTCCCTTCTTAGCTGCACTCTACTTCATGCTCACATCAGGCATGACCTTTCCTCTAGATTCGCCTTGGTCCTTGGAGAAGTGAGATCCTTCTGCACTCTCTTCAATGGATGCAGTACGACCTCTTTGAGTACAGCAGATCTGCCTCCTTCTGTGCTCTTCTTCTACCGTGGCTTGTGGGTCTCCATAAGCTTCTCATCCCACCCTCAGACACACCATCCCTAGCTCCCCCTCCTCCTGCCATCTCCTAACTCTGGAAAGTCAGAGCGTAGGCCTGGCCCCCGCGCCATTTTCCCTTCACAATCTCTTCCTCAAGTAAGCCATCCCCTCGTGACTTCAGTAACCACTTCTGTGAAGACAGACCTAACCAAATCCCAGGCCCAACCTCTTTACAACTGTCCACTTGGAATGCTGTCACCCCTTCAAGCTTAGAAGGGTCCCAAATCCTCCCAACTCCCCTATGTCTGTCAGCACATCTGTTGGTTTTCACTCTGTGGAAAGCAAACTGTGACCAGGCCTCTGCCCTCACTGGTAATGCTGAGCTCCATCCTCCCTTCCGAGGTTGAAATGAATTGTCCTGTAATAGGGTGGCTAATGGTGACTCTGTGACAACCCCAAATCTCAGTGGCTTAACACCTACAAGTTTATTTCTCACTCCTGCCACAGACCAGTAAGAAACTGAAGGTGAGGAACTCTGCTCCACATAGTCATCCAGGGACCCAAGCCCCTTCAAGCTAGTGGCTCTGTCACCTCATAAGGCCTGGGGTCCTCCACTGCATCTCAGCGTCCAGTCAGCAAATGAAAGACAAGAGAAGTGTGACCAATCACAGGGGATGTCTTGGGGTCTGGCCTGAAGCTGGTATATGGCATTTCCCCTAATATTCCATCAATTTGAACTCAGTCACATTGTCCCCATCTAACTGCAAGAGAGACTAGAAAAATGTGGACTAGCTCCGAGCCCTGGAGGAAAAAAATGTCAGGGGGGTTGATGAATACATAGCAATGACCTAAAAAGAGCTGTCAACCTGGGTACTCAGCCCAGGGGTGCCTACACCCTCAAGAAGCACCCTGAGAAATCTCAGTCTTCTCTCTTCCAAGAAGCTCAAACTCAACTGCTTAAATACCCCTGTATATCAGCTTAACAACATTGACCCCACATGACTACTACAACGAACACTCAGTTAATAACATACTTGTGCCAGTTACTTTGTACCAGAGGTACAAAGGCACTTTTTAATAAAAATGGCCCCTGCTCTCTGGAAGATCTCATCTTGTAAGACCTCATTCAAACCTGAGGAAAACATTTACTACATTATTATTTCACCCTTTATTTTTAATTTTTTGTCTTTTATTTTTGGTACTGGAAATTGAGCCCCAGGGCACTGAACCACTGAGCCACATCCCCAAGCCCTTTTAATTTTTTATTTTAAGACAGTCTCACTAAGTTGCTTCGGGCCTCACTAAATTGTTGAGGCTGGCTTTGAACTTGCAGTCCTCCTGCCTCCGCCTCCAGAGGCACTGGGATTACAGGCGTGTGCCACCACGCCAGGCTATTTCACCTTTTAAAAGTCCTTTCCTTTGTCAAATATACAGGAAGGTGCCTAAAAAAACATAAGAACCTAATATATATCTCAACCACTTGTTATTGGGGGACAGATAGTATCATCTGTGCTCCCCAAAATGAATCATCACGCATCTTCCTTCATCTGTTAGCTCCTAGATTCATTCTCTAGTCATTGTCCTCCAAGAATGACATCTGAGGACGTCTGGCATCTCCATATTTTGAATTTTTGCTCCAGTTACATAGCAGAGTAACTGTCTACGGATCTGCTCTAGCTCCAGAGTCAGCTACTGAGAGGCCGAGGCAGTAGGCACTTCCTTGTCTCCAGAACCATCCAGATGTTCACTGATGAGGCCTTGGAATGTATAATGGAGGTCCTGACTTCCTTGATCTCCAACCAGGCACCATGAATGAAGAAGTGGGTGGAGTCTGCTGTCCCTGGGCAGCATTGGCACACCTGAGGTTTTGACTGTCCAGCATTCAGCTCCCCCGATTATTTGGGGGCAGTCCCCTATTGGGCAACTTCAACCACGACCAGGAATGGAAATGAGGAGATGCTCTTTCTGCCTTCCTCCATGCTGACCAGGCCTGGGCATGTGACCTAGGCTTAGCTAATCAGATGTCCTACCAGGATTTGAGTCTAAAACGAGTGACTAAGGCATAATAATAATGCAGACGCATTTGAGGAAGCAGTAATTGGTGATCTGGTGATAGTGGTGACCATACTTTGGAGGTCTAGAGCAGTGTGGCAGCAGTTTGGGGTCAGGCAGACTCATCTACAAAAGCCCTTGTGCCTGGCTGTTTTCCAAGCCTGCTTCTCTAACCCTTTAGCAATTCTATGAGCCCCGATAGCCTTCCGGTAATTTCTCTTTCTTCCCTAATAATCTTTGTCTCCTGGCAGAGTCCTGAATAATGTGAAGCTGAGCGGCCTCAGAATTGAGATCGTGTGGAACGGGCCCACAGAGGGACCAACGCAGTCTTTATGCCAACCTGCCTGCACACTAGTCTAAACAAATCCAGTTACCTCCCATCCAAGCAGAGTCCTGAGAGGTCATCTCCAGTCATCATGAGAGCTGACAAGAGGCTGGCTGCTGTCAGAGGTCAGGAGATGGGTTGCAGAGGATGACGTTCCTCAGAGAGAGACTGAAAGCAATCTCAACACAACCCAGACAGAAATTCAGAGGATGCCGTGGCTCTTCAGGAGCAGAATCACTGTGACTCTCCGGCATCCTGAGAGTCTTCTTAAGTACAGAGGACCCATCTGGGGAAATTTTGGAACTCCTTTCTACTCCCAAACAGTGTACAGAAACCCAACTTGGACCCCTTGATGCAATCTGACGATGTATATTTGGAGTTCAGGCTTTACAACACACAGAAACCCGCCTGGCAAGGGTGTCCAGAGTTCTAAATCAAACTGTCTTTGTCTCATTCTCCTCTGAACATCTACCTGATTTGGAATATTGTGCTGCTATGGTTTGGATATGGTTTGAATGTGTCCCCCAAAGGTTCATGTGTTGGGGTTTGTCCTCAGTGTGGCAGTGTGGAGGTGGTAGAACTAGGAGGGGCCTAGTGGCAGGTGGCTAGGTCCTTGGGGGCACTAACCTTAGACGGGATTAATACTGGTCTTGTGGAGTGAATTGTCAAGAGAGCAAGTTGCTAT
The DNA here is from genome assembly GCF_902686445.1 of Sciurus carolinensis. Taxonomy (NCBI): domain Eukaryota; kingdom Metazoa; phylum Chordata; class Mammalia; order Rodentia; family Sciuridae; genus Sciurus; species Sciurus carolinensis. The sequence goes on along the minus strand of NC_062214.1, from coordinate 173,546,199 downwards.
CAAAAGAGAAAGACTGGCCCCTCCCCTTCTCACTGATAATTGCTCCCCCATATTCTCTCACCACGAAGCCATCTGCCCTTGGTGCCCTCACAGAAGGCCAATTTGATGGTGCTATCCCATCTTGGACCTTCAGTCACTGAAACTATGAGCTAAATAAACCCATTTTCTTTATTAAATACCCAACCTCACCTAATTTGTTATAACAACTGAAAACAAACTAATAAGTTTCTTCGTTGCCTATAAAATTCAATTCAATGTAAGTATTGGTTTAGCATCTGCTGTGTACTAGGTTCTGGACACCCATGAACAAGCTGTGCCCTTTCCCTCAAGGGACTTGTCACCTTTTCCTAGGAAGAGGGAGAGAGTTACTAGGCAAGAAAACTAAGGAGCCCAAATCTTTTAACCAGAGGAAATTAGACTTCATTGTTTCTCCCTAACCAGCATCCATTCCCCCTTATTCTGGAAAAAATGCCTGACCTTGCCCTAGGGGATATCTTATTTGGATTCACCCAGCAGACCCTGAGACACAGATTGAAGTGCAAATGGTTTATTTGGGAGATAATCCAGGAAACAGTACTAGAGAAGTAGAAAAGTGAACCAGGGAAGGAAGGAAGTCAATAAAAACTGATTTTATCACTCAGGTGATGATTCTGAGCAATTAGAACTTAATCCCACTGGGAAACTCTGAGAAACACTGTAGAACATGAGCCTCAGAATTATCCCCCACAAGAGAGCTAGGTATTTATGTACCAACTCCATCAGCCATTGGTTGACAACTACTCCTAGGACATGTTAACTCTCCAGCACTCTGGCCTTTCTTGAAGGTATTCAGAATAGGCTCTGATAGAGAAAGTGCCCTGAGACAAAGAGATGCAGGTGTTAACATAACAGTTGTTATGTGTTAACACTGGTTCAGTGGTAAGGGTCAGGGGTATAAGGATGAGGCACGACCTTAGATCATTTTCTGCTGCTTTAACAGAACACTTGAGATTGGATAATTTGTAAACAATAGAATTTTCTTTGGCTCGTGGTTCTGGAGGCTGAGACCAAGAACACGGTACCAGCATCTGAAAAGAGCCTCCATCCTGCATAACAACATGGTGGAAGGGCAGATGAGCATGCATAAGACCTAGAAAATCAGGCGACCTCATTCCTTTTATCAGAAATCATTCCCACATTAACCCATTCTCAAGATAACAACAGTAATCCATTCATGAGGGCAGAACCCTCATGACCTAATCACTCTTAAAAGTTCTACTTCTTGTGGGGGGGAAGGGAAAAAAATAACAGAATGAATCAAACAACATTACCCTATGTAAATTTATGATTATACAAATGGTATGCCTTTACGCCATGTACAAACAGAGAAACAACATGTATCCCATTTGTTTACGATAATAAAAAAAAAGTTAAAAAAAAAAAGTTCTACTTCTTAGTACTATTGCAATGACAACTAAATTTCAACATGAGTTTTGGAGAGGACATTCAAACCATAGGAGGCATGGACAGTATCTGCTACAGCTACTTTATTAGTCTAGTTTTCATTACTATAACAGAATACCTGAGGCAGGCTACTTTATAAGGAAAAGATATGTTTGGGCTCATAGTTCTGGAGGTACAAGGTCTAGAGGCCTCATCTGGTGATGACCTCATTGTCAGCAGCTGTCCTGAGGCAGCACAGAGCATTACATGGCAAAAGACAGGGAAGGCACATGTGTGTTTATTTCTATGATCTCTTTCCCTCTCCTTATAAAGCCATCAGGATTCAAGCATGGAAGTTGCACCCTGATGTCTGTCTCATCACTTCCCAAAGGCCCTACCTCTATGATTCTTACCTCTTAACATAAAATTTGGGGGATTAAACTCCTGCATGTGTTGGAGTGGGGGCCACCCCTTAGCAGTCACCATCCTTCATGTGGTCAGACAGAGCTGAGCTTGCCCAGTGGGGTCATATCCCAGACCGGCCAGTGAGAAAGCCAACATTCTCCTCTCCTGGCCATGATTGTAGCTCTAGCAGAGTAAGGGGGCAGCTTCTCATGTCTCAGGCTAAGCCAGTCAACCAGCCCTAGTCCTGAGAATTCTGCGAATTCTGCTGGGAATATTTGGCAAGAACTCGCTTCACTGAGAAGAGGTAAGCCTGGAGTTGCCAGGAACCACCATGTGGAGAGAGCTTGCTGGAAGATGAAGCCAGTGCAGATAAATCACAGATACGAGATGAAGAGAAACGGAATCCTGATGATATCTGTGGAGCACCTGGATCTAGCCATGTATCAGACTTGGGGCCTTGGGCTTTTTAATTAGATCAAATGATAAATTCCCTTTATCTTAAGTTAATTCGAGTTGGATCTATCTATCACCTGAAGCTAAAACAGTCTTGACTAATCCATGGAGCAATCGGGCTTCTCTCAAATATGGTCCTGATTCAAGCTTCTGTCATTTTCACCTACAGTGCTTCTATTCTAACCCAGTTCTACTTCCAGACTCATAACTGACTATCTGCCCCTGGATCTTGTTTATGCACACACCCTCCACCCACGCCAGGCATGGCTCACCTCATTCCCACCCTCTGGGACTCCCGCTTCCTCTTCACTGAATCCAGCCCACTGTTTAAGACCCAACTCTGGCTCTGCTGCATCAAAAGGCCATCCCTACTATCCCAATCCAAAGCTGTCCTCTGAGCTCTATGACCATGCACGTCCACACAGTCACTTGGTGCTAACCAAGCTTAGTGCTCTTCACACTGATAGAAGAGGTGGGTATTCCTGGCTCCCTTTCAGGACTGGAAGCCACGTGCAGAACTGTCTGCATCTTTCACCGTGCTCACAATGGACTCACACTATAAAAGGCAAAGTAATATTCTGGTTGACTCAAATCCCTTTTCAGAAGAATCCTAAAAATCAATAGATGGTGATCACCCTTTTGGTTGGTGGAGTGAAGAACCTAGAACACAGCATTTCTTACTTCTCCATTTTGCCTAAGACTGAGATTCATGCTGTTGAGGGAAAGGAGCATGGGGTTACATGTGATAACAACAGAAACTTGAATCGGGACCACATTTTGGAGAAGCTTGATTACTTCATGGATGAGTCAGGACTATTTTAGTTTCAGGTGATAGACATACCCAATTTAAATGAAGGTAAAATTCGAGATTGATGCCAGGGAATCCATCACTGAATTCGCACTATGGGGGTGCTCTCTGAAGACTACTTTTTCCTGAGGTTCACAGACCCTTGTAGGTTTCCCAAAAGACTTCACATAATCCCTCCATATGTTAAGGTTTTTCACATTGAATCATTTTGTATGTCTGTAATCATTCCTCACCTTCTCTTGCTGCTGGGTATAGACAGGTGACAGGTTTCACCACTTAGATGTACCCACACGAGACGGCTATGGAAGTAAACTACGTAAGGAAGCAAGAGGGGTTAGGACGTGTCTTTTATGGGCCTGCATGGTGGCAGGTGCAGCAGATTTCTGGAATTAGAGGTGACACAGTGACAGCTCCCTGACTGTAGCAGAGGCAATCATGGTTCACGGCAGGCAGTTAGAGCAGCTCACTTCCCATCCCATCCTACAGAGTGGCTCGAAGAGCTGGTCACAGAAGTTCAGCCTGGAGCCTGTTTCTCCAGTCCTTCTGAATATTCTGCAATCTTCCCAATACCCCCAAATAAATCCCTTCCTGCTTAAACCAGCTAGAGTGAACTCTGTTGTCTCCAAGTGTGCACTTTAAGCAAAGCAACTGATGTGCGCTCCTTGGTTGAGTGGCTTTCTCATGTCCTCAGGTATGAGTTGCAATGATGTGACCTCACCTGGCTCATGGCTGGTTTCAGTTCCTCCATGGGTCAAAATCCCTGGGGCTTTTGGGCTTATCTGCTATTGCATTCTTCAGGAGAAGGGAAGGGTCGAGTAGCAAGACCAGATGGCCCTGGAAAATCCTCCTGGGCTCCTGGTATTCTGGAGATTTTCCCTAGTTAGAGTGGGGATTCACCCAGTCACCCCTGAGGTGACTTTTACTTGACTGGAAGATTTCACTGAATAAATGTCAAATTATCCTGTGTCTCCTAAAGATATGCATGGCACTAGGATTTCAAGATTTTAAAAAGTACCCAACTCTTTCTCCCAGTGTGAGGCTGCCTCAGACTCTACAGACCAAGTTCCCCTCCTCAGGTTCCTCTTGTTAGCTTCTGACTCAGCAAATTTTCCCCTTCTCTTGGCCTCCCAAAGTCCTCCCTCAGTTCCCCCACCCCTGCTGCTGCATTGATGCCTCAGTCACATTTTCCCCTGGGGTGCCTGGTCACTTCCCAATAAAATTTGGCCATGTGTCTGGGGTCCAGGATCCGGAGCTGGTGTTCGGACTGGGACTCATTTTCATAAATGCCTTTCTCTTCTGCCTGAATTCTAAGGAAACCCTTCTTCTCTCTGCTTCCCAGTCTCTGCTCCAGCTGGCTCCAGCTTGGGCCAAGGAATTCCCCAATCAGCAAATTGGGATGCTCGTCCAAACTTTATGGCCTCCTTTAGGAATGCCATGGGAACAGAGATAATGGAGCCATGAGATTCCCTGATCTAGTGTGGAAGCATGTGCATTCCCAGTTTTTCTCCCTGTGGTCACCAGAGATGTTCCACAGAAAGTTTCCCCAACAACCCTCCCTGTCATTCATTCGCCAAACATTTGCTGCCTACAGGAATTGTCCTGACCTGAATCCCTGTCAGGGAGCAGGTTCAGGATGGCTTGCCAGGGCCTATCATACATAGGCTTTTGTGGACAAGTCCTTGCCAACAGCGTAAGGGGAAACAAGGTCCCAGGAGGCCCCCAACTGTCTGATCACCTGACCTTCTTGGCTCCATTACAAGGACGTCCTGTTCCTCTTGGAGTGATGGTCCTATTGAGGAAGCGACTGTCATATCTGGAACAGGAAAAAAAAAAAAGCTATTTCAAGTCCTGAAGTCATCATTCAGGACTTGAAAAGGTTAACAGCCTTATCAGGAACTGTCTGGACAGTGAATAAAGACCAATCCCAAGGGTAGGCAACTAGAAGCATATGCCGCTAAGCAAAGAAGGACAGGCTAGAAGGATAAAGGGGGTAGAGGCTTCCATGTAAATCCTTGAGGCGAAACATTTCTGGCCAGCCATGAAGTAACCACAGGGAGGGGTCAATCAATATATATGACCCCTGAGCCAAGATACAGAGGCTTCTCCACTCTCCCAAGGAATTGCTGTCACACTCACAGCGAGCTCGGGTCCTTTTTGTAGGTTAGGTCTGGAATGTCCCCCGAAGGCCCTGTGTTAGAGGCTTGGGCCCAGCCCACGGTACTATTGGGAGGTCTTCCGGTCACTCAGTGTGTCCTTGAAGGGAAGAGTGGGACTCCAGACCCTTTGTCCTCCTCTCTTTAATACTCTGGTCAGGAGGTAAGTGCCTTCGCTCTGCCACATGCTTCCCACCACGATGCACTTCCCTGCCACAAGGTCAAAACGATCACGCACTGAAATCTCCAAAACTGTGAGACAAAATAAAACATTTCTCTTTTGAAATTTATTTATCTCGGGTATTTGTCACAGTGATGGAAAACTAACACATGCAAGTTTCAAAAGTATATCGAGCAACAAGAGTACCCAAAGGCTATGAAGGTCTCTCCTTGACTGGTTAGCTTTCCCCGAGGGTGATGAGAGATTTAATGAGCCTCATTTGTACATTTTCTTCGGGAATTCTGGGACTCAGACCCAAAACTTATTTCCACAGCATTAGGGTACACTGAGGGAAGAACAAGTTATATTCAGAAAGCTCATGGACACACACATGGCTCATTTCCATGGTGGCTTGGCCACCATGCTTCAGGAAATAAGAGAAAAGAGGAAGGCCCTATCTCGGGGAGATCACCTGTGTTTTCAGGACTGTGCAGATTTCCTGAGCCTATCTAGCACATTGGAGGTGTTTAATACAGACTTATTGCATGAATAGTTCACTTTATGTTGAGAATTTTAATGTCATTCTGCATTCTCATTTTTCTGAAGAAAATATATCCATGTATCCATTGTAGTCTTGGGGTCACAGAAAGATCCTGACTTAACATAATGATCTCTAGTTCCATCCATTTTCCTGCAAATGACATAATTTCATTTTTCTACATGATAAATTTTAAAAGAGAGACAATAGAAGGCAGAGGGTGATGTGTCTTACCATAAACCTGGAGAGCTCTACATTTATCTCTAGGAAATCCCAGCCCCATCCAGTGGTCTCTCCATCATTATGCAAAATTAGAGAAAAATAATGTTGCTTCCAGAAATTCCAAGGCAATGCTGCATTAGGCATTTAAGTTGAAGATGGCAGAGATTTACATTATTGCAACGACTTTGCATTCTGCATCCATGAGACATTGCTAATCTGTACCACTTGCCCTCCGAGTCTTTTTCAACTTGCACTCATAAACCACTACCAAACAACTACAGTCCACATCTGCAAAAAACTCAACTTATCATCCCTGATGTAGTCCATTTGTATCCCAAATTAATCTGTAAATCCTTACTACTCTTTGTAATATTGGTAAGCATTGAAATTACAGAACTACAGATCTGAAAGGGAACTTAGAAATCATCTAAATTCATCAAAATATGAGATGAGCCTGGGGCATCTTGCATTGCAGAAGTCCAGAGAGGTTAAGCAATTTGCCCAAGGGCAGAGTGTTAGCTAAGGCCATTAACAACTCTTTACATCTGTGTAGTGCTGCAGGGATAGCAAGACTTTCACCTGAAGCATCTCCTATGATCCTTCCTTCATTCATTCAGTAAAGATTTGTTGAATTCCTGTGATGTTCCACATACTATGCTTGAGATTAGGAAACCAGAAGTTGAAAGAGAAAGAAAGAGCAAAGAAAAGTTTCGATTCCCTCCTTAGATTAAGTAAAACCTCAAAATAACTCCATGACCTGAGCAGGGCAAAAGGTAGTATCCTCAGCCTTTTTAGGGACTCAGTGGGTGACAATTAGGAGAAATTAATATGACACCCCTTAAGTATGGTAGCTCTGGAATTCACAACATCTCTCAAGTCTCCAATTTTGGATGAGGTTACTATTGCTGTGACATGTGGGGACCAAATTTCCAGACCCATTAGGCATTTCTGAATCAGCTCTCTGCCCATTTGGAGATGCTCAGGGTATGAAGGAACCTTCCTGATTCTCTCTCTCTATTTAGGGAATGTTGGTAAAGTCTCCCAACTTACTGAAATTATTTCAAAGGCCTTTTTTCTGGCAGCCCATGACCCCCTATTTCAAGAGCCCACATATTGTGATGGGAAGAACACAGATATGGAAGCACTGAGTACTGGATCATGTCTCCACTGACCAGTTGACTCATCTTGGGCAAGTTATATCACCTGTGTAGGTCTCAGTTTCCCCATCTGTAAAGGAGGTGGATTGAGCCATGAGATCTTTAAGCTTCCTTCCCAGTGACATATTATGATTCTCTCTGATCAAAAGAGAACCTTGCTGTTAATCCATACTTTACCTTCTCCTTTGACCCGATATTCTACGTAACAGCTGGTTCTGCATTCCAGACCCACCAAGAGAACAGTAGCTCTGGAATGGCAAAGCTTAATATCCCAAGTTCTCATCATAGATCCAACTGACCGTGTTCTCCAAGGCAACTCATTCAGCCTCCACATGTCATGGTTGCATCTTCCCTCCCACACAATAATATGATCAAGGGGGAAGCCAGAAACTAAAACGCTTTGAAAATATTAAGACGTACTATCAAGCTGGGAACAATGGTGCACACCTGTAATCCCAACAACCCAGGAGTCTGAAGCAGGAGGATCTCAAGTTCAAGGTCAGCCTCGGCAACTTAACAAAACCCTCAATAACCTAGGGAGAACCTGTCTCAAAATACAACAATAAAAAAAAGGGCTGGAGGATGTGACTCAGTGATAAAGCACCCCTGGTTCAATTCTCAGTACCAAAATAAATAAATAAATAAATAAATAAATAAGATGTGCTCTCACGAAGGGGAAAAATGAAGAAATGAAGTTGACCTAAGTAGTTTGGAGAAAGGATGTTTGGACTGGAATCTGTAAGGCTGAAGACAAAGGAGCTTGGCAAAAATACTGAACTCTGGTTGATAAATTAGTTTCTCACCAGGGGGTGGAGGAAAAATTCTGAAACTACTCTAAAAGTACACCAGAGTTGAACAAATGAGGAAATAAATTGTAGAGGGAGCCAGGTTTCTCACTCTCAGAGAAAGAAGTGACAGTGAAGAAAGGTAGGAGGTCAAAATGAAGGGGAGTTTTTCTAGAGTCAAAGATATCAATATGAACTCATTTTTTTTTATTGTAAACAAATGGGATACATGTTGTTTCTCTGTACATGGCGTAAAGGCATACCATTTGTGTAATCATAAATTTACCTAGGGTAATGTTGTTTGATTCATTCTGTTATTTTTTCCCTATCCCCCACCCCTCCCACCCCTCTTTTCCCTCTATACAGTCCTTCCTTCCTCCATTCTTGCCCCCCTCCCTAACCCTAACCCTAACACTAACCCCTCCCATCCTCCATTATGTGTCATCATCCACTTATTAGCGATATCATTCGTCCTGAACTCATTTTTATTCAAGATATAAACAAATAAATACAGACGTGCACATACACATGAGTTAGTACACACAGACCTATTTCCTATCTCTGTCCACCAGCAGGGCCTGGAAGCAATGATGCTGCAGTAGCAATGAGCACACCAGCACTCAGAAACCTGGCTTCTCAATACCACTCTCCAATAAAAAGAACCAGGGCTCCTTGGAGAAAGAACTAATTCTGGGATGGAAGCAAGGAGAATACAAGGTGAACCAAGAGCATCAGAGAATCTTGCAGGGCCAGAAAGTCAGCAAATGGTGGTGGGTGTGAGGGAGAAATGAGGGTATGCTAAAAGAACACAGGAGCCAACCTGACAGAGTTGCCAAGATCAAGACAATTTGGGCACCAAAATAATAAAAGTATTAGATTATAGCCCAGAGATCAAGAGACCATAAGATCAAACTGCTGTAAATAAATAATTGAATAAAAATAAACAAATTACAGAAGAAAACCAAAAAAAAATTAGAGAAGAGAAAATTTTTGTTTAAAGATAAATCTAAATTACACATGTAGAATCTCCCTTCTCTAGGAAGTACAGCTTTATTTTCCTACCTTTGGTCTGTACTTAGCCACTCACTTCCATTAAGAATAGAAAGGGAAAAACAGTAGCTTCACACTGGAGAAACTTGGCAAAACCCCCTTCACCTTGTGATCCAAGTTAACTTCACCATTGATAAGTCATGTTGATATCACGCACCTCCTGATCTGGCGCAAAGAGATCTGCACTATGCTTCTCCAAAATCCAAAACCATGGTCTGATCATGAGAAAATCTCAGACAAACCCAAACTGAGGGACATTCAATACAATACCTCGAAGTGTCATGGTGATGAAAAATAAGAGACTTTTCACAGTTCAGAGGAGACGTGACAAATAAATGCAATGTGCTAACCCGGATTTGAACCTGGAACAGAAAAGGAATATTAGTTAAAAAAAAAAAAAAAAACTGGAGATATACTCAGTTATATATATCAAAGTGCATTCTATTGTCATGTACAACTAATTAAAACAAATTTTAAAAAAGAAAAAACCCTGAGAAATCCAAGCATAGTCAATGGTAATAAATAGTATTGTACTGTGTTAGCCAACTTTCCATCACTGTAATAAATACCTGAGACAATGAACTTGTGAAAAGAAAACGTTCTAGAGGTTCCGGTTTAATGGCTCAATCCCCTTGCTTTTGGGTCTGTGGGAGGCAGCACACCATGGCAGAGCACTTTGTGGAAGAAGCTGTTCACTTCAGAGTCAGGAAGAGGAAAGGGTCCCACAATCCCCTTCCAGGGCAAGCCCCCAGTGGCCTAAAGAGCTTCCGGTAGACCCAACCCACCTCTTCTAGGTTCCACCAACTCCCAAGGGCACCACCGACTGGAGACCAAGCTTTACACATGGGCCTCTGGGAAGTATTCCAGATCCAAACTATAGCATGCACCAATAATAATATCTTAGGAAAATAACCCAGATAAACGTAATCTGTAGGAAAGGCAAAGCTAGGATTCTAAACCACTAATTACAGGGTGTTGTCACAGTGGCCAGGGACCAGATATAACACTGTTTGAAACACATTTTAAAAAGGCCAGGGCAGAGGCAGAGAAGCCTGGGTGAGAGCCGGTGGGAGTGGGGACAGGGGCGAGGCTATGAGCAGAGAGGCCTGGCGGTTTCTCTGTTGCGTGCTGGGTTCTTACCTCTGGGCGAAGGCATTTTATGGGAAGCTGTTTCTCTGAAATGGGGCCTGTTTCATGACCAGAATCTATTGTCAGGGAGAAAGAAAGTTTCTTCTCCCAGAAGAATACCAGGCAGGGGGTGGTGCCAAACGATCACAGGACCCTCATTTTCAACAACAGTGATGGCTTTGTGTGAAGGGGGCAAGATGCCAGGGCTGCCAGCAGCCCAGCAGTGCAAGGCCCAAGCGTTTGGGGAATTTGAGACTTAGGCCAGTGGAAGAAAGAGAACGTCACCATGAGATCTCCACCATCTTGGGGTGGGGGGCGGGGGTTATCATCAGGGAAACAATGGAGAAACACTGTCCTTCCTGCTTCATGGATACCACCACAGCAGCACTGGTGGCACAAAAGCAAAGCCCTCCAGAGGGGACAACTTTGAAAGTTGAGTATAACTCTCCAAGTTAGCCATCTTTTCAGAGAGACAGTTAACTCCTTTGTTTAGTAATTCAGTTTTGATCAAGATCTTTTTAAAACCTGTTACTCCCCCACCAATTAAACAAAGCTTGCAAAATATACATTAACCTCTCCTTGGTGGTTGAAGGTCATAGGGTGCATTGGTTATGCTGTGTGCTGCAAAGTGAAACCAGAGACACAGAAGTGCATTCAGCATTTGAGACATTTTGCTGAATGGGTGGTGATGTCAGCAGAGGCCCTGAAATTTGCTTTCTTGAAAGAATTCCTGACATCAGCTGGTTGTTCCTTCAGAAAATTGCAGCACATGTTCCTCCTTCTTCACAAAGGCAAAATAGGACATTGACCCCAGAAGCTGCGTGACCTTAGCCAAGTGATGTCATCTCTTAACACCTATGATTTGTCATCTGTGAATTCGGAAATAATGTTTTTGTGTTTCTTTTCAGTAACTCTCTTTTTCTACACACCCCCCACACCCGCAGTGCTGGGGATTGAATTCAGTGCCTCCTGCATGCTAGGCAAGTGCTCTACAGCTGAGCTAAACCCCAGGGAATAATGCTTTCAAATTACACAACACACGTTTAGAATCTGCATTAGAACAATGCTTGGAACAGTGTTCTGTGTATAAGAAATGCTCAGTGTGTTAACTGCCATCATTACTATTTGCAGATGAAGACCAGTCCCCAGATCTAATTAATTCAGTCTACCTGCCCCTTGCGGCAAGCTCACCAACACCAGTTCAAGGTCTAGGAAGCCACACCCCGGCTGTCCTCATTCCCTGGGTCTCATGTGGCCACCATCAGTGCGTCCATTCTAATCAGCACGGTTCACCTCCAGCCTGTGTTTTTTCTAATAAGAAAGAGATGCTCCCCACAGGTAAGGTCCTCACTGGTCCTGGACTGGGGCCTCTTGCAATTCATGCCGGAACAATCAGGAAGGAAGCGCTCTGCAAATACGTGCCCGGGCTTTGTCAAATGGTGAAGTAACTGCCGGCCTTGCAGAGGGGAACAGTGACTGCCTGCTGCAACCCTGCTCTCTGGGCACCTCCGCCCGGCGTTGGTGGTTGGAGGATGAGCTCTTGGCTGAGGTGGAGCAGGAAGGCCCTGGGCAGGCCCTGAGACTTCACTGTAACTGGGGCCTTGAGCCGTTCTGGGCAGCCACAGTGTCCGTTGCCAGGTCAGCGTCACCCCTTTCTCCTAAATCCCTAGAGGAAGGTAGTCTCTGGCCTTGGAGTTGTCCTTTCCTTTGGTGACATCCCCCAAGGTTTCCAGTTGTGAGGGAGTCAGTTGTCACCACCCCAGCCACAGTGCACCCTGCAAAGCTCCAGAAACTCTCCCCAAGGATCTACCGAAACTCAGGACCTTCTACTCCAACCCCATCTCCTCAGGTCACCCTCCCCACACCCTGTGCTGCTCCCCAACAGCCAAAAACAGGGAGGCCACTGTCCACCAGCAGCAGGGCACTGGGGGGCACTTTGCACGGACCCTGCAAGCCTGACACCAGCCTGGGCAGACCCTAGATGGGGAGACTGCTGCCTCACAGCACCCTGCCCACAGGAGGGGCACCCTTCGTCTCTGCCCCTGCCTTGACCCTTGCTTTGGGGGATGACATTCTGGAGACAGCATCCCGGCAGAGCAGGCAGAGGCTGCTCTCTGCACGCAGGCGGAGCAGACCCTCTTCAGCCTCTTCCTTACAAATGGAGTATGCTCATCTCATGCACACGTGCCTGCCCCTAGCCCCCCCTCACTGAGTAACTCACTGACGGGTGAGCAGGAGCCAGGTGGCACCCCGCTGCTGGAAACCAGGCGCCCCTCCCACCTGGCGTGCTGTGAGTGTTCTGTGGTTATTTATTTTCTTTCTCAATATCGGCCCCTCTCTCTCCTCCCTCCACCTTCTCTGTTTCCTGCTCTATCCCTCCTTCTACTTTCTTAGGGATGAATGTTTCCTGCCTCTCAGGGGCACCCAGGAGGGCTAAGGGTTCTCCCCACCTTCCAGCATTTCCTGGATGCATGCCCTGCCTCCACCCCAGCCCTGCCTGTCCCTAAGGTCACCCTGGTTCTTTCTCCACTCCTGGTCACCCTGGCTTATCCAGCATGGTTGGTGGAAGGCATCAGATCTATACTGACCTGAACACAGAGACTGCTTCCCAACGCGTCTTCAGGATCACGAGATTTTCTGGCTTTACCAAACACCTCCCCAAAGTTTTCAATATGCCATCTTATGAGTTAATGTTCATCTCATAGAGGATAACAGTGATATTACAACTATTAGAGAGGCATTCTTTGACAAATTTACCAATGAAATGACAAGATATCGTGAACTGGAATAATATGGGAGAGCAATAGGCAGATGGGGTGGGGTAGGGAAAGAATAACTTGGATGGAGGGTGGACATTTGTTGGGACTAGGTAATTAGAACATGAAGATTCCTTAACTGGGCACCGGGGCACACGCCTCTAATCTAGTGGCTTGAGACAGGAGGATCTCAGGTTCAAAGCCAGCCTCAGCCACTTAGCAAGGCCCTAAACAACTCAGTGAGACCCTGTCTCGAAATAAAATATAAAAAGGGCTGGGGGTGTGGTTTGGTGGTTTTGTACCCTGGATTCCAGCCCTGGTACAAAAAAAAAAAAAAAAATCCTTACACTCTTGTACTTTCTCCATAATATAAAGTTAAAAATAATACCCAGGTCATCAAAAGAGGGAGAAGTAAAGTAATGTACAAGGGATGGCAGAATGTGAGTAATTACGGAACCTGGTGATGAACACATGGGTTTGTTGTGCTGCTTTCTCTATGTGTTTTTATATTTCAAAGCGCCCATGATAAAAATAATATTTAAATTTTTAAAAGATGTCACCCTACCCTGAGCCCCTCAGCTGTGTAGGGCAATCTGGGTAGGTTATTGGACAGGTGTTTACTCAAAGGCCTCAAGTGCAGCTGCTGCCTCTTCCCTCCAGTGAGCACGGAGGTGCTCCAGAACAGGACTTTCTTGCTGGCAATGCTGCTTTTATTTTCTCTGCCTTCGCACAAGCCATGTCCTCCATGTGGATCACCCTTCCCTGAGCCTCCTGCCAAGCTCTTTATCAGCTTTAGCCCCTCTTCTCCAAGCTTTCTGTGAGCCTCCCAGGCTTTGTGCCCCCATTGAACCATGTACAGACCTCTATGTCATACCATTCACCTTGAATTCCAATTGTTTGCATGCCTGGCCCCGCCCCACATTCGGCTTTCAGCTCCTCAGGATAACTTTTTACTCAGCGTTCCATTATCATGACTTCAATTGCCACCTTATGTCATAATTCCCTAACCAACATCAGCAGCCTTTCTCTCCCAAGCTCCAGAACCTTAAGTTCGCATGTCCCCTGAACTTCTACCACCGGGTATTCTACAAATCCCTGAAATTCAAATCCCTGAGTCCAAAGTTGAACACATTGTCTTTCCCCTAAACACTCCTCCTGCTATACCTGGGCAGGTGAACTAGGCCTTTCTTTCAGTAGCTCAACTCACATATCTGAGCTCCGCCCTTCACTTCCCCTCTGGATTCCATATCATGCATAGTTCTTGAATGTATCCATCTCTGTTCCTTGCAGCTCCTTCCTTGGTCAGGACACAACATCTCTCACCTAAAGCACTACAGGAGCTTCTTACCTGTTCTCTAATCTTGTCCTCTCCATCCTTTTTCCACCTGAAAACCTAATCTTCCTAAGATGATCTTGGTGAAATGCCAATATGATTCTATCCTGCTCTAAAAAAATTCTTTCCTGTCTCCCTAAAGTCCAAATTCCTTAGCACTTAACATGGTTTCCAAGTCCCTTTATGACTCAGCTTATGTCATTCCCTATAATTTCTCTCTCCCATTTTAATCCTGTCCACCAATACCCAATACACACACAGTAAACACCAGCCATGCAAAACTACTCCCGATTTCCCAGCATGCCTCATTCGCTTTGGCACAGTGGCAATCACCAAATAGTCCTTGTGCTTCTCAACATTCCCAGTCCTGCGGCAGTTGGGTGGAGCCCTGTGACTAGTTCTGGAGAGTTCTGCCATCAGCCCAAGGCTAAAGCCTCTCATCTCCAGTGCCTGCCCTGCCCCACTCTATCTCCATCCCTTCTCTCTCTTCTCCCCAGCCACATATTAAGGCGATGGTGTTTGGAGATGGAAGCATCCTGGATCACTGACACACATCACGGAGGGCAGTTGTGCTGACTCACATCAGACTGCATGAAAAAGAAATAAATTTTTCTTGGGTTAATCTATTGAGAACATGTGACTCCCTTTTACCGCAGCACATGCACTTTCCTCTCCCTGATACGGTTTTGCCTTCTACCTCTCTGCCCCCCATCCTCCCACCTGGACCAGTTCTATTTTTCTATCAGGTTTAGATTAGTTGTCCCTCCTCCCTCCTAAACCCCAAATATTGGGCCTGGGGTTCTTACTAAGAACTTCCTTAGCACTCTATGAAATTCATCTTAGCACTTTGTACCCCCTGTTGTAACTGGCCATTCATTTGCCTCTTATTTCCCACCAGGCCTGACAAGGCACGGCCCAGGCCTTTTGCTCTCACAGATGTATCCCCAGCACTTGGCACAAGACTTGCGCACTTAGGGTTCAACAAATATTTGCTTAATGAACGGATAAACTTTGTATTCACAGGACCTACCCTCTAGCCTATTAAATATTTGCTAAAGAAATGAATGACTTTTCAACCCTCAACATCAAACAACAAGAACAACAAAAATTGCATTCTAAAAAGTAACCCAAGGGGAAATACTGGGGAATGATATTGGCCAAATTATATTTTTATATTGTGTGCATGTGTGACTATGTAATGACAAATGCCACCATTATATACAACTGTAATGTACCAGCAAAAAATGTGGGAAAATAAAAAAGTAGTAAGTCCGGCATGGTGGTGCACGCCTGAAATTTCAGCATCTCAGGAGGCTGAGGAAGGAGGATCATGGGTTCAAAACCAGCCTCAGCAACCTAGTGAGACCCTAAGCAATTAATCAAGACCCTGTCTCTAAATGAAATACAAGAAAGGGCTGATGTGGTTCAGTGGTTAAGACCCCCTGGGTTCAATCCTGGTAACCAAAAGAAAAGAAAAGAAAAGGGGAAAAGTAGCCAATATTCATAAACATCCTTGAATTATGAATTTATGCTCAGGGTCAATTTTAGAAACACAGATTAGCATATCCACCCCTCAGCTCTGCTGTACATCAAAGGGTGACTGTTTTATTGAGTCCTTAGTCCCTTTTTCTGTGGTAAACTATTAGAAATAATTGAGGAATTGGGAGAGTGGAAAGTTCCCCTTTTTTAATGACTTATACTCAGCTGGGGAAATTACAAAAGTTGAAAATCTACAGCCCAGTCCTTCCTCTGCCCTCCCTCGGCTTTTTTATGTTTGTTTAACTCTCCATCACCTGTTGGGACCACAGTAGGCATTAAAACAGCAGCTAAGTAAATAAGGCCAGCATCTTAAGCTCTGGTGCCATTTAAGGCCACAGCTGTCCCACAAAGTCACAGATACTACTGCAGAGTCAGGTGGCTGGGAGGACCAGAAAGGGCTGCCCACCCCTCTCATTAGCTGTCAGATGCCTGTGGAAGCGGGAAGGCCCTTCAGCTTCTCCATTTGTCATTTGCAGCAAAGTCAAGAGCTCAGGTCTCTGGGGTCTGGGGCTGGCAGCTGTAATTTTCTCCAAGGGTTTCAGTTCAATCTGGGTGAAACCTTGAGAAATCAGAGAGGAAAGAGCTATCAATCAGATGCAATTCAAGGCAGCAAGGATTTATTGAGCATGCACATGCAGGCTTCCCTGGAAGAAATACCAAAGAAGCGTGTGTCCCAGATGGTACCTTCAAGGGTCCAAACCTGATGAAAAAAAGTCAGTTATGCACACACGCACACCACAAAAGGACAATTGGAGGTAATGTGTCATCAAGTGCTACATTATGCAGTTCAGTCTGCAAGGGACCAAAAAAGCAAAGGAATGATGTTTTTGGAAGAAGGCAAAGAGGGCTTCCATATAGTATTGAATATTGAACGGCTGCTCTGGGCCACGTGCTACATATATTACTGCTTAATCTTTACAAACCCCTCGAGGTATGCTCTGAGAGGCTAAGTAACTAGCTCAAGGTGACAGAGCTGGGAATACCTGAGCCAGAATTTTACCCCAGATCTAACCTCAAAGCCTATGTATGCAGTGTCATTGATTATGACTAAGATGCTGAGTTCGCCCTCACAGGTCTCATTCTTAGGCTCCAGAAGGGACACTAACCCATTTGACACTTGAAAAGATGGACGCTTAGAGAAGTCAGGCCCCAGTGAAGGAAGGAAATTGAGAGATCCCTAATTGCAATACAGCTCAATCTAATTCATATCCAAACCTTCTGTGTGTTTTGTTTTTTCACTTTCCCTTATTACTGATTTTACTTGAACCAAAAAGATGTTGAGGTACGAACGTGGGATATTTCAGAACCTGAGCACATTTAGAGATCACCTATTTCTCAAAGCCAAATGGATAACCTTCCTCAGTAGAAAGTGTTACCTGGAGTAGGTAGCCACTTCTTAGAGCAGTTTTTTAAAATTTTAAGCTGGTAAATGTACATTTTGTACAAAAATTCAAGAATAGCTGGGCAAAGTGGTACACACCTCTAATCCCAGTGACTGGATCTCAAATTTGAGGCCAGCCTGGACAATTTAGCAAGACCCTGACTCAAAATAAAAAATAAAAAAGGCCGAGATGTAACTTCATGGTAAAGCGCCCCTGGGTTCAATTGCTAGTATCGCTCTCTCAAACACACACACACACACACACACACACACACACATACACACACACACACACACATACACAACTTTTTAAAGGACTGGGGATGTAACTCAGTGGTAGAGTGCTTGCCTAACAGGCAAGAGGCCTTGAGTTCCCTGGGGGAGGGGAAGGCAAGAATAAGTATATGTCCATCTCATTGACTGCCTCTGTAACTTTTTTTATTTTTAACTCAGGGCACTTACCACTGAGCTACATCCCCAGCCTTTTAAATTTTATTTTGAGACAGGATCTTCTAAGTTCCCAAGGCTGGACTCAAACTTGCAATCCTCCTGCCTCAGCCTCCAGAATAGCTGGGATTACAGGTGTGTACCACCATGCCCAGACCATTTTAACTTTTCAAAAGTAATATAACTACTCTGAGCCTGAAATTTCTCATCTGTAAAATATGAATGGTACAGCTTCCGTATCATGGAAATGTTTATAGGATGTAATGAGATAGTGTAGGTAGAACACATAACACCATGCCTGATATGCTGTAAACACTGTGATACAGCAAGAAGTGATACATATTAAAGTGGTGATATTGATTAATTGTCTACCACTGGTTGGGCCTTTCACATGTATTTTTCTTAATTTTCAATTAATTTTTTAATTTGTTCTAATTAGTAGTACATAACAGTACAATGCATTTATACATTTTGTAGATCATACATAAATGGAGTGTAATCTCTCATTTTTCTGATTATACATATTATAAGATCACATCAGTCATGCAGTCATACATGTACATGAGGTAATAATGTCTTTTTCACTCCGCTATCATTCCTATCCCCACATAAAGTGTACATACCATAAGACTAACATGTATGTGGAAATTATATAGAGAGAAATGGATGGATAAATCCATGAATGGTTATGTATACAGAGAAAAAAAAATCCTGGAATGACATAAACCAAAATATTAACAGTGATTGTGGGAGGTTTTTATTTCCTTCCAAATTTTTCTTTAATGAACATGCATGGGTTACTTTTATAATCAAATCAAAGGAAATCTTGGAAAATCCATTGGAAATGCAATTCATTTTGAAATGGGAGGAAAGCCTCACTTGGAGGAAGTAATAAAAGTTTAAAACCTCTTAGAAGGTGCATTAGCTTAATAGCCCCGGGAGGGGAAAAGGAGCTATTTCCTAGCAGAGCTGTGCGGACTAGCTGACTTCACTGGCAGTTGCTATGACACCTGGTTCTAGAACAAGGCGTTAGAGTTCAAAAGCAAACAATTTTAAAGTAGCAACCACCCATCTGCTCTTTAAGAAGGTGGTTGGCCCTTGCTCAAATTTCCTTCCCAGTTGTTTGAGGCCAAGCCCAGCCAGGACTCAGAGCCGGCCTGTGACCCAGACACCCCTTCACCATGACATAAGCACCTTCCCTGATGGAAGCCTTTCGCTGCAGCAGGTGCAGCAGGAAAGGTCGCCCACGTGCTCCTCCTGGAAGGCGCAGCCAGCTGCTAAGCCAAGGACCCACCTGGGCCTGTGGAAAGCAGCTCCCCCAGGTAGAAGCAATGGAGTTTGGAAGGGAGGAAGGGAA
Source organism: Sciurus carolinensis (assembly GCF_902686445.1). Classification (NCBI taxonomy): domain Eukaryota; kingdom Metazoa; phylum Chordata; class Mammalia; order Rodentia; family Sciuridae; genus Sciurus; species Sciurus carolinensis. The sequence goes on along the minus strand of NC_062214.1, from coordinate 173,527,105 downwards.
AAGGAAGTGGGATAGCAGCACCTGGGGCAGGGAGCCAATCACCTTCCCCAGGGACTTTCTCTTCTAGTCCTCCTCCCAGACTGGGAGGGGTGGAGGGCACGGACAACTCCCTTTTGCAGATAAAAGGACACAGAGAAGCAAGGGCCCTGCCCTGGGGCCAGAGTCAGTTCAAAGAGAAAAGCTGCCAGGTACGGGCTCCATGTGAGACAGCACCAGAGCAAACATTTCCAGGGTGGTGAGGAACCGGGCAAATGGGAAGCCCCAGCTAAAACAGCCCCCTGTTGCCAGGTCTTCTGAACCCTTCTATGGTATGTCTCCATCTCTCCATCTCCATCTCCATCTCTGGGCTTAATTTTAAAAAGAAAATAATAAACAGAGATCAATATGAACTGAGACTCGACAACACCTAGGAAATCAGAGAGCTGTATCTGGCACCTGCTTCTCTGACAACAGACTCTTTATTGTTGCAGCTGTGGGTCGCCCTTCAGACTTCCTGTAAGTGATGACTATACATCCACTTACGTTGTTCTAGATCCTGGGGCAAAATGGGGAATGGAACAGGAAGAATCCCTGCTGTCATACAGTTCAGTGGGAGGAGGTGGAAAATAAGCAAGTGCATGATCCCCAGAGGGGCGAGTGGTCCAGGAAAGTTAAGCAGGTTAGGAAGCAGGGCTCACTGGAGAGGGCCACAGTGGTCAGGGCAGGCTCTCTGATAAGGAGCAATCTGGACAGGGGCCTGATGTCAGTGGCAAGTCATGCAGATTTCTGGGGAAGGGCAATCTAGGCACAGGGGACAGTAGGTGCAGGGTCCCTTAGTGGGGAAAAGCATGGTCTGCTACAGGGAGCAGCCAGGATGGCTGGAGAGGAGATCAGAAGACCTGAGCAGAGGAGAGAAGACAGGGAAGGCAGGGTCAAGACAGGTCCTGGGGATGAAATAATCATGTCCCTGTCCTTAAGGGGCTTGTGGTCTGATCCTGTGACCCCCTCCCATCTACCTGTGTGTGCTCAGCATCTTGAGTTCTCCTCATGCCCCTGTTGTCCCAGAGGCCTCTGGCTACAAGTGGGACAAGGCAGCCAGAGAGCCCCCGTGGCACTGAGCCACTCCCTGGGCCTGGGCAGGAAAACACAGAGAAGGGAAAGCCCATGCCAGCTGCCTACCTGTCACACTGAACTCCATGGCTCCACATCCACTTCCAATTCCCAGGGTGACACAGAGGGCAGGAGGTAGGGCCTTGCATTGGACCTGGAAGGGTAGTTTTGGCCTAGCATATTCATGCACCAGGGGTTTGTTGGTAACACCTGAACATTAGGTCTGATGCCAGCTTGGGGAATTGATGCATGAAGGGGAGTACATGTGGGTGAGCCCCGCCCCCAAGACAGCCACTGTCCTGAGGGGGACAGCAGTGAGCAAACCAGCCATTAGAGCAAGCGGGGAAGTCCCACAGTGCAGAACAGGAGACTAGGCAGTGGTGTGCTCATAAATGTGTACCAACCACCTCTCCAGAAAAGTACGAGTGCAGGTGTATGTCTGTGTCTATGGACATGGCTGATAAAAAGGGCGTGCAGCAGGTGACTTATAAATAATAACGAAATAAGCAATTTTCTTCATCATAACTTCCATATAAACAATGGAGGTTTACCGGATGTCTTCATGAACTGGCACTGAACACTTGGTCTGTAGCCAACCTATTGCTGTAACAGATGAACAAGTATAGTCCTAACAGAATTGGTTGCTATCATCCATTCAGTAAGATAAAAGTGAAATAATAAAAATGTATGTAAGGCAAGGCGTGGTGGTGCACGCCTGTAATCCCAGAGGCTAAGGAGGCTGAGGCAGGAGGATCACGAGTTTAAAGCCAGCCTCAGCAACTTAGTGAGGCCCCAAGCAACTCAATGAGAACCTGTCGCAAAATAAAATATAAAAAGGGCTGAATTAAGAACCCGTGGATTCAATTTCAGGTACAAAAAAAAAATTTTTTTTTGTCAGAATGTCACATATTTGTAAATATAATGAGCAACTTCTTTGCTGAATTGGATAATTGTTTTTGAATACTGAAAGAGTATTTCCTCAATTTTTCACGCTATGTACAACATAACAGTTACACTTTTAAATTTAATCTGCATTATGAACATGTTCTTCATAACTTCCTTAAGTTTAGATCATCCATACAACAATAAATCAGTTCCTCATTTACAATGTTTCCCTGTTTTCTTGGTATGTATACTCCCACCAATTACCAGTGTGATTCCACTGAGTGCAGATTTGGAATGAGATGTACAGTAGCCTACAAAACATGAAATCTTTTCACCACATAGATACAATGAGCCTAATAACCTCAAGAGCCAGGCATGGTGGTACATGCCTGTAATCCCAACAACTTGAGAAGCTGAGGCAGGAGGATCATGAGTTCAAAGTCAGCCTCAGCAACTTAGTGAGGCCCTAAGTAACTCAGTGAGACTCTGTCTCTAAATAAAATACAAAAAAGGACTGGGGGATGTGGCTCAATGATTAAGCACCCTTGGGTTCAATCCCTGGTACCAAAATAAATAAATTAATAACCTCAAGAGCACAGGTAATAGCAAAATGAAGTAAAGTAATTAAGAAGCAACAAGTTTTGAGTATTTATTACCATAGCTGAATTTTTTTTTTTAATTTGGTACTAGGGATTGAACCCAGGGACACTTAACCACCAAGTCACATTCCCAGGCCTATTTTATATTTTATTAGAGACAGGATCGTGCTGAGTTGTTTAAGGCCTCTATAAGTGGCTGAGGCTGGCTTCGAACTCAAGATCTACTGCCTCAGCCTCCTAAGTCATTGGAATTACAAGTGTGCGCCACCACACCCAGCCCACAGCTGAATTTTTAATAATGGTTGAGTTTGACAACCAGCTTGCAAAATTTCTAATAATTGGACAGTAGGCTCTTGCAAGGCATGTTGGTCCAGACACCAGGGCACAGTGGTGAGATACTGGTCTAAACTTTAGGGATTCAAGCAGGCTGAGACTTAAGGGGTTAGACTTAGCTAGGCCAGGTGGGACCAGGCATCCATGTGAAAGAAACAGCACATGATGAGTAGAGAATGTATCAACACAGCAGCTGAGGTGCTCAGAGACATTGCCCCAAAAGAACACTTGCTTTGTCAAGTAAAGACCTGGAGGCCAGATACAGTGGTACACGCCTATACTCCCAACTACTCAAGAGCCTGAGACAGAAGAATAGCAAGTTTGAGGCCAGAATGCGCAAGTTAATGAGACCTTGTCTCAAAATAAAAAACAATAAAAAGGGTTGGGGATGTAGCTTAGTGATAGAGAACCCCTGGGTTTAATCCCCAAGTTTAAAAAAATATATATTTTTTAAAGTTCTTCAATATGGACAAGAGTTGAACCTTAGGCCTAGGGCATCTGGTGACCCTGAGGCTTTGCAGGAAGGAAACAGTTCTTGTGCATGGTGGGTAGAGGGGACTAGAAGTGCCCCAGGAATCTGAGTGGGGAGGCAGGGGGAGGGGAAGAAGAAAGCAGAGTACCAGTGCACAGTGGAACCCCACCTTAGAACAGCACCCCCCTCAACTTCAGTGAAAGCTGTACCACAGAGAGGCAAATCACTGGAAAAGCTTAATTTTTTGAAAATAAGTAAATAAATACAGTGAAGGATCCAAGGGTTGCCTTGGGGCTGATGTAAACACAGGCCCAGAAGCTAGAGAGTGGGGTATCCTGAGCACCGGAAATGCTTCACTCCTTGGAGCCCTAGGTGCGAGGTGAGAAGTGGAAGACTGAGGCCTCAGAAGCCAGGTTGACAGCAAGGATCCTGCCTCCTGTCCATCGAAGCCCCTACTTCAGTCCTGTGTAACAGTGCTGGGCCTCTCTGTCCCCGCTCTGTGGTTACCCCAGATGTGGGCACCCAGCAAGTGGGCGCCACAGAGTCAGTTAGGCCCCTGTTGGACAGGCCTTGACTCCAAGCAGTCTTCACCAGGACACAGGCCCACATGGGTGGGCTGAGGCAAAGCTCTCTCTGAGGAGGCCAGGAACATCTGACCCTGGGCCAATACTGCCTTTCAGGGGCCCCAGTGAGAACTGTGAGGATTTTCACCCAGCAGCAGAATGTCTCTCCCTGGACCCTTGAAGTTCACCCTGTGGTGACACAGAGGGCCCTGGGCAGTGATTAACACAGGTTTGAGACAAGTCTTTCCATGATGAGGCAAAGCCTTGGAAAAAGCCCACTGCTCGAGCAGGGGTTTCTTCCCCCATCTGCAGTTTGCTCATCCTGAAGTCACAGAAAGTTAGCCTTCCTCTTCCCCATTTTCTAAAGCCCCCAGACATCCTGTTCCTTTGGGAAAAGCCTGCAAGGCCCCAAACCCAACTCTTAATCACCCTGTTGTTCTGCCCCTGGGCTCCTGCAAGCCTGCCTTCCAGGGGCTATAGATGCCAGAATTGTCTCTATCTGTTCCCATCTCCAGGAGCCCACAGTCCGGTGGGGGTGGGGGACAGACAGGAAATGAACACTCGCAATGCAATACAACATGCACCATAGTAGAAATAAGCCCAGGATCCTCTGGGGGCTGCAAACTGGGGTGCCTAATCCAACCTGGGCAGGTTGACAGAGGCTGCCCAGAGCTGATGGCAGGCAATCAAGAACTAGACCCTGAGTGGCACTAGCCTGGCCGAGCAGCAGAGACAGGACATGTCAGGGAGGTGGACCAGCTCATAAGAGAAGAAGTCGCCTTCAGGTCTCATGAGTGGGTTGCTGTGGTGAACGATACTGTTTACGTTTCTAGACCCTGATGAACACAGTCATGGCCGTGGAACTTGTTAGCTATTGAAATTTGACCAGCAGTGACATGCATGTCATTTCTAGACAGAAAAGCATGGTTCAAGAGCCAGCATCCTCCTTTCCCTACTTCTGCAATAGAGGCCCATGTCAAGAAGGAACTTCCACCAGCCTGGATCCCTGATCGACCGTAGTGAATGGAGGCCCCTGCTGGTCTGCACTGGACAGACAGTGCAAACAAGAAATGAACTTAGCTCATTTGTTGTTGGAGCACAACCTAGCCTGCTCCTGACTCCATCCATCTGGCTCAGACAGAGGCTTATACTGGGGGATAGCAGGAGCCAAGCCTGCACATGTCCCTGCTATTCTTTCTCCAGATCTCAGCTGGCCGCACAGGCTATACTTTGGTGGGTTGGAAGCTGGGCTCCATCATTTACTAGCTCTGTGACTTTGGGTAGTTCAGTTAATCCCTTTGAGCCTACTTTTAGCTGTCTATAAAGTGAGAATAATAAAAATAATATTACCTCTTCACAGGGATGTTAACGTTTCCTAAATAAGTAAATGCTGAACTTTCTCCAGTCCCACAAATGATACTTGGACCACCTGTTCCCAGGTATCTGCAAGTTAATCTAAAAATGCAAACTCCTTCTCCTCTACCCCAGCCCTACTCAGAATCTCTGCACCAGGGCCCAGAACTCTGCACTTTTAGAGAACACTTGAGTAGTCTTCTGCATGTGGAAGTTGAAGAGTCACTTCCCTTTAAGGTTTTGATTGACAGTCAAACCTCCATACTAAGAAGACTCCTTGCTTGGTGGCTGGCTTTCTCTCAGGTCAAGAAGTGTGCCTCTGATCAGGCACAGTGGCATGTGCTCTAGAGGCTGAGGCAAGAGGATCATGAATTCAAAGCTAGCCTCAGCAATTGAGCAAGGAGGCCCTAAGTAACTCAGCAAGACCCTGTCTCAAAATAAAAATATTAAAAAGGGCTGGGATGTGATTAAGAACCTCTGGGTTTAATCCCTAGTGCCAAAAAAAAAGTAAGTGTGCCTCTGATCAGGTGGTCGTAGTGCCTTGGATTAAGGCCTGAGGCTTGTAAACTCAACATTATTTACGAATCAGGTAACCAGCTAGGTTCGTAGGGTTCCAGTGGTCACCAGTTTCCCCACAGTCAACGGGACCTAGAACAGCTTTTTGAAGGTGTTAGTCCCTAAGGGAAGCCTTCAGCAAGACATCCCTTTCCATCTTCACTCACCCCCGGCCCCCAAAGGTGGGGCTTACTTCCCAGTCATGCATGGCTGTGCTGGGAATCGACCCAGTACCTGGACATGCTGGACAATAGCTCTATACCACTGAGCTCCAGCTCCAGCCCAGACTAGACTGGTTCTTAAGGAAATGTAGACCCTATGAGATTCAGGCGAGAAAGATGGCTACCCAACTAGACCGCGATAGGACATCTTCAGAATGCATAAGGCTGTCCAGTGACCTCAAGAGAGAAAGATGCCCTAAGCCACTCGTATTACAGCACAGACTGATCCCCACTGCTCTCCTTACCAGCAGCTACCTCCCCACACCTGCCCCCGCTGTAGAACTCCTCCTAAGCGCTGCTCCAGTTCACACAGGTGCTCAAGAATACACGGTGGCTCCCTGTGGCTTCGGCCTGGGGCATTAGTTAGTTCTTAACTTCTTGCTCTGGCTTTCAGAGGCCTGCAAGTTACACTGCACCTTGTCTTTTTGTCACTACTTTCCCGGCTTTTCTTTTCTCCAGACAGAAGTTCCTGCCTTTATGACTCACCTGCACCAGGTGCTACTGGTGCCCTACACAAAGTCCCATGGGCATCAGCCCCTGAACAAGGGTCAAAAGACCAGCCTTCTTGCACACAGGGAGTACAATCCAACGGCGCCATCCATACTCCACAGCTCCCCCTTAGGATCGGGCTGAGACTATGGCACCGCAGAGCTGGTCCTCTTGCCCTGTCCTCTCCTGGTCCTCTCATTTCCCAGACTTCCTCCATCACCAGCATGAGCTGCCATGTCCTGCTCTGCTTCCAGGAGGCTTCCAATGCCGCTCAGGAAACTACCTCGAGGACACGGTGGCCTCCAGGGACACTTGCAGCAAGCCACCCCAGAGGTCGCAGAGCAGAAAAGTTCTGCAGACCAAATCAAGGTGCTTGAATCACACACTCATCTGATCAGTTTAACACATAGAGCCACAAAAGCGGAGAGCTGGGACGAAGGGACATACTTCAGATGGGAGCTTCACCCCGATGCCCGGTTTGTGTCACACTCACACTTCTATCTGTCCTCCTCCCCTCCTGCCAGGGCGGCCACAGCAGTCAGAGTTCAGATCCGGCAAGGGGAACAGCCAGAGGAGCTGCCACTGGCTGGACTGGGTGGGTAGGTTCCGGGCAGGTACCCCTCTCCCGCCGCAGCACCAATGAATCTGCAGAGCAGCTCTGGGGTTTTCTGTTTCTTGAATATAATGAACGTCACCATTGGAAGATCAAATTAGCAATGACTTTGCTTCAAACTGAAGAAGACATGATCTATGCCTTGTAAACACCTCAGGTTTACTTGGCGTGTTCATTGTCCTGTCTATAAGAATCTCATTTCTTTCATCCCTTTATACTCAACACATAAATTCCATTTATTGGGTCTATCTCATAAACAAAATTTCTCTCATTTCCTAGAGCAGAATCAAATATTCTTAACACAGCCAAGAAGTTTCCAGAATTACTAAGGAAGCCCTTAGGTTCCAGAGCTCTTGTGTCACCTCTAATATAAAAGCACCTTTTTCATTAGCAGGACTAGGATTAGCTTAGAATTTGAGTGTTGATCTTTCTGGCTCCAAACCTGATGCATGCTATGTAAAGTGTCATTTTGGGTACATGATTTATCTCCCCTGCAGATGGTAGGAATAGGGACCCTATCATTTTTTTATCTCTATATTTCATTCTACCTCTCTCTCTCTCTCTCTCTCTCTCTCTCTCTCTCTCTCTCTCGCTCACACACACACACACACACACACACACACACACACACACACAGAGCATTGATCCATGGTAAGCCCTCTAATGATGCCTGTGGGGTTCAGCTGGGTCCATTAGCTTTGAAGGAACAGTGTAGCCAGTCTGCTTTCCTGGGTCGCTATCACTTAAGAAGCCGGAGAACAGGAACAGGCTTCTCCTTCCAGCAAAGCTCTGAGCAAGGCCTGCAGTAAATCCTGCTTTGTATTTGCCAGGGGCCAGATTCTGACTGAGAACACCAGGGTCCTCTCCAGATTCGAGAAAGTAAATTCTGCCCGCAACTGACTGTAAAACCAGGAGACTGTCCCCTTCTACCGGGCCTACCCATCGCAGCACTAAAGCTGAGCTTTTATATGTGAGAAGTCCTTGCCAAATCCCCAGGAGAGCAGCAGCAAGAAATTGAAAACCAGGTAAAGACGTGAACCTGTGCAATACCTGAGAAGGGCGTGTGTGCAGTAAAGTCCATTAATAATAAAAAGCTAGGCAGTTGCGGAGGTGCACGCCTGTAATCCCAGTGGCTTGGGAGGCTGAGGCAGGAAGATGGCAAGTTCAAAGCCAGCCTCAACAACTTAGTGAGACCCTGTCTTTAAATAAAATACAAAAAAGGCCTGGGATTGTGGCTCAGTGGTTAAGTGCTCCTGGTTTCAATCACTGGTATCAAAAAAAAAAAAAAAAAAAAAAAAAAAAAAAACAGAAAAGAAAAGAAAAGAAAGAAAAAAAGAAAAAGCTAGGCAGGTGCAGTGGTGTACACCTGAAATCCCAGAGGCCCCCAGAGGCTAACACCGGAGAATCACAAGTTCAAAGGCAACCTCAGCAACTAAGCAAGGACCAAAGCACCTTAGTGAGCCCCCGTTTCAAAATACAAAATAAAAAATAAGGGACCAGGGATGCGGTCAGTGGTTAAGTGCCCCTGGATTTAATCCCTGGTACCAAAAAATAAAATAAAAAGGACTACCAATATAGCTTGGTGCTTGCCTACTATGTGCAAGGCCCTGGGTTCAATACCTAGTACTGCAAAAGAGAAAAAGGAAGGGAGTGAGGGGGCGGAGAAAAGGAAAGGAAAGGAAAACCCAGTGATATGGTTTCCCGAGCAGTTCGTTGGAGGCTCCGGCTCCATCCGGGACATCCGGACTCTCCTCTGCTGTCTGCCCTCTTCTCTGGCTAGCTCTGCCCTCAGGATGGCTTTCATGGAGGTGATAAGATGGAGCTGGGCTGCATACATCTATGTCCACAGGAGCAGGGAGGAAACCTTCACTTCTGTATCCCTCAGAAGACTCGGCCTTCAGAGCCTGAACCCAGCCCTGAGGCAAAAGCGTTGTTCGCATTATCTGATGGACTTAGAACCATTCAGAAACCTCCCGATAGTCCACCCGAAGGAGAATCTGGGTGGTTAGGAAGTGGGGAGAAGAGGAGTGGATACTGAGTCGGTAACCCATGAAAATCTGCCACTCTGCATCCTGTGGGCCTCTAAGCCCCACAACCCCTTGCCCTGCTCCCTTGGGCCTCAGGTCCTCCTCACCCGCTGCCCACGTGTCCATCATTCTGCAGCTGAGAGTTTGGGATCTTCTTGGGAGGAGAAAGGAAACTAGGAGAAAACAGCCCCACTGACCGTGAGTGTGGCCTGGACTTGGGGTCTCGTGTGTACAGGGCAATCAGATCTACACTGCATGTAGTGAGGTGCACAGTCCCAGGTAAGCCCCTGGTGGCTGTGAGTTTATATTGTTTATATTGTTTTGTGTTAACTTATTGATGTCTTTTCCACAAGGAATAGATGCCCCCCAATAGGAACGACTTTATTTCACTCATCACTGAGTTTTTGACATCTAAAACAGAGTCTGGTGCATAATAACTGCTCAATAAACATGTGCTGGCTGGCTGGATGCATGGATGCATGGATGCATGGATAAAGGGATGGCCATCTTCCCTGTGTTGTTACAGTTACAGGATGAGTCCTCTTCTCCACCTGGATGGCATTCCCAAAGGCCTCCTCTGTATCCTCAACTTTAAGATGAAAGGCCCCAGGAAGGCAGATGGAGAAAGACAAAAGGAAACACCATCCTACCTCAAAGAAATCACAGACCATCCCCGCGCTCTAGAAAACATCTGGCCCATAGATACAGGTTGCATTGGTCCATTTCCTGTTACTAATAGCATAATATCATGGCCTGAGTACATTTTAAAGAAAAGAGGTTGGTTTTGGCTCCCGTTCTGGTCTGTGGTTGATGAACTGTCTCTTCCTCCTCCTCCTCCTCCTCCTTCTCCTCCTCCTTCTCCTCCTCCATTTTTTTTTCTTTTCCTTTTCCTTTTTGTGGTACTGGGGATTAAACCCAGGGCTGCTTTACCACTGAGGTACACCCCCAAGTCATTTTTTAGAATTTTATTTTGTGGAAAGTTCCTGCTAAATTTCTCAGACTGGTCTCTGGACTTACCAGCCTGCTCCCGAGGGCCTGCTTGCTGGCAGAGTCCTGAGACAGTGCTGGGCATGAGAGACAGGAGCTCATGTACGCACATATGTGCACAGGGGTGTGTCCTCAAGTCTCCTTCCCCCGGCTGGCACTTAACCACTGAGCTATTCCCCAGCCCTTTTTTTTTTTAATTTTTCACTCGTATTTTTCTAGTTATACATGCCTGTAGAATGTATTTTGACATATCATACATGCACGGAGTATAACTTCCCATCCTTGTGATTGTATGTGATGCGGTGTTACACTGGTCATATATTCATATATGAACACAGGAGAATTATGTCCCATTCATTCCACTGTCTTATTCTGCGATCTTTCCTATTCCCACCCCCCCTTCCCTTCATTCCCTTTTGTCTAATCCAATAAACTTCTATTCTTCCCTACCTTCCCCCTTATTGTGAGACAGTATTTGCATATCAGAGAGAACATTTGACCTTTGGTTCTTGGGGATTGGATTATCTCACTTAGCGTGATAGTCTCCTCCCCAGCCCTTTGTATTTTTTATTTTGAGACAGCATCTCTCTGAGTTGCTCAAGTCCCCCCTAAGTTGCTGAGGCTGGCTTCGAACTCACCATCCTCCAGCCCAGCCTCCTGAGCCGCTGGGATTACAGGTGTTTGTCACCACACTCGGCTCCTTCCCTGTTATAAAACCACCAGGATCCATCATGAGGGGTCCACTCTAATGGCTTTATCTAATCTTAGTCACCTCCACAAAGGGCCCACCTCTAATCCAACTCTGGTTGGATTAAATTTCCACTCTCTGAATGGGAATTAAATTTCTACACATGAAGTCTTGGGGGACACATTCAAACCACCTCCAAACCATCGTTCTGGGGATTAAACACAAGGCCTCATGCCTGCTAGGCAAGTGCTCTACCACTGAGCTACACCCCCAAACTATGTGGTCCCCAGTTTTACTGGAGATAAATCAGTGGAGCAATTTTTTTCTATACCATATAAAATGTTGACAACAACTCTTTTCAGTTCTTAATATCATTAAGTTTCTAAAAATGGCTTGTGCACTGCAAGGTGCACACCCCTGGCTCGTGGGGAACCGAAGGTACGAACTGGGTAAGACAGGCTCACATTGTTCACAGGTCCTCCAGCCACAGAGTGAGAACAGCTTATCACTTCTCACAGTGTGATCCAGGGGCACAAACGAAGAAAAGAACACAAAACCCCAGAATTCCATGGCAACCTGCCTGGGTTCAAATCCCAGTTCCACCGCTTGCTAGGAGGGTGGTGGAAGACGGGCTGCTGGATCTTTCCATGCCTCCATTTCCCCATCCATGAAATAAAGACACTATTACAGCAACTGCACGGAGTGATTGTGAAGATGAGTGAGTTGTTCATACGCGAGACCCTGAGAGGAATGGCCAGCTCGCGGGACGCACCGAGTGGGCCACTAGAATGCCTGGTCTACAGTCCTGAATCAATCAGTCCCCGTCCAGCCTCATGCGTCCATGTCACACGCATCCACACACAGAGCACTTACCACTGGACGCACAACCAACACCTTCGACTCACACAACACACAACACACGTAGCACAGCCAAGCACTGTTGTGTACCCTGTATTTTGTGTGCTTTGCAGTTTCGTCCAACTTTAAAGTCAAATCCTTGCCCACACACACTCAGAACGCCAGTGTCCTTCCCTGTTGTATGTCATTGCAAGTCACACCATGTCATCATAAGGCAATTTAGCAATGGCTCATTCTAATTGTTCTCGGAGCATCGTATTCATTTTCGGTTCTGTCTCAGAACCTTCTGGGCAGCAGTGTCTTCTCTGACACACCGCAGTTCAAGTTTTGGAGTCAGATGGACCTGGGTTCAAATCCTGATATTACTCCTTCCCAGATGTGGGAGTTGAGGCAAACTGATGAATTTCTCTTGCTGTAACAAGATAAAATATATATATTCAGAAATGTATATATATATTTTTTAGTTGCCTATGGACCTTTATTGTTTTAATTCATTTATTTATATGTGGTGCTGAGAATCAAACCCAGTGCCTCACACATGCCAGGCAAGTGCTCTACCACTGAGTCACACCCTCAACCCCCACGCAACATTCTTCTTACATAATAAATCAGGAAACAAAGACCCAGAAAGACCAAATCACTAAACCTGAGTCTCATTGTCATCTATAAAAAAGGATTCCCCTTGCACGATTCTTATGAGGAATTAAAAGATAAGGTAGTACTGCATTTAGATTAGTGCTTGTTGGAACATGCTAATAGATGCTAATGTAGCACATGTTCAGTAAGTGGTGAGAGGGATTAATAACATTACTTGAGACTGAAAAAAAGAGTTGTCTTGAATAAACTGTTGACATTTAATAGGACTCTGTGGGTGACTCTGGTTCCACCCGTGCATCTGGGTTCTGAATCCCACATGCGTTCACTCAGTGTGATGTTGTAACTGTACCATTTCCCTTCATGAAATTTGAGAGGTGATATTTTGACATTGTTCCACTTCATTTCATTTCCTCCAGATGGGTGGGTTTCATCCGTTTCTCAATTTATCCAGAGCAAAAGGGAGAAGTATTTTAAATCGCTGTGATGGTCCAAGTTCATCTCACTTTCTGGCCCCTGAGAATGAGCCCCAAATACTCTCCACCTTTCCACGGGGACCTGGCCTTTCTGCAGTTCCTCTAAGTGCCAGAAGCAATGCTTTCCTCGTTTCCTCCTTTCCATTTCAACTTGCCCTTGGCATTCGGGACCTGAACACTGAACTGTGTGGAATGATAGAGTTCTTGGGGCACGTTTCTCTTCACTGAGCACTTTCGATAATATCCAGTCTTCACAACTGGTGTAAGGAAGATGCTAAGTCCCACCTGAGGACACAGCTGAGCCTGGGTGCCCACCTTCAAGCAAATGCCGCTGCCCAGGCTGTGGGTGCGGCTCACTGGGAGAGTACTTGCCTAATCCCCAGCACCAAAAAAAAAAAAAGCTACTGCTTCTGGTGCAATAGGAAGAATGTCTTTACGGCAGACACTTCTTTTCCTTGTAGTAAAATATGCATAACACAGTTTATCATTTTAACCATTTTTAAGTATACAGTTCAATGGCATTGAGTCCATGGATGTTGTTTGGCGACCATCACCATCGCCCTTTTCCACAACTTTCTCAGCTTCACAGACTGAAACTCTCTACTCATTCTACACCGATGCCCCCTATTTCCTCCCCTTACCCCCAGCACCCCCATTCTACTTCCTGTCTCTATAAATTTGATTACTCAAAAAACCTAGTTAAGTGAAATCATACAATACTCCACCTTTTGTGTGACAGACGCTTTTGGAGCAAGATTTCTGAAAGAAGGACCCAGATGCTTTCCTTCACTGCATTGATCTTGGCTAACATCACAGGGGCCAGAAAGGGTGTCTCCTCTCCATCCTAAAGTAACCCGGCCTGGTGGGCACGAGCATGGCTCATGGTCAGACTTGATGATGCCAAGCCCATCAGAGCAGAGCTTTCCTCATTTCCGCTTTACGCCAAATGCCCTTTATTCCTCTTGTCCACCAGTTAATTACCTGAATCGGGATCAAGGTAAAAAACAAATAAATGAAAAAGCAGCTCCTGCAGAGCACAAGGAGTCTGCACACACACACACACACACACACACACACACACACACACACACACGGTTCCCGAAGCCCCTGCTGCTCTCCTTCGCTGGCTCCTGTGGTGGAGGGCAGCAGCATTTAAACTCTGATCCCTTCTGCCCAGAAAGCCAACAGAACGACATGTCCCTTCTGCCCAGAAGTCACTCCAGCCTTTCCAGAGGGCCCTTCCCTCCCTGCCATGCCTCCGCTCCCCTCCCAGGCCTCGTGCCCCGCTCCTCTGGAAACAGCCAAGCCTTCTCTGTGGTTTCTGTTACTTGGAGAAGCGCAGGCTCCCCTGGGCACCCTGCCCCCTCTTTGGGCTTCCCCCTCAGAGAACTGGCTCTGCTGCCCGCTGGTAAACGAACTGGCTGTCACCTAGGCAACAGCCTGGCCCGGAGCCTGGTGACGCCATGCCCGACTCCCCTCCCAGCCTCACCCAAGTCTGTTTGTTTGGGTTCCAGCTGCTTTTGTTGGGCTTTGTTTTGCCTGTCAGTTTGGAAAGGCTCCTTTGCTGATTGGCTGCAGGGGGCTGTGGTCCCTGGGATGTGGGAAAGTCAGCTCCTGGGTTGGGCAGGACTTTCCTGGGTATTTCCCCACCATGAGAACAAGATCTAGAGGGGGGTCAGTCAGATGATCACATCCTTGCCACCCGCCAGAGCCCACAGAGAGGGAGCATCAGATAACTTGCCAATGCTCTGATCCCCACCCCAACCTCAGTCAAGAGCCCAGTAACTAAACCACTTGTGACTAAAGCCCTGTTATTGGACAAAACCATAAAGAAGCAATTCAAATGTTGCATAGGGGTTACCAGAAGCTGGGAAGAGAAGGGATGAAGGGGAATAGGGAAAGTCAACAGGTGGTGAGTTACAGTTACACAGGGGTAAGAAGTCCTGGTGTGCAGTAGGTGGCATAGGTATCCATGACATCCCAAACATGGCCAAAAGGTAGAAGAAAGGGGTTTTAAAAGTTTGCATCTTAAATAAATGATCAATGTTGGAGGAGATACATATGCTTACTCTGGTTTGCACATTATAAAATATATACACGTATCAGAATATCACATGGTACCCCATAAATATGGGCAAATTTTTGTGTCAAATTAAAAACAAATTTAGAGGGCTGGGGATGTAGCTAGGCAGTAGAGAGCTTGTTTAGCAGGCATCAGGGCTTGGATTCAACAGCCAGCACCGAAAAATAAATGAAATGTAGCCCTGGGGGTGTAGCCCAGCGGTAGAGATCATGCCTAGCACAAAAGAGGCTCTGGGTTCAATCCCCAGTACCACATGCAAAAAAACTAAAATAAAAAGTAAACTTAAAAAGAGAAAAAGTTTATTTCCCCCCTCCTATTCCCTAAGTTGAGTCCTTCTCTTTCATAATATATTTAGCTGGGTAGGTTCTCTCGGTATTCTAAGAAGATGGCTCATCTTTAGCTCAGTCTAAGTGAAGGAATTCCTTACATTAAAAACAATGGATCTGGGCTGAGGTTATGACTCGGTGGTAGAGCATTTGCCTAGCACATGTGAGGCACTGGGTTCAAGTTTTGGCACCATATAAAATAATTTTTTTAATTTAAAAAATTAATTAATTAATTAAAGGTATTGGGTCCATCTACAACTAAAAATTTTTTCTAAAAACAATGGATCAAACTAAAAATGATGGATAGAGTTGGCTGTAAATACCTCCATTTTGCTCTCTCTCCTCCACCTTTTCATTTCAGACAAGTTGCATTTCCTCTTTATTTTTCATCTACAATGAAAAGAGGCTAAAAGAAACTGATTGGTAAATATTTTGAACCATAACCAATTAGAACAAGTTTAAAAAAATTTTTGTTTTAAATTTTTGAACCATAAAGATAGAACACATTTTAAGCAAAATGTTCCACCTTCCTTAGCAAAAACATAATTCTAACATAAAGGGTTATTAAACTTTAAATGCTTTTATAAAAAAGACACTTTTATTTCTTAAAAAGTAAATCATTAGAAAGGATAGGTGGGGATGGGGATGTAGTGCTGAGTTCAAGCCCCAGCACCACCAAAAAAGAAAAAGAAAGGAAGGAAGAAAGAAAAGAAAGAAAGAACAGTTGGCAACTGTGGTATTTTTTCAAAAAGAAATGACTTTTAACAATTGAAGTGATGTACTAAAAAAAATATGTACCTTCTGACTCCACAAATATTGGATGTGGAAACTCTTGGGCCCAACTGTAAATGTTACAAGCACATGCAGACAATTTTGATTAAGAATTCAACTCAACATTTTACAATTTACTCTAACAGGGAAAAAAATATCTGTTACCTAAGTTAATATATACACTATTTAACAACAACAAAAAAAAAGTAGAAGCAATACAACTGTTAGCAAAGAAAAGCAAAAAATAAAGACTTTAAAAATAAAATCCAGCATTTGACAGAAAATTCCAGTTTATGTGGAAACATCAAAAATAAATAAATCTGGGCTGGGGTGGTGGGGTAGTTCAGTGATTAAGTGAGAACCTAGCATACTCAGGACCCAGGGTTCTGAACCAACCACCGGAACAAATAAATAGAGGCAATAAGGAAGGAAGGAAGAGATTTTGAGGAACAGGTGACTGTGGTGATAAACATCCAGGTGAATTTCCACCAACAGTTGGGATAGTTTTGTTTCCATTGTTCAGATAACTGTAAAAGCAGGAACCTGGAAGATTGACTGATTTGAAAACATGGCTTCTGGTCTTTCATCATGTCATCTGGTCTTTCATCATGTCATCTGGTTTTCATCTCTCAAATAATTCATTTTAATAGTTTGCTTGATTTCCGGGGCTCCCAAGTTTACTCCAGACCCTCTGCTTGGAGATAGGAAAGGTGCTTCTTGTGTTTTCCCCTTTGAAGCTATGTAAGGACAGCCTCAGTTTCTCATCTGTAAAATGGGGGTAAATAATGCCAACTGGCCAGGTTGTAAAGTACTAACACAGTGTGGACTCTTGCTGAACCACTATTATAATTGTTAACACCCACCTTTTTTCTGAGGATCCTAACACTCTTCATATGAATCATATGGGTCAGGGGGGATAGAAGTTCATTGGATTAAACAAAGGGGAATGGAGGGAAGGGAGGAGGAATGGGAATAGGAAAGGCAGTAGAATGAATGGGCCATCACTTTCCTGTGTTCATATATGAATACACAACCACTGTAACTCCACATCACGTACAACCACAAGAATGGGAAGTTATACTCCATGTGTGTATGATATGTCAAAATGCAATCTACTGTCATGCATATCTAAAAAGAACAAATAAATTTTTTTAAAAGAATCATATTATCGATTCATTTAGCAAACATTTACTAAGTACTATTCATGAGTCAGGCATTGTGCTGGACATTAGGAATAAAATGATAGACCAAAAAAAAAAAAAGAGTCCCCAATCCTTTGTTAGTTTTTGGACTGGTAAGGGAGACAGATATTAGGCAAATAACCACACAAAATGTAAAGTTATATCTGTTATGTGAGGGATGCCATCTTGGATCCTCCAGACCAGATCAGCCCCAGCTGAATACCACAGAGGATCAGTCACTGCTGTAGTGAGCAGAATTTCCCAGACTAGTCTTGCCTTAATCCCTGATCCACAAAATCATGAGATACAATAAATTAGTCACAGTTTTAAGATAATGGAATTATCTGATCCCTTAAATCCTACAGACTAAAGTAAAGCCCAGGGATGCAATTTCTCAATGCACAATCATGCGGAAAAATCCTAGTGGTTCCTTCTACCAACCCTTGTTTCGTTGAGGAGCGCCCTCTGCTGGCTCGGAGCCCTTCCTCCATCCATGCGCCTCTGGCTGAAGCTTGTGAAGGGACTTGTAGGGTGTGGTGTCCACACCTCCTTCAAATGTATGCTGAGCACCCAGGCCCTGGGATACAGCCTGAATCAGACACAGCTCCCCTCCCATCTGGGGCTGATGGTCATTTGACCATCCCGACATCGCTGAGATTGTAGGGCAGACTTTGTATCTCCCATGTGCTTGATAAGGAACCCAAATAGGGAGGGTGGATAAAATTTTGCTACCTTATTAATGATTCAGGATGAGATTTTAGGGCTCAAGGAAGCAAAGAACCTCCCACCAAATATTACATTAGACCCAGTTTCCTCACTGTTCCTGGCCCTCTGCTTCCTCACCTGAGTCCCCTTCAGCTTGAAAAGTCTCTTCCTCCTCTCACGAACATGCCATTCTTGTCCCAACCTCTGAATCCTTGTGGTGCCCAAACTCTTTCTCTGCCACTTCATCTCTGCAGTTACCCTGTCTCTAAAGGCTCCTTCCAGTCCCCTCCTGCCTAAGACCCATCGTCTCCCTGACAGCCTGCCTGGGCAGTCCTGATACTGAGGACCCTAACATACATCTGGCAGCCCACATCCAGGAAGATATCTATCGCATGTCTGGTCACATGGAGCGCATGGCCTTTCGGGGGATCAGACAAGCCAAGGTTCAGATCTCAGGTGTGCTCCCTGCCAGCTGTGTGATGTGAGCAAAGTGATGTCACCTCTCTAGTTTTCTCGTCAGCACAAAACGGATAGAAGTTTCTACCCACCAGGGCTGCCCTGACCCTTCAATGATGTTTTGAAGCTCTCGGCACGTAGTCAACACTCAGCTCATCCTACACCTGAGTTGTTGGATGTGTTCAGTGAGATCACCTACTTAAAAAACAACGCAGGGCTGGGGTCGTGGCTCAGTAGTAGAGTGCTTGCCTGGCATGTGTGAGGCACTGGGTTCGATTCTCAGCACCACATACAAATAAATGAATAAAATAAAGTTGAAAAAAATTTTTAAAAGAATATATTTATCCTATGTACATGTATGATTACGCAAATGGTGTGACTCTACTTGTGAACAACCAGAGAAACGATAGTTGTACCCCATTTATGGCATTTATGATTCAAAAGAAAAAGAAAAGAAAAGAAAAAGCAACACAGTCCTCTGAACTTCTGGTATGACTGGGCATGTCATAGAGATCCAGCCCTGCCGGGGGCAGGGGACACCAGCAGGCGCACAGAGGCACAGTATCCAATGTCCACAGTGTCCTCAGGAATCCACACAAAGTGTTCTAATTTATTTTAAGAATCAGAAGAAAGAAACACAATTTGAGCTCAAAAAGGTTTAAAATGTAGTATTAATACCATCTTTATCCAGTGTAGATGGACACGATACCTTTGTTTTATTATTAGTTTTATGTGGTGCTGAGGATCGAACCCAGTGCCTCACAGGTGCCAGGGGAGCGCTCTACCACTGAGCTACAAGCCCAACCCCCCCAAAAATATAATTTTTAAAGTGAAATAACTTGACAAGGGTGACAAGACCATTTAATGGGGAAAGAACGCTCTTTTTAACAAACAGTGCTGGGAGCCAGGCATGGTGGCGCACAGGTGTAATCCCAGTGGCTCAGGAGGCTGACGCAGGTTTGAGTCCAGCCTCAGCAACTCAGCAAGGCTCTAAGCAACTTAATGAGACCCTGTCTCAAAATTTTTTTAATTTCAAAAAGGGCTGGGGATGTAGCTGAGTGGAAAGTGCCTCTGGATTCAATCCTTGGTGTCAAAAAAAAAAAAAAAATTAGGACTGGGAAAACTGGATATCCATATGCAAAAGAATGAAGCTGGGCTTTTACCTAACACCACACACAAAATTAACTCGATATGGATCAGATGTAAGACCTAAAACTACTCATTTCTTAGAAGAAAACGTAAGACAAAACTTCAGACTATGGAATTTGATAATGATGTCTTGGATATGACACCAAACGCATACCAAAATGGAAAAAATAGACAAGGTAGACTTCATAAAAATGAAAATATCGTGTGCATCAAAAGACACTTTCAGCCAGGTATGGTGGCAAAAGACTAATCCAGTGGCTTGACTCGAGAGGCTGAGGCAGGAGGATCATAGTCCAAAGCCAGCCTCAGCAACCTAGTGAGACCCTGTCTCTAAATAAAATACTTTTTAAAAGGATGGGGATGTGGCTTAGTGGTTAAGTGCTCCTGGGTTCAATCTCAAGTGTCCAAAAATAAATATACTTTCAATGGAGTAAAAATGCAATCCAAAGAAAAGGAAAAAAATGCACACACACACACACACACACACACACACACACACAAAAAAAAAAAATATATATATATATATGATAAGGGATTAATAGCTAGAATACAGAAGGAACTCCTAAAGTAAATAAACAGAAAAGGCAAACAATTCAGTTCAAAAATGGGCAAAGAACTTCAGTAAACGTATCTCCAAAGAAGATATACAAATGACCAAGAAGCACATGAAAAGATGCTCAATATCACAGATCATTAGGGCAGTGCAAACCAAAACAATGAGATGTTACCTCACACCACTGAGAAGGGTTACTATCCCCGAAATTATACAGAAAATGGAAAGTCTCGCTGAGGATGTGAAGACACTGGGACTCTGTGCTCTGTTGGTGAGAATGTAAATGACGCAGCTGTTGTGGGAAACAATGCAGCAGTTCCTCAAAAAATTCAAAAATAGAACTAACAGATGATCCAGATATTCCACTTCTGGGTGTACACCCAAAAGAATTGCCTCTGGTCTTGAAGAGATATTTGCAAACCATGACAGTAGCAGCATTATTCGCAATTGCTAAAAAGCAATCTAGACACCCATGAATAACAGATAAATAGCTGGGTGCAGTGGCCCACACCTGTGATCCCAGCAGCTCGGGAGGCTGAGGCAGGAGGATTGCAAGTGCAAACCCAGTCTCAGCAACTTATTGAGACCCTAAGCAACTTAGTGAGACCCTGACTCTAAATAAAATATAAAAAATGGTTGGAATGTAGCTCAATAGTTAATCACCCCTGGGTTCAATTCCTGGTACCAAAAAAAAAAAAAAAAAAAAACCAACTCAGATAAATAGATAAGCAAAATGTACTCCATCCATACTATTCAGCCTTTTTTAGGAAAGAAATTCTGACACATGCCACATGTTGGATGAACATCTTGCTCAGTGAAATAAGCCATGTTAGAAAAAGATACATGCTGTATGATTCCACTTATACAAGGTCCCTAGAGTGGTCAAAATCATAGAGACAGAAAGTAGAACAGTAGTTGCTAGGGGCCGAGGGGAAAGGGAAATGAGAAGTTATTATTTAATACAGAGTTTCAGTTCTGGATAAAGAGTTCTAGAGATAGGTGGTGGCAGCTGCAGAATATTATGAATGTATTTAATACCCCTGAGCTGTACACTTAAACATGGGGAAAACGGCAGATTTTATGTTACATGCATTTTTACCACAATTGTTTATAACGAAAGAAAAGAATACATTGGAAATCTGAGTAAATGAATGCCAATTAAATACATACATAACTTTTACACCAGGGTGGTGGTGTACAACCATAATCCCAGCTACAAGGAGGCCTAGGCAAGAGAGTGGAAAATTCAAGGTCAGCCTTGGCAATATAGCCAGACCCCTGTCTCCAAAAAAAAAGTAAAAAGGACTGGAAATGTAGTGGTAGCGAGTCCCTGGGGTCAATCTCTAGTACTGGGGCTTGGGGGATACACACACACACACACACACACACACACAGGGACCCTGGCAGGAGAAGGCAGAGGTGCACACGCGCGTACACACACACACACACACACACACAATATGTTTGATTTTTAATTTTTATAGAGGAAGATAAAAGGCAAAAGTGCCCAGAGTCCACGAAAGTCCTAATATAGCCCTGATGAGGAAAGACCTCTGCCATTTAAAAAAAAAAAAAAAAAAAATGGTTGGAAGAGCAAACAACAGGCGCCAAAGGAAAAGATGAGTTTAAGGTTTCCTCCCAGCCCGGCATCCTTCAGTTCCGGGAATCCCTTTTGCCCCAGGAGGGCGGGCATCCTCTTCAGGGTCAACGCTGCAACGCCTCCTAACGCTATTAGAATCCATATAGATTAGCAGAAGGTCTTGTTCCCCGCGGGTTCTGCGTTTGGAAACGCAGGCAGCCGGTCCTTCCCTTCCCGGTGGAAGGTTGCTATGCCTCTTAGTGACCGAAAGGGGGCGCAGCGACTCAGCCTTAAGCGTGGAAATCGCGGTGGCAGACACAGGCAGCAGTGGCGAAGCCTCGTGGCTCCTGGGACCGACCGCATTCACCCGAGCTTGTAAGAGAAGCAGAATCTCAGACCCTCCAGGCCTCCGGCTTCAGAGTTAATTAATATACACTTTAAAGTCTGTGAAGTGCCGGGCGCGATGGCACACGCCTGCAATCCCGGCGACTGGGGAGGCTGAGGCAGGAGGACGGCAAGTTCAAAGGCAGCCTCACCAATTTAAGAGTCCCTAATCAATTTAACGAGAATCTGTCAAATTTTAAAAAATAAAATAAAATAAAAATAGAGGAGGGGCTGGGAAAGTGGCTCAATGGTTGAGTCCCTTTACCAAAAATTAATAAAATTTGAAAAGCACTGGTTTCAAGTGTCTAGTCTTAGGGAAGCCACAAATCTGGCTCAGTGGCACTTGCCTAATCCCAGCTACTCTGGAGGCTGAGACAGGAGGATCACAAGTTGGAGGCCAGTCTGGGCAAGTTCTCAAGACCCTGTCTCAAAATGAAAAAAGTCGGGGATGAAGTTCAGTGGTAAGTGCCCCTGAGTCTTACCCCTAGAACAGCAGTAAGGACTGCTTCCTGGAAGGAGAGGAGGGCTGGCTGAGCCCTGGAATTTTTCCTGCAACCAAGCAAGCAGCATCTGTGGAGGTAGAACTAGAGCCGCAGGAGGGGATATGGAAGAACCGTACAGATCACAAATGAACAAACAATTCTTCTTCCATTTCAGTAAATGCTTATCAAGTGCCCACTGTGTGCAGGGCACCCGGGTTACCATCGTGAGCAAAACCCAGACCCTGATGTGCCTTCATGGAGCTTTCAGCCTAGTGGGGACTCCAAGGGTGTATAATCCCACAGACACATAGAACTGCAAGCCCCCACCTTCCTGGGCAGGTATAGAGAGGGGACCCTGGGGGAGTAAAGGCAGGGAAGGGAGGCCAGGGGATCTGGCTCACACGGAATGGTCAGGGAGGCCTGCGGAGGAAGCAAGCTTTAATCCTAACAGCTGAAGGATGCCTGGGAGTTATCTAGGAAAGGAGTCAGGTTCCTGGCAGGGGGACAGAATGTGAAAGGTCACACAGCGAGAGGAACATGGAGCACTCAGGGAACTGAAAGAAGACCAGCATGGCAGGAGGCGAGGTGAGTCCTTGGGAAGGGCAGAGAGCAGCAGCTTCAAGGGGGCCAGGGACCAGAGGACACAGGCCCACCTCAGGCCTTAGACAGGAGGCCTCCCAGGCCCCACAGTGACTGGTTCTTGGTTCTCTTTCCCAGGGTCCCTTCTCCCAATGGCCCATGTGAACATCTCCCCTTTGTCCGTTGAGAGTCCCTCTGTCCCCACCCCTCCCCAGCCTGCTCTCTCCTCTACCGATCCCTCCCTCGCCCTATCTGTAGTAGAGAGGGGAAGAGCGAGTGGATACAGGTGGAATATTCTTACCCAAAATGCTTAGGATCAGAAGTGTTTTCCATTTTTGATCATTTTCATATGCATAATAAGATATCCTGGGGATCACACCCAAGTCCAAGCACAAAATTCCTTTTTGTTTTGTAAATTCCTTGCACACACAGCCCGAAGGTAATTTCATTGCACATTTTTCCCCCAAAAGCATAGCAGAGGTTTAACTTCGGAAAACTGATACATATCCAAGGGAGAATGGAAGCAATCTTAAAAGAAAGAGGTCTTCAGGGTAAAGCAAGGAGCCCACCTACGAGAGAGGACGTGGGCTACCTCCAGAGGGAGAGCCTGTGTGTTTCAACTGCAACCCAGCACGAGGTCTGGGATGGACTCTTCCGCTTGTGGCCTCCTGTCACTGCCCAAAAGTTTCATAGTTGGAATCATTTCAGATTTCACATTAGCAATGCTCAATCCCAGCACCATCCTATCTGACAGTAGGGATGGCTCATGGTCCTGTTAGGTACTGTATTGATTAGTCAGCTAAATTCCAAAGCCTGAAGAAGGAGCCCACTTCTAAAGAAGAAATTCGGGACGGGCACAGACATTATAGCTGCAAAGATATGGGCAGCATGTCTATAATAGCAAAGAACTTAGAAACGACCCGAAGGTCCAACACTACGAGGTTGGTTAAATGGTATATTTGGAACTAGAAACCCATAAAACTGCTGAAAAGTGATTGTATAGGAAAATATTATCTACTATGTTAAAAATCAGATTAAAAAACACTATTACAGCACGGTCCTATTGTTGTAAAAACTACATTATATAAAGTATAAAATGAAAGTTTATAATGGAAAATGAGAATAAAAACTATTGACAGTGGTTCTGTGATGGGGTTAGAGTTGATTTTTCTTTGCTCTTTTTATTTACATGTGTACTTATTTATTTTGTGGTAACTGGGAATTGAAGCCAACAGCGTTCTCCCACTGAGCTACAGTCCTTTTTGTTTTATTTTGAGACAGGGTCTCACTAAGTTTCCCAGGCTAGCCTCGAACTTGCAAGCCTCCTGCCTCGGCCTCCCAGTAGCTGGGATTACAGGCATGCACCACTGTGCTTGGTTTCTCTATTTTTTTTATTGTCCACGTTCTCAAAGGTTTTTACCAGGAAAACTATTTCCTTTGGAGAGAGGGCAAAGCAAAAAAAAAAAAAAAAAAAAAATTAAAAAGCAAGGGGGTGTTTGCAACTTCCCCTTTAATATGTTCTGTTATCTGTCTCTAAAAAAAAAAAAAAAAAAAAAAACAATATACTGCTCTGCTGAGAACATTTAAAAAATATTTTTCCTTATTACAAAAGCAATATGTGCTTGCCAGAAACAATAACAAAAAAATAAAATAAAATAAAATCAGAAAGTACAGATAAGCAAAAAAGAAGAAAATAAACGCACATTCCCCTCTCCACAGGGACATTGAATATTTGCACCTTCATGACCCGTCATCCCCCATGACATTTTTACTGTGAGGTTCCACTGTGGGGGCTGCTCATCAGAGTCCACCTTGTTGCCATTACTGGAAATCTGCATATGGAAGGAGGCTTCCAGAGTCCTCTGTGATCCCCAAGCAATTCCAAAGGTGGCTTGTCAGGGCCTCAGATTGTTTGGAAGCCTGAATAACAGACTGCACTGTGATAGACCCCCCACCCCCCACCGCGGTCCTTGGCCTGTCCTAAAGCACAGAAGACAAGAGCTGTCAAGTGTGGGGACCAGAAATGTGATTCCCGACATGTTTGGGATTGCAACACCCATGGTAGATGTTGCAAGCCAACTAACCCTTTGAAAAGAACTGGAAGAAATAAATAGCATTTGCATGCCCTTTAGTACTTTTCCACCTGTGTAGTTGAAGGGAATTAAGATCAGTGACTCTCGTAAACCTCCTTCCCCCCACCCCTCGGATAACTGCTAGCAGCCCATCTGGGGTGTCCTCACTCGGGGCTGGGAATGGCATGGGGGAGCTGTGCAGGCAGGTGCTGCCGATGCCAGGCCTAGGAGTCCACCAGTTGGGGCAGGATGGCCCTGGGCTGTTCCCACGCACACACCCCATGCACACAAGCAGCAACCACAGTTTTCCAAGGCCTAGCCAGCCCACAGCCTCTCCTGGGAAGGAGGGCAAGAGGATTTGCCTCTCCTGGCACCCAGCCCTACAGGGTCCACACCCTCAGCAGAGCCCTGGAGCAGAAAATGTTCCTAGAATGTGCGTGGACCATCCTGGCTGTTTCAGATGCTGCGATGGTTACTCATGGCCCAGGCCCAAGGCTTACCTCCCCAGCCCCGCTGCTCTGTGAGTTAAACAGGTTTCATTGCTGTTTGGCAAGTTCCATCTTTCTTAAACTGCAAAGATTTGGGGAACTCTATTCTCCTTTCTGTGGGGCTCCTGTCATCTGTGATAATAACTATAGCTTCTGTTCGTCATGCCTCTTAGGTACCAGGTATTTTCCAAACCTGGAACACTTGCAAGTCTTTGGAGGCAGACAGAATCACCCCTACTCACAGATGAGAAAACTGAGTCTCCAAAGAGAAGAGAGGTCTGCCCAAGGTCACACAGTTATGGACAGAGATAGATGTCAACCAGACTTGCCTGACCCAAAGCTCAGGCACTACCCCAAGGACAGTGTAGAAGGGAACCCACAGAGTATATCATTTCCCCCATTCCATTCAGGAGATAGCTAAGCAGGGAAATTAATTTACAAACAGTTATATAATATTGATTTTGTGCCAGGCACTGTTCTAGCACTTTACAAATACAATCTCCATTTGAATTCATCACATCATTATGAGACGGGGACTTACAGATATGAAAACTAAGGCTCAGAGAGAAGAGTTAACTTCCCCAAGGCCACACAGCAAATGGTGGAGTTTGGACATAAGGCTGGCTCTAGAGCCTGTGCTGTCTTTCCAACCTCAGGGATAGAGGGTCCCCCAACCCACCCCAATTCTCCCTCCTTTGACCTTGTCATATTGTCACTCCCCTCCTTTTTCTGGTAGTCTGCTTCAAACTTCAAGCTTCCTCATCCCACTCTGGGTGGTATTGGTGTTCTCTTGTGAAACTGCTTTGTGAAATTACTTATTGTGCAAGTACACATTAGATTAGATCACTATCTAGATTCCCCAAAGAACTAAGAGTTCTAGAAGCCTTTTCTAAGCAAAGGCTCAGAGCTGTACCTATAGAAATTAATCAAATAGGAAGCAAGAGATTGCACGCCTGTAATCCAGCTACTCTGGAGGCTGAGGCAGGAGGATCACAAGTCTAAGACCAGCTTAGGCAAAAAATAAAAAGGGCTGGGGATGCAGCTCAGTGTAAAGCTCCCCTGGGTTGGAACCCCAGTGCTGGAAGAAGAAGAGGAGGAGGAGGAGGAGTAAGAATTAGAAAGGAGGAGGAGGAAGCAGGAGGCAGCCCTTATTAAAAGTCCTTTTTGGTCCCAGCCCTGGGGCTGAGCACTATAGGGTCTATGGACACAAAAGACTTCAAGGAAATAACAGTAAAATAACAGCAGATGAGTCCATGCTGTGTGTTGGATCCGGGTAGAGACGAATTTCAAAAGATGTACGGGAGAGGGGTCAGAAAAGTTATTTTGAAGGCGGTAGAGTTTGAACTAGAGTTTGAAAGAAAGGGTAGATTTTGATTTAAAAGACGAAAACAAAAACAACTTTCCTGGCAAGAGAAACTACAGAATGTTTTCCTGCATCCATATCGACCAGATCCTCAGAAATAAACCAGAGGGATAAAACACTAGATTGGCTTGTGGTTTTGTTTATTTGTTTTGTCTATTAAGTTTCGCTCTTTCTATCAGAATAAACAATGAAAAACTTCCTCAGGCTGCAAGGCCACGAGGATGTTTCTGGAATTGGAGGGGGACGCACTGCCTCCCGCTACCACAAGGTGGCAGAGCTGCTATTCTGCCGCTGACCGCTGCGAGTACGATCCGCGTAGGTGAAGAATCGCAGACCCCTCCTCAAACTGGTCAGTGGGCGGGCCGCTGGTGGGCACCGGTTTTCTCAGTGTGAGCTGCTTTCATATTAAGCCTGGAGGTTAGAGAAGAAAGTCGGTGTAAGAGGAAACTGGGTGAGGCTGAAAGGGAAAAGAGAGACGCATGAAGAGGCGCGCTCCACCAGGACCTCCGTGCACCACAAGACCTTCCAATCGGCAGGACCAGGGTTTGTTTACAGGGACTCTGGCCACCAGCCTCTGCTGCAGTCTTGGTTTCGAAGAGTTTAATGCTTACCTTGGGTGAGGGTGAAAGTGATCAACTGCTAGCCCAAGACTGGCTCCAGAGCAGCCAACTCCAGTTCGGTCCTTTCTCTAGACCAGGTTCTTTCTCAAAGCAGCCAGTCCTGCCGCGGTGAGGAATGCTTTAGGGAGTGCACGCCGCTCGGCCACCACCCATCCCTGCTGTTATGCTGTGCGCTGGGTATGGCAGTAAATGTGTTAGAGGCATCCTTTCGGTGCCCTGAAGTCACACTGAGCCCAAGTCCACGTTCTATCAGGTGAACCAGGCCACAGGGTCCTGAAGCCACAGGAACACAGGTTAGAAGCACCCAAGACACAGTTTGAAGTCAGAAATCTGACTTTTATAGTTTCTAACTAGCTGGGCAAGTTCGAATGGGAGAACCAACTTCTCTGAGCCTTGTTTTCCCCATTTGTGAAACAATCAAGTTATATTATTCATAATCACTGATGCACCTTCCAGTGCTGAAATCCTGGAAAACAACTGCTCCTGCAGCCAAAGGAACTGGGACATGGGGGTGGGGGATTGGAGGGGTGGGATGACAGGCACCGCGAAGACTTGGCCCCGCGCAACTCCTGGAATTGCAACTCGCTGCCCAGCAGTGGCCACTGCGGCACTGCCCGCCCCGCCTTCAGGGCCAGGCGGTACACACCCACGGTTCCTCAGAGACTTCTGGAATCTCGTTGGATTCCTCTCAGGAATGTTTATTGCCCTTTACATCTGCAAATCGCTTTACATCAGCAACCCTGCCGCGCGATTATTAATCATCACGACATTCCCTCCTCCTGTAAGAGGAATTGCGGGGATCCGGACTTATGAAGGTGAAACCTGCCTGGGATTCACTCAATAACCAGTTAACTAAGTTAATTAAGCGTCTAATATGAGCAAAGCGCAGAGAGACACACAAGTCCAATTAGTGCAGGGATCAGAACTGTAGGGGTCCTCAAAGAACTCCACCGATATTCCAATTATGTCATGGGGAGGGGGCAGTTGGAAAGTGATGAAGATCTGTCACACGCCTGATGACCGTGGGCACACATTACGACCCCACCCCCACAAGGCTCAGGCCAGGGAGAGGGAAGTGGCCTTTCCAAGGTCACTTATCCCCCCCCCCCAAGGAGCAACACTGACCCCAGAACCTCGGTCTTCAAAGCTTTCCATCTGCGCCACGGGCAAGAATTTTAAATTCAAGTCTATAAAACATAATTAGGCAAGAGATGGCTGTTTCCATGATTTCCGAGCACAGACAGAAAAAATCGTGACCCCAGATCACGCACCAGGAAGACAAGTCAGTCCCCCAGTTCTTCAATGCAGCCTCCAGGAGCCGAGCCACAAGAACCGTGGCCCATGCCACGGAGCCCAGCGCCCCCGGCCCGCCTCCGCTCGGGTTCGAGGGAAGCGGGCCGAGACGCCCGGACCTCCCCGGCTTTCCGCGGGGGCGTGGCCTGCCGGGGGCGGGGCGCAGCGGGAGTCCGGCTCCCCCCTCCTCCCGACCCGAGGCGCCGCGGCTGCGCCAAATATGGGCAGAGCGGAAGCGGCGGGCAGACGTCACGGCGCCGGGTGGGGGCAGCGCTGCGGGGCCGCTGACGGGAGGCGCTGACGGCGCCTACGTGTCACCGTGGAAACCAAACAGTAAATAGAGAACTCGGGAGCTCCTGGCACCGCCGGCCCCAGCGACCTGGCCTGGAGCAAAGGGCCGGAAGCTGGGAAGGGCCTGGAGAAACCTTGGCCTGGCAGACGAATGCGGGGGCGCGGCGAGGGTGCGGAGAGGGTGGAGGAGGGCACGCCGCGCCGACAGAGCGCCCCAAACATCCCTTTGGGAGGCTTCTGGGAAGCTAGTTCTCCCTCTACCCGGCAGCCAGTGGGAGCGGGTCAGGAATGGCAAGAAACCCTCAAGCCACTGCGAAGGGTTTCCATCAGCTGCCAAGGTTGTTGGAGACGTTGGTTTTGCTTTGTTTCTCCCTACTAGTGGCGAAGAGTGCAGGCATTGGAGCCACGCTGCCAGGGGCTCTAATTCCAGCTCTGCCACTCCTGTTGGATGATCTTGAGCAGATCACACTCTGCGCCCCAGACTGTATCATTAACCTTAAAACTAAGGATAATAGCAGAACCTATTTTAGAGAGTAGTTGCGGGGATGTTTTAAGAAAGAAAAAAGAAAAAAAAAAAAAAACGTATACACCCTCACTGCCTGCACTTGGGACAAGAGTACTCCAACTTTACTTGCTTGGTACACACCACTGTAGCTGCATACGCTGCTAGGGCCTTCCACTCTAAAAAGGCTCCAAGAAAGGAATGCAAGGAGTGTCAATAGCTGCACATAGCCAATGCTGCTATCAAATCGTAAGCACCTATGAATGATGGCCCTTTGATGCATTTCCACAGCAGTCATTGATGTCATCAGAGTTTTGAAATTGAAAGGGATCTTTGAGGTTTTTTTAAGCCCACCCTTGATATGGCATGGGAAACAATCTCAAAGAGATTTGGTCACATAAATATATCGTAGGGACTGATTTTAGCATTCTAGTAATGTAAACATTTGGACTTTAGAGTCACAAAGAGCTAGAATCAAATCTCAAATCGCTCTTATTTAAGCTTTCCTAGATCATTTTCCTTATCTGTAAAATAAGTATGCTAATAATATCTGCCTCATAGGATTTTCGTGAAGACTAAGTGAGAGCATTCTTTTGACAAGATAATTATTATGTGTCCACTATGTGCCAGTTGCTGTAGGTGCAATGATTAGCAAAACAAATATGGCCTCTGATTTAGCATTGCCTATATGTGCATAGCACAGCCGGGAACATAACAATACATGTGAAATGTTAGCCATGATGAATATTTTAATTCTAAGTCTCCAGGTTCTATCTCAAGCATGTGCCTCCAGAGAAGCCCTATGAATTCCTATCTTAGAACCTCTATTATGCAATTACCATGGACTTCATCTCCTGCCTGATCCCACAGGCATTACAACCCAACATACACAACATGGAACTTGCCTTTGTATCCTCCAAACCTGCTCCTCTTCCTATAGTCACAAAGTCATTGGTGGAACCACAAGCATCCTTATGTGTCAAGCCTGGTAAATGTGGGAATGAACTTGGATTCCTCTCTGTCCCTCACCTCCCACATCCACTCAGTCACTGAGTCCCGACAGTTTTACCCCCTAATTACCTCTTGTTCACCCTCCATTCCCACCACCACTACCTTGGTTCAGCCTTCACACAACTGAACTAAATAAATGCTAGGTTCTTCATGATCTGGCCACAGTTACCTCTTCTTAACCTATCTCTAGCCTCCTCCAGTTTGACACTGCAATAGTGATGTAAATGAAATCAAATGTACTTATGTAATGTTCTGTAATTTACATCCCCACATTTCCTTCCCTCCCCCCACCACTTTATAGTCTAGCAAAACCAAATTCATTGTTTTATGAGTCTGTGGTTATACAGAACTAGTCCTCTGCCTTGAATTTCTCCACCCTGACACTTATAAACCCCATCCACTTTCAAAACCCAGTTCAGAGGTCACCTTAGAGACTTCCCCTCTTCCATTCAACCCCTGTAAATGTTGTCAATTTTCGTTGTTTCAGTGTGTATTATAATGTTTGTGTTTAGATGATTTTCTTTTTTCCTTACTTGACCACATACTCTGAAAAGAGAACTGTGTCTTGTTCACATCTGAATTCAACATTTGATAGAGAGTAGACACTCAGAATCTGTGTGTGTGTGTGTGTGCGCGTGTGTGTGTTACTGTGTACTGAACCCAAGAGTACTCTGCCATTGAGCTACACCCACAACGCTTTTTCTTTTTTATTTTGAGACAGGGTCTCACTGAATTGCCCAGACCAGCCTGGAATTTATGATCCTCCTCCCTCAGTCTCCCAAATAACTGGGATTATAGGAATGTACCATTGCACCAGCTTAGAAATTTTTTATTGTACTAAATGAAGCCCATGTTTGCTCCACTAACCCCCATCTTCCTAAAGTATAAAGCTAATAACAGCTAACCCTTCTGGCATACTTCTGCATGCCCAGAACTGTAATAAGCACTTATACATACCAATTTATTTATTGTTCACAACAGTCCCAACAGGTGAATACAATTACCATCTCCATTTTACAGATGGGGAAACTAAGATGCAGAGAGATTAAGGAATTTGCCCGAGGTCAAGGAGCCATGATTCAAATGTGAGAGAGCTCTGGACCACTCTCTTACATTGGCTCCAATTCCTCAAATCCAGATTTATTTATCATTATCGTCTTGATAAATTTACCTGTGATTATAGTCACATGATTGACTAAAAAACCTGTAGATCTCCAAAGTAAACATGGCAACCACTTAATTGGAGGGCAGACCAGTTGCCTTTAGGATAAAGGTGTTGCCTTTTGCTTCAGACCCTTTTAACAAGACCTTCTTCATATGGACCTTCTTCTAGTGCTTTCTTGTCTGCTGTGCTAGGGATTGAACTCCAGACCTCAGCATGCTAGGTAAGTGTTCAGCCACTCAACTCTATCCCCACCCCGGGCCTGCTTCTAATGTAACCTACAATTAAACCCCTGTGGGTTCTTAGACCTAATCACCTGATTTAAACAAACACAAACAGCATGAGCTGAAAGTAAAAAGAGCTTATTAATTAAGTAGAGCTGATGACCATCAGACCAGGCAGCCTCTTTGGGACAATAGCCAGAGTCCTTTCTGCTCTGACTCCTCTTAAGCAACTGAACCATGCTTCTAGGACAAAGAAAGGCAGCTTAGTTTAGTCCATAAGAGGTGTGTGGAACCATTGAAATGAATTGTATTGCAACTAAACTCGTTTATGTTTTGGTTGCTTTCACCTGTGTACAAAGAAAATGAAATCTATCCAATCAGATCCCTTCAGACTTTGAACTCAGTCATCAGGATTCAATGCACCTTATTCTGAACTCCTTTTCCTCAGGTGGGAATAAGGGCCTGTAAGCACACGCTACCACTGAACTACACCACCAGCCTAACAAGAATTTTTTCAACAAAGAGGCATGCTCTTCTACTCTGGAAGAAATCCATGAAGAACATGGTTAATTTTCACTTCTAAGTTCTATTAGCTCCCTTCACACACACATATTTTCATAATTTTCCTCTGCATTCTTCCATTCAACAAGCCCAATAGACACTAGGAACACAGAAGTGATCAGGACAGAAAAGTTCCTGTTCTCACTGGACTTACACTTTGATGGTGATGGGGAAGAATAGTTTATAAAGGAAAAGAAAACATAGATTTATGTTGCAAATGGCAATTTTGCTGTGAAAAAACAAAACAGGATGAAATAGTC
This sequence comes from Sciurus carolinensis, assembly GCF_902686445.1. Taxonomy (NCBI): domain Eukaryota; kingdom Metazoa; phylum Chordata; class Mammalia; order Rodentia; family Sciuridae; genus Sciurus; species Sciurus carolinensis. The sequence goes on along the minus strand of NC_062214.1, from coordinate 173,494,208 downwards.
ACAGGAGAGGGTATGTGCAGAAGAGATCCTGGACAGAAGCTTCAGGTAATTTCCTTAATCATCTGAGAATTTTGTTGTGCCTTAGTCTCTTCTTGGTCCATTAATTAAAGATAACTTAATTGATTTACTTCCACTCACACATGGAAATTGTTTTCGATACAAAATGACTGTTGTTAGAACAAATTGTTAAATGCTATTCTTTAATTTTGATAATTGCACATGATGAGAAGAGGTGCAAAGACAATGCAGGATCTATAATCTATAATTCTACAGAGATAAATATGTCTTTCTTTTACATTTTTCCTGAAGAAAATTAATTTTGAGCCAGAGTACACTGGCAATGCATTCACGTTGAACTTGAATTGGCCAAGGTGATCCAGGGACGGCAGTGGAGGAATTCCACCACCCAAGGATGGAAGTGGGATGTTGTATACAGCCAGACATAAAAGATGTGAAATTCCCATTGCCTAACATCCTAATAGGGTCAGGAATAGCAGTTAGAGAATATGAGTAGAATGTATTTCTGCTTGTGGAAACAGAGTAGAATTTATTCATTCATCCACAGTGAATACATTCATTAACACTGTGCTATGTGCCAGGTCCTAAGCTAGGTCTGGGGATCCACTAGTGAGCTAAACTGGACATGGTTCCCAGAAGGAAATGACCTCCCAGCCACTTCTATAATATTTGGATGTTGCCTTTCAGGGTTTTTAACAGTGATGTCCTTGCAGAGTTTTTTTGTTTTGTTTTTGCCATACTAGGGGTAAAACCCAGAGCCTCATGCATGCTAGGCAAGTGCTCTACCACTAAACTATATCCCCAGTCCTTTCTATTTTTTATTTTGAGACAGCATCTCACAAAGTTGCCCAGGCTGACCTCAAACTTGCAGTCCTCCTTCCTCCACCTCCTGAGTGGCTAGGATTACAGGTGTGCACCACCATGCCCTGCTGACCTAGTTGTTTTGTTGAGACTAGTGTGAGGCTATATCTTACGAGATTGAAGCCTTTTCCAAAAGAAAATTGAAATTGCCAGTATCAATCATCCACAGGAATAATTGAACCCTGAGTCAGGAAAGGAAGATTTGGAAGGAGTCCTTTGGCTAGCAAGAGAAGGAACTTCTTCTCTCCAGACCATGAAAGTGGAATCAGTAGGGCACTTGGCAGGGTGTCAATCCTGTGCGGGACCCCATGACCTCTAGGAAACCTGCTAAAGAGACTCCCTCTCCCTGGAGCTTTAATGCAGCCTTGTTGATGGGGCAACCTGGACTGTGGTGAATTCGAGAAAAATTCTGTCTGGTCTGTCAAAGGGAAAGCAATGTTTCCCCTCTGTAGTCAGCATGGGGTAGCCAAAGTAAGGTCAGGCGATGACCAGGGATGTCCAGGGATGTCCAGGTCCAGCTGCCCTTCTCTATCTGTGACATTTCCTTCCTTCTTCCTCATATTATTAGTGTACACATAAGGGAGGCAGCTGGGTTCCTTACCATATATATCTCCATATATATTTATTTCATATATATTTCTCCATATATATTTATGTATTACATTGTCTAGATATATATTGTATATACAAACACACACACACGTCACCTTTTTATTTCAGATTCAGATGTTAGGTACATTCATCCGTATTTAGCTTAGGGCATATTTTTAAAGTATAAGGTATTTGCCCTGAGAACAGCAAACAACGAGCCCAAGGCCACTTTGCATACTGCAAGACCGGCAAAAACAGTAGGCAAGCATGTGTGATGTGGGAGTGCTCCAAAGAGCCACAAGTAAGTTGCTTTCAAATGTCAATTATCATGGGAGGAGCAGGAGCTCATAAGTGAGAACAAGCCTAATGGAACTGTCATTTCAAATCAAAACTTTTAACTTGATTGAAGATGATACTCTGTGACCACCCAGTGATTTTCATTATCACCAAAGCATTAGGAGACTGGCCTTGAATCTCTCCTTCCAACCAGCATGTGTAGAAACATGCTCTCTGGCTTTCAAGCTCGGTGCTTGTGTGACACTTGAGAGCAGGGGTAGAAGGGCACAGTCGTCTGCCTTTGTGGTTTGTACATGTGCGTGTAAGTGCCCCATTACCAGAGGTGTCCCAGACAAAGGTCATGTTCTTCTTTAAGACGATAAAGTTTCTAAGTTAAAACTTATTCAGTCACGTTGACTTCTTCTTACTGAGAGATTATGTAACTCTTTATTTACAGAATGATCAGCCCTTATTTGTGCTCTTTGAGATCTCTTTTCAATTGTCAGAGCCAGCTTGTTCCTGATGTTAGAGCAACTTCAGAAATCACAATGCACTTTTTACCAAGGGATAGGACAATAGTCCTCTTTTCCTTTTGAGAACAAAATATGCCAACTAAGTATGTTAAAGACTGAAAAGTTTTTTTTAACCAAGTGAAAATCTTTTTTAAATCTAGTTTTTTGTTTGTTTGTTTTCATTTGTTTTTAATTATCAGAACTTTTGTTGATTTATTTGGTGGTGCTGAATTGAACCCCAGGCCTGTGCATTTTAGGCAAGCACTCTACCACTGAGCCACATCCCTAGCCCTTAAACCTAGTTTTGTTTTTGGTATCAGGGCTTGAACCCAGGGGCCCTTAACCTCTGAGCCACATCCCCAGTCCTTTTTATATTTTATCTAGAGACAGGGTCTTGCTAAGTTACTCAGGGCCTCATTGAGTTGCTGAGGCTGGCTTTGAATTTGCAATCCTCCTGCCTCAGCCTCCCAAGCTGCTGGGATCACAGGCATGCACTACCATGCCCAGTTAAAACCAGTTTTAAAAGGCAATTCACCCTGATGTTTGGACAAAGAGTGGGAAGTAAAGATTCTAACCACAGTACAATGTTGAAAAAAAATCATTCCATTCCAGCTAGTCTTCAATTTGTTCTCTTTTCAGGTAGCAGCAACCCTTCACATGACTTTTTGGGAATATAAAACTTAAAATAGGTCCATGTAGACCACTTGCTTAGCATCCTGTGAGTACCTGAGCTCAATCCACAGCACCGCATTTTTTAAAAAGTTGAACTGGTTTGTGCAAAGCTTAGCTCTGTTTGTTCAAAGGAGCCCTTTAAGATTAAAACATCCGAATTTAAGATCAACACAACTCAATTCAAATGTTTCCCCCTATGGCTACCAAAACAGAAAAAGAAGCAGGAAGACACAGAACCCACTGGATAGATTTCTGCCCCCAGAGCTAGAAAGTAGAGAATTTCAGCAATGCAATGTGAAGACACATATTTTTAAAATCGCCTCTCCAGTTTCCTTCTCCTCTTTGGTAAGGGATCAGACGAGGGGTGTGTCCCCCTCCAGGAGCTACCCTTCCTGACAAACTGGTCTCCAATAATACCTTTCAGAATCTTACAAAACTCCCAGAATGAAGAGAGCATAAGACTTTGGTTGCATTCAACTTAAATGCTTTTATTGACAATGTCTTGGAACAATAAGCAAACAATGCTTAAATTTTTCATTCAAATTCACTTTCCACATGTTGAAAGACCTCAAGGTAGAAAAAAATAAAATAAAAATATAAATATCTGAGAATCCATCTTAATAAATAAATTAAAAACACAATAAAACGTTTTCATGGAAAACTGTTAATGTCAGAACATTCAGACCACCTCAACAATGCATGATCAGTAACATTACAATGAACATTGATGTTGAAGAAAAACTACAGTACATGGATATAGCTATTTATTTCTATCTACTAGAAAATAAAGTCGTATCTTTTCTTAGTTTAATATTGGTCATTTCTAATCAGAACACACTATTGCCAGGAACACAGTAGTTATTGTTAAAATCAGCTGCACTAGATACAATTTGAAAATATCCAGCACCAGGTTAATTCCAATAATGAACCCAATAGATTAGTTAATGCTATGAGAAGACTAAGGAGAAAGAGAAAAGAGACACAGACCCAGGCCTGGCTCAACATGCTACTAACTACCAGCTCTCAGATGTGTCACTGGGAACAATACACACTCCATGCGTTTTGCTACATCTCCGGAAGAGGTTAGGGACTTGAGTCCACACGTGGATGCTTTCAAGTCCTTGAGGCCCACAGCCTGGTGTGTTTCACGCACAGACAAGGTCCTCCCTAGGTCTACGGGAACCCTCGAGGGAAGACGTGTTTCTCCTTTCTGTAATGCACCAACTGGGGCAGTGGCACTTGTGAGTGCCTGCTGCCTCCCCTTCCCTGCCCACTCACAGGGCCAGCAGCGTGGGTGAGCTGAGTGAGTCAGAGGAGGGCTCGTTGCTGCTGCTGCCCTTGCGGTGGGCAGCCGCACAGCTGGGGAAGGAGTCAGCCTCGGGGTAGGTGAAGACGAAGGAAGACGTGTAAGTAGTGCAGCTGGGAGTACAGGTGACCACGGGGGTGCACAGGGGCTCCAACTCAGTGACCATGGGCCCCATCCCCAGGGAGCTGCTGTGCAGGGGCTCCCAGTCTGCTGCGTAGAAGGAACCAGACAGGTCCATGTCTGGCACGGAGCGGGCTGTCTCAGAGCCGCTGGGCCTGGACGATGCCGGGAACAGGAAGTCATCAAAGGGCTCAGCCTTCAGCTCCATGCTGTTGATGCTTTTGACCGGCTCCACCGATGGCTTGGGTTCAGGGTCATTGAGGAGGGGCAGGGCAAAGGCCTCCTCAGATTCTGGGGTGGCAGCCTCTGGCAGGCCCCCACTCAAATCCAGGGATGCCACAGACATTTCTTCTGGGAAGCCCAGGTCATCAGGGATCTTGCAGGCAGGTCGGTGAGCAGCCAGGATGAACTCTAGTTTTTCCTTCTCCTTCAGCAGGTTGGCAATCTCAGTCTGCAGAGCAGACTTCTCATCTTCAAGTTGGTCTGTCTCCTGTACACAGTGGGGTGAAGGAAAGCATAAGTCACGGTCTTTCTCAAGGACCTTGCTCCCTATGCCCAATCTCCAACTTTCTCCCCAACTTCTTCAAAGGAGTGACCCAGAGGCTCTACCTACCGCCTGGAGTGTATCAGTCAGCTCCCTCCTCCGGTTTCGGCACTTGGCTGCAGCCATCTTATTCCTTTCCCTTCGAATTCTCCTTTTCTCTTCTTCTTCAGGAGACAACTAAAGTTTAAAAAAGAAAAAAAGAATAACATTCAGTAACAGTGTCTACCATCACCTGCATTCCCCAGCCCCAATAAAACTGGCTCTGGCAGCTTCCTGATACCTCTCTGTGAAGCCATTTCTAACCTGCAGTTGGGAACTGGGCGTGACTTGCATTTAAAGTAAGATTCTCAGCAAGGGAACAAAGAAGAGCCCAAGCTAAAGCACGAGGTAGAAAACTCTCAGGGAAGAAACTCGAAAGGTACTTCTTGGAGCAGGACTAAGTGTGACTTGAAGGGAAAGGGCTTGGAACCAGGGTCAAGAAGTGCAGGCAATTCCATCAGGGCTGCCCCCTCTCTACTATGGTCTGTATCTCCACTGCCCCTCCTCTGTCCCCAGGTACAGAAGAACTCCTCACCTGTTCTACCTTGCCCCTCCTGCCGATGCTCTGTGCTCTGCCCCCTGTCATGGTCTTTGCCACTCCAGCCCTGGAGTAAGCTCCAGTCGAGGGAGTGGGGACTCCGTAGGGGTGGGGAGCTCTGGTCTGCGATGGAGCCACAGAGGAGACCAAGGTGGGTTGCACCAGCCATTGCAGGTCCGGGCTGGTCGAGATAGCAGTCACCGTGGGGATGAAGTTGGCACTGGAGACAGCCATATCCGTGCAGAAGTCCTAAGACAAAACAGAAGGGGAAAGCTGACGTGAGCGAGCGCGTTCCAGACACAGGTGGGGAGAACAGAGTTAGTGCGGCATGCAGCAGGGAGAGGGAGAGAAACCGTCCTGTTATGAATTGCCCAGCTTAAATGCCTCTCATCTTGGATGAAAACTCTCTCCCTTTTCTCCCCAGAAGTCCTCAGAGCAGTGCCTTTCTCCTCCATCCTGCTGCTGCGTTCCCGTTATCCCTCCAGCATCACTCGCTTGAAAGGGGGTTTGTTATAAATATCCCTGACGTCTGCGCTGACGCAGGCGCCGCTCCGGAGTCTCCAGAATGAACTCGCTTTTTATCAATGAAACTACCTTACACACCCGCCCGCTGCACCCTCCTCCCTGAGCCCTCCTTCCTGCTCCAGGCTGCCACGGGAAGGGGGGGATTGCCACTTTTTGCCGCCTCCCGGGAGAAGCCAGACTCTAGTTAGCGAGTCTTTGCTTGGGACACGTTTGCTCCAGCTAATGTCAGGGACAAGCCATGGAGTGCGGACCAGAGGCTGCTCAGGATGAACCTGCAGCGGGAAAGGGGATCCAAGTCTTACTATGACAAGCAAGCGTGTGCTGAGAACAAGTCCTGGGGTCCCAAGTTAGGGTTGCTCCAGTCGCGGCAGCCTCCCTCCCGAGCTAAAGGGAGACCCCGACTGGTGTCCCTGAGCGTTCCGCCCCGCTTTTTCCTCCCGGAGACCCAGAGTCCCAGGTCCCACGACGGCACGAAGCCAACTTACCTGTGCATTGACAGGAGAGCCCATGCTGGAGAAGGAGTCGGCCGGGGAATGGTAGTAGGAGAGATTGTCCCCGGCCGGAGAGGCGCTGCTGCAGCGGGAGGATGACGCCTCGTAGTCGGCGTTGAAGCCCGAGAACATCATTGTCACGGTTTGTGAAAGCCGGGAGAGGGACCAAGGGACGGAGACGGGCGGGAGCTGTGAAGCAGAGCTGAGTAGGAGCGCGGTCACTGCTCGCTCGCTGCGCCGCCGCCGGCTCAGTCTCGGCTTCTCGGCTGCTCGCTGCTGATGCGGTTGGAGTACTAGGCGCCGCAGCCACCGCTTTTATAACAGCATTTTATGAATGAGCCAACACGTCACTGGGCGTAACCACTGGGGCACTCGGGGGGAGGCGTGCGCTCCCGGGTGCCTCTGTGGTCGCCTTGTCACCTCCGCCGCGTTGGCAGCCCCTTGTTCCCGTATTGCTGTGTGTCCTTATCCTATGAACGTCTTGCGGTCCAGATCTTAGGGGTCTCTCCGATCCCTCCACATGTGGGATTTCGGGGATAACTCCCCCCACGACTACAGGGAACGGCCGTGGAAACCTGCTGACGCAGATGTCCTAATATGGACATCCTGTGTAAAGGGGGGAGGGATTGACGGGAACTGCTCGCGGGCTGCAGCCAACACCAAGGGTGCAGCGCGGGGGGAGGCGGGGGCCCGCGGCCGGGGGAGGGGAGGCGGGAAAGGCAGAGAACGCTAGCGAACATTCGCACCTGATTCAATGCGGACCCTTGCTCCCCCGGTCGGAAGAGATGGGATGACGGCCGCCTCCTTAGCATTGTCCAGAAACTGGGGACAGGTATAGGGAAACAGGTACAGGGCGCTGAGGGCTTGGAGCCTCTGCTCTTGGACGAATGCGTTCCTACCCCCATTCCCTTAGTCCTAATTCAGTGCAAAATGTGGGATCAGACCCTCAGCCCTCTCCTTGAGCCCCCAGGCTCAAGCAACACTAGAACTGCGTTTTGAAGCAGAAAGTGGAGGATCCAAAGAATACGATAACCTACTTTATCTATGATGTGGGTTCATTCATTCATTCGTTCATTCATTCATTTGTTTTCAAGGAAGACAGCGCAGTTTTTTCTTAGCCATATGTGGGGTATTAGTGTTATTGTCAAATCTGAGACACTATCCGACAAACATTGTGCAAAACCTCGGTGCAAGGATGTCTGAACGGGTCGTTTGCCTTAATCTGGGCTGGGGCGGGGAAGTGGGACCTTGGGGTGGGACCGCGGTTGCGTTATGTAGGTAAGTGTCCTATTGGGGGTTACAAGGTGGGGTGATCTTCTAGGGAGAACTAGAGTCCGCGCTGGGGAGATGGGGGCTGGTTCAGTCCCGCCAGGAAGCTGCGCTTACCGGGAGGCAGCAGCGGGTGATTTTCCAGCTCGGACTTGGAGGGGGGAGGACCGGGGGGACTGAAAGGACAGTGCCCAGCAGTGCCCAGGCAGAAGACCTCAGCCGCTGGGATCCCAGGCGCGGCTCTGCGTCCTGGAAAATGAGGTTGGGGGAAGAAAAAATGTCCCAGAGTGTACCACACCCCCAGATGCCCCCAGTCTCCTGTCCCGCTGCAAAGGACAACCGGGGTCACACTGCCCCGGATCAGCCCCAGCGTGTTGGCTACCTCCGGGGCAATAAGCCGCAGGTCCCTTGCAGATCCCCTGTGTCCCGCCTTCCACACTTTGGACCCGGGAGACTGGGCCTACGGTGGGCACCCAGAGGGGGCGAGGCACGATTAGGGCAGATCATTCCTGGTGCTCGGGGAGCGGAACCGCGAACCTGCCTCCAGCCGCCGCACCCGGGAGCCAGGCGATCCTGCTATAGATAGTAACAGGGAAGCTGCTGTTTACAGCAACACAGCGCCGCCAGGGCCGTCGCCAGGCGACGCCGCGCGGCCGGGTGCGCCCGTCGGCCCAGCGCGGCCACCCGCCCTCCCCGCTCCCCAGGGGACGCGGCCTCCCGGTCCTTGCTGCGGCCGCTCCCGCCGCTTGACATCACCCGCCGGGTCCCGGGGCTGAGCGCCTCTAGCGCGGGCTTATGCGCTAACCCCCATTCTTAGAGATCCGAACCCGGCGGGAGCGGTGAGGGCAGGGAGGCGGGGATTCGTGGAACTGGGCCACTTGCTATTTTTGCATTCCCTGTCACAGGCAGAGGTGAAAACAGAATTTCATCACTGTATGTCACTGGTTTATGTTTGTGGGAATCTAGACGCTTTTCCCTCCTCACCCAAAAGGCGCGCGGCGGGGGGCGCACATAATATAAACAGACTTTGTGGAAGTCTCCTGTATCCTAAAGCATTCTGCGGTCTTCTGTTCTGCTAATTCTATCACCTGTCAGTCTATCCCACTGCCCTTGATTATTACAGAGAGAGAGAACGAGAGAGAGAGAGAGAGAGAGAGAGAGAGAGAGAGAGAGAGAGAGAGAGAGAGTTTATGAAGGCAAATCTATTTCTCCTCTTATTATTAGCTTCGACAAAGTAGGTCAAGCCTTGAATTCCTGGGTCTGGCCTTGCCTTCTATTCACACAAATGGATCTCAGAGCCACTTAAGAGAAAAACCTAGAATGATTTGATTTACTTCCTCTTCAGGACTGAAACAGCTCAGGTCAACACCGAAAAGATGTGTCAAGATTTTATAGCTGGGATTTATCTCATGTATCACTTATCCAGCCTTTGCCAATTAAAAAAAAAAAAAAAAGGAATGGGGGTCTTGTGGTGGGCCTGTCTACTCCAGAAAGCTTAACTCTTTCCTTTCTGGCACCACTATGACCAGAGAGTTGAAGACTTAATACATTTATCCTCTGAAAGGATAGACCACACATTCATTTTTTCTTTTATTTATTTAACAAAGAACTATCAAGAACCTCACATGGGAACTGGGTGGCTCAGTGGTAGAGCACTTGCCTAGCACATGTGAGACCCTAGCACATGTGTGATTTTATGCACACATAAAATCACATCGATCCCCAGCATCACATAAAAAAATAAATAGGGGCTAGGGTTGGGAAAGAAAGAAAAGGAAAGGAAAGGAAAGGAAAGGAAAGGAAAGGAAGGAAGGAAGGAAGGAAGGAAGAAAGAAACCTTACATGGCCTGACTTTGGGCTTGGGGACTGAATATGGTGGTCCTGTTCCTACCCGCAGAAAGAGTTCAGTCTCATGAGGAACACAGACAATTCAATAGGGCATTGATGGCAGCAGCAAGTGGTTTGACCAAGGTAAGAAGAAGAGAAGAAGGTGCTGTAACCGTGAGCAGTGGCACATGACTATAATCCAGGGACTCAGGAGGCTGAGATGGAGGATCAGAGGATCGAGAGTTCAAAGCTAGCCTCAGCAAAAGCAAGGCTAAGCAACTCAGTGAGACCCTGTCTCTAAATAAAATAGGGCTGGGGATGTGGTTCAGTGATCAAGTGCCCTTGAGTTCAATCCCGGTACCAAAAAAAAAGAAAAGAAAAGAAAGAAAAAGGAGGAGGAGGAGGATAAGGAAGGAGAAAGGAAAAAGAAGGTGCTATGGAACACTAAGAGGATTTGGAGACAGGTCCCAAGGAAGTGACTGCAACACAGAGGTGGGACCTAGATCCTCTGTCCTCTGGCTAATGAAATGATCCGGATTGAAAAGGACTAAGAGTGACATCCAGGGAACCAGAGCAATGGAATAAGATGGTACAACCTCAGATGCCCTTTCCTGCCCCATTAACATTCACGTCTGTGATCATTCTAAGATCCACTCCCATCTCAGTCTATTCATGGTATCCATTTAAGGACTGCAAAATCATATTTTAAAAACTGGGATCAGAGGGCTGGGGAGACAGCTCAGTTGGTAGAGTGCTTGCCTCTAAAGCACGAGGCCCTGGGTTCAATCCCCAGCATCACACACACGCACACACACAAATTAATAAGTGGAATCGGTTGGGGATGTAGTTTAGTGGTAGATCACCTGCCTACTATGCTCAGGGTTCTGTGTTCAATCCCCAGTACAGGAAAAAAATATATGCAATAGTAAAATTTTTAAATAAAGAATAAAACGTGGAGTCGATCCAGCAACCTCACTATTGGATATGAACCTACAAGGGAAAAATTGGTGTGCTTAAGGAAATGTCTGTAGACCTGTATTCACAGCGGCTTTATTCACAACAGCCAAGATGTGGAAACAACCTAAGTGCCATTGATATACAAATGGATTTTTTCAAATGAGCTGTACAAACACAATGAAATGCTATTCAGCCTAAAAAATAATAATAATAAAAAAATAAAACAGGAAATTCTACCTTTTGTAACAAAATGGATTAACCTAGAGAACATTAAATGCAATAAGCTAGATACAGAGAGGCAAATACCGTAGTATTTCACTCAGATGTGGAATCTAAGCTTTTAAAATCATAGAAGTAGAGAAAAGTAGTTACCAGATGCTGAGGGGAAGGGTGAGTGGGAAAGACGACAGGCTGGTCAGCAGGTGCAAACCTATAATTAGATGGGAAGAATAAATTTTGGTGTCCTAATGCACAGCATGGTGACTATAATTAATAATGTATACTTCAAAATAGCTAAAAGAGAGGATTTTAATTGTTCTTACCACAAAGAAATGATAAAAGTAATGGAAGTACTAATCACTCTGATTCAGTTATTCCAAGATCTATAGATGTATCAAAATATCATTTTGTACCCCATAAATACATATAAGTTTTTTTCAGGATGGGGGCTTGAATCTGGGGCCTTGCATATGCTAGGCAAGCGCTCTATCACTAAGCCACATCCCCAGCTCAAATATATATAATTATTATGTCAATTAAAAATAAAATAAAACCAGACAGGCATGGTGGTATACTTCTTAATCCCAGCTACTTGAGAGGATGAGGCAGGAGAATTGCAAGTTTGAGACCAGCTACAGCAACTTAGTGAAGCCCTTAGTAATTTAGCAAGACCTTGTCTCCAAATAAAAAATAAAAAGGGCTGGAGATGTAGCTCAGTGTTTAATCACCCCTGATCAATCCCCAGGATAAGTAAAGAACAAAAGAAAGAAAGACTAAAGCTAAAAAAAAAAAAAAAAAGTGGAGCTTATAAAATAGAGTCTAAAAGACAAATCAGACCCCATATGTGAAATCACTTTTGCCACTTGAGACAGGCATGTGCGCCTCGGTGAGCATGGAGCTGCTCTCAGCAGGACAGGGATTCCATGCTGTGGACCAGGCTGAGCATATGACCAGAAACTACATATAAGTGATCATCTATGTGCTGAGTTCCTCCTATTTGGGGATCCAAAAGTGAAGAGGATAGAACTTCACACCTGATTTTAACCCCAAAAGAAAACAAACTCCTCGTTCCTCAGCAGATTTTCCTTATCGCATACGGACTTTTCCTATTTTGCACATTCCCTATGACAGCTGAATAAAGAGACCTGGCCCACATCAAACTGTTGGACAATTTTTTGCGTTTGGGTATGCATTGTTTAGCCTACAATTATTGCAACATTAAGTGAAAGGCTGCTGTCTTGTGCCGCCTACGTAAATGCTGCCGCACACAGCCTGTCCCCAGCTTGCAGAAGTAGCTATTTATTTGGGGAAGTGTGGTCTAGTGGTAAAGAGTTGTGGTCAGAGCATGGGACCTGAAGTCAGGAAGATGCGTACTCCAAAATCAACCCCTCCAGGGACTTGGGGAAGTCATTTCTTAGACTTGCCTATAACTTTTTAAAGATATTTTTTAGTTGTCAATGGACTTTATTTTATTTATTTATGTGTGGTGCTGAGAATCGAACCCAGTGCCTCACACGTGCTAGGCAAGTGCTCTACCATGGAGCCACAACTCTAGCCCCTGTGTGATAACCTTTGGCCTTTGTCTCTTTCATGTTCATTTAGCAGCTAGGACAGTGCCTGACACATAGTAGGTGTTCAGTAAATATCTGTTGAATGAATGACTGAATGTCCTCATCCAGGCACAGAGAACATGGATGATTGTTCTTGATGGGTACTTAGAAAGGAAATTGACAGTGTTCTTTAAATCTCTGGAAAGACTGACAGGCTGAGTCTTTTATTCTTGTGTATGAATAGGCAAAAATTGGGAAAGAGAAAATAGCAAGATGCTTGTGCTATTTTCAGTTGGTGAAGCCTATGTGTAACATGCCAGTGGCTCATGATGAAGGATCAAATTCGCCCTTGTTATCGAACCCTATGAGAAAGATAGCCAGTGCCCATATATAAATACCACATTGTCTGCGATAACAATGACTGTGTGAGCAGCACCCTTTAATCTATTCATTCTAAATGTCTGAACCTAAAAAGGGAGAGAAGCGTTCCATAATTCCTTCCTGTGGGACTCACACACACGTGAGCTCAGTGCAGAGTCTTAGAGGTCAAGGTTACTCACCCTAAACTTCAGATTGTGAACAAAAACATTGCCCCTATTTAGAACAGCGGAGGCAGTTACCACCACCACCACCACCACTCCACACACACACGCCACCACCCAGACTAATTAGTCCTAGAGATTTAGCCTCTTTGGGAAAAAAGGCTGTTTTCATTTTGAACAACTCTTGGCTTTTTGACAGGAGATGATGATTCAATGGGATCCCCGTCCTGCTGCTAATGTGAGCATTTAAGCAAAGCTCTGTGTGGATCCTGGGATACACTCCATCTGGAGCTGAGGAAACTGGGGTCCAGCCACCGTGCAAAGACTGACGCAATGCAGCCCAAGCCTGCGGCATCTTTCACCAGCCCCAGTCACACACTCGTTTATCTGCCACGGTGACCCTTGCTGCAGAAACAAGAGGGCTCCATAGGCAGGCAAGTGAGTCTCCTCCAGGCATCAGCTCAGATGTCCCAAACTGACCTTCTCTGGCTCTGCTGGGCTTAACTGTTGGAATCACAAAGGAACCCCACCTACGTCACTAAACCTACAGGATAACAACACACCCTGACAGAGAAACCTCAACTGCCGGGCTCCCATCCAATCAGAAGATCTCACAGTTGGCATGGGCAGGGCTGTGGGAATCTTGAAAGGGCTGGCAGGAAACGTGCTCGGGGTGTCAAGACATCTTATCCACCATCTTCCTTAACAAGAGAGGTTTTTTTGTTTTGTTTTGTTTTGTTTTGTTTTGTTTAGCTTTGTTTTGTGGTATTAGGGATTGAACCCAGGGCACTTACCACTACCCCACATCCCCATCCCCAGCCCTTTCTCCCTTTTTCTTTTTTCTTTTTTTTTTTTTTGGCAGTGCTGGGTATTGAACCCAGGGCCTTGTGCTTGCAAAGCAAGCACTCTACAACCTGAGCCACATCCCCAGCCCTCTATTTTTTTTATTTTGAGACAGGATCCCACTAAATTGCTGAGGCTGGCCTCAAACTTGAGATTCTCCTGACTCAGTCTCCCAAATTGCAGGGATTACAGACGTGTGCCACCTCACCCAACAATTTTAAGGAGATTATTACAATTGATCACTGTAATGCCAAAAAAATTCCTCTGTCCTAAACCAGGAAAATCATGACAAGTATCAGGGCATTCAGAGTTAGGTTTCTGATCCATAGCACATAGCTTCGTCCTTGTGATGGCTTTTTATCTTAATTTAGTACAAAAACGCTTCCAGTGGCAACTCCCAGGGGAGGTCTGAATTTCTCCACTGATGTTTGACCTGGAGGATTACCAAGTTAAGGATCACTGGTGAAGTTCCAAAAAATAACTCTGCTAAGAATTTCACCTTCAGACTCTGGCCCACCCTGGATTATCTGGTAATCAGTTAAGACAAGGACAGATCATACCCTGACAGAATCTACTCCCCACCTTGGGGGCTGGGGTCTCTGAATTAAATAAAAAACCTGAAGAGAACTTTTGTCCCCCCAACCTGTTTAGAGTCCCGTTTATGGAATGACACATAGGAACTCATCTAGACTCCCTCCCTGGGTCTCTAGTCTGTGGGATCCAACCTTCCAACCTCATCTTGAACTTCTGTCCCTCACTCGATTCAGCCACACTGACCTTCTTTCTCTTCCTCAAATCTGCCAAGCTGGCTCTGCCACTGGCCCTGGTCTGATGTGCCCACCTTCTCCCTTCCCCACAGTTTGTGACACACTGACTCTTCCTCATACCTACATCTGCTCAAATACCCCTTTCTCCAGGAAGCCTGTCCACGCCCGCCCTTGTACAATGCCTCACTGCTCTTCCTTGCTCCTCAGTCAGTCACTTTCTGTCACACTACCTGGATTTCTTTCCCCTTGAGCTCTTATCACCGTGATACCCTGTCTGTTCAGGTAAGCACTTGTCCACCCTCTTCCTCCTCTCAGCCATAAGCTTCTCCAGAGCAGGTACCTCATCTGACTCAGTAGGTATCCATCCTCAGGGTCTAGCTTCCTGACACTTGTGGGCACTGAGTAAATGTTTGTGGCATGAATAAATGTTAAACAGAAGGCTCATCAATGATCGTCTTTGTGGTTAAGAGGGCATCGTGGATTCCCCTTTGTGGACAAAAGGCTTTGATGGGTGAGTGACTTCTTACCTGTGTCCCCCTCAGGTAAAGAGAACCAAAACTCTAGCTGGCACTCTTGTTATCAGATATAATAATATAAATGCTTATAAACCCAAGGGGAACAGACATCCTTAGAACTGCATAGACCCATATCACTCCTGCTGCCTAGATGTTTCCAGTACCTGCTGCACCGGAGGATACGAGATGCTTTAATTTTAAATCTACAGCCACCCCTCACAGAAATAATGTGAATGAGACCTAGCATGCGTGAAGCACTTGATTTGATCCCCAGGACTGCAGAGAGAGAGAGAGAGAGAGAGAGAGAGAGAGAGAGAGAAATTTCCTGGGTGGGTTGTATCCCATATGTTTCTCCAAAAATTCAGCCTAATTTTTTTAAATAAGTTTTTTTCTCTCTCTTTTAGTTATAGATGGATACAATATCTTTATTTGTTTATTTTTTATGTTGTGCTGAGGATCAAACCCAGTACCTCATACATGCTAGGCAAGCGCCACAATCCCAGCCCCAGTTCAGCCTAATTTTACAAGTGACATTTTAGAAAATATTGGATAAATGTAAAAATCTAACTGAGTGTTCAGTTTAAAACACTGACCAAGGAAATATAATACAACTTTCATGGCCCCAATACTGAACCGATTAGAATATACCCTCCAGTAATTCAAAACAAAAATAATATTGAATTGTCGAATAAAATTTTATTTAAAAAAAAATTACAAATACGCTGAAATCACGTGACAGTCCCTATCCTGAGGGACTCACCGTTTCCCAGGTGCCAGGAACAGTGCCTTATACAACACAGAGCTCTCAATAAATGGAATAATGGATCCAGCTCTCCTGTTTCTTTCTTGAGCACCCCCACCCCAGCCCCAGCACGTGCTAACTTGACTTCTTGAGCAATCCAGCCGAGACTGAGCACATGGCTGGGACCAGGTCAGTATTCGTCACAGAACACAGGGACTGGAGTATCACATACCAGAGGATCATCTGAGGCCTGGCTACCTCTCCTATGTCAGCCCCATCTGGGCGGAGCTGGTCTCTGCTGCTGTAAACAGCTCTCCACGTGCTCCTGCCTGTTTCAGATTGGTTAGCAGGAAGGAATGTGATAGGCCCACTTTTGGCAAAGCCATTCTATTCCCTTCTCCAGATTCATCAGGTGGCTTGGAATAAATCATGGGTTACCTGCCCAGAGCTTGTCTGTGGGTGAAGACTGTTTTCACCTGGACTCTGTTGTCTGTGAATGGAAACCTTCACAGTGGGTGAGGACTTGGGAATTCATTTGCTATTCACATTTCAACATCCAAGTCAAGTTCATTTGAACTTGAGGCTTCACCCAACTGGTGTCTGTCTGAGCTTAGAACTTGGAAAAGCAAGGAGTAAGGGGGTGTAAAATAGGCTGGGGAAATGAAAATAAACACAAAATCCAGCAACAACAAAAATCCTGATGCTCTTCAACTCACACTTCTCCTTGGCCACCAAAACAGGCTGGCTGCATGACGGTTCCAGGTCACAGCGGACAGTCCCCACCTCTCTAACCCATTTCTAGCCCACATGGTAAAGCGACCAGAGAATAATGACGGAGAAAGCCAAAGAGTTTCACATGTAGTTGGTTTTAGATTGTAAGTCCAGATAAGAGCAAGCCTGAGGTGTTTATATCTCATATCTCATTTGAGATTAATTTAGTTGTATTCTTATCTGATATTTCTAGCCTGCTTTCTATTTTTCCATTGGTTTCAGAGTTCCCTTCAGGGAAGAAAGAGCTTTCACATGCCTCAAAATATTATTTCCTTGTATAAGAGCCAGAAAAAACAATTACCTACAAGTACTGGGTTAGGGCCTCTGCAAAGTTAATTCTGCCTCAATTCAAATTGTACGGAGTCAAGTATCCTATTGTTTATGCCTCCATCAACACCTTTACTGAGCACCTACTATGTACAAGTCACTGGAATCCACAGAAAGTAGAGAAGCTTCCTATAACATGATGGTTACAGTCTAGTAACGAATAAACAAGAAAACAAACAAAAACATCAAATAAAAGTAAATACTGTAGTGCATAGTGGTGCATACCTATAATCTCAGCAATTTGGGAGGCTAAGGCAGAAGGATCAAAAGTTCAAGGCCAGCCTCAGCAACTTTGAGAGATGTTGTCTCAAAATAAAAAGGTCTGGGGATGTAGCTTAGCAGTACCCCGGTTCAATCCCTAGTTAAAAAAAAAAAATAGTAAATGTTGGGCAGGTTATCAAAACGAGAGGGTATGTTGTAGGAACTGTGTTGCTATTTTGATAGCAGGAGGAACATTTGCCATGGGAAATGAATGATAAGCAGGAACTGGCCATTGAAGGACAGGTAGCAGAGCATCTGGGCAGAGGAAATGCTTCCCCATGTGAGGTTAAGGTGTTAGAAACCTAAGTTCTGATCCCCACACCTCTACAGCCACCTTGCAAGGGGCACCTCCAACCTTACTGTGTGACTTACTGACAATTCCCCCTCCCCTAGACCTTGAATACTAAATTTGGAAGATTCCCTGCTCCTCCCAGCTCCGTTTCCTCCTGAGCTGTCCCTACACTTCAGACAGGACAACTGTATTTCATTCTCACGCAAACACAACCCTTGAGGATCCTTCTTCTAGATGGCAACCATACATGGTTGGTGAGATCCTTCTCCATAACTTGGAGTCTTAAATGAAAGCAGAGAAAAACAGTGAAATAAATCACCCTTTGGCTTTGAGGTCTTCCAGGGCCCCTTGTTACAGGAATGTGAAAACAGGCGCATTCCATCTTGCCCTTTGTTGGAGAGCAATTGACAATAAACAGAGTTCAGCTTAGAATCTGTGCCGTAAAAGCAGAACACTGAACAAACCCAGCTTTCTCACCCAGGACATCCCTCCCCTGCATTCTGCTGATCTTTGCACAGGGTTCAAGCAAGTACACTTGGAAGATTTACGGGGAACTAAACTCAAAGCATTTGTTCCATGAATTCTCTGTTATTTTGACCGTACTGGAGACCATTCCACTAGCCATTATCAGAATCCACCCATCTTTAGTTCCTGTAAATATTATGTCTGCTCCAAACTATGTGAACTATTTCATAGCTGGAATATGAACCAGGCTGTGAAAACATGCTAATGGGAATGACATAAGGAGAGTATTAAAACTGAAACCAGAGGGGGGGAAATCAGTAGTTCAAGGGCTGATGTGTGGGTGGGATAGAGTGGGGAGCTCCAGCATCGGAGAGGAATTATTCGGCCCATGCTTGATTATTTAAATCCAGCAGCAAATGTATGCTGACACATTCTTGGGGGGCACTAGGGTGACTTTCATTACAGCAAGGACAAGAAGCCACGCTCAGTTCCCAGAGAGGTTATTCCTGTCGTAGTTGGTACTAATTGTTCCAGGCAATGGAGACCAGGGGAAGCAGCTAATATCAACTGTCAGTGATTCTTAGGAAGGGGAACAACCATGGGCAGCTGAGGACTAAATTCAATCTGATTGCAAACCTCCGATGCAGGGATCATCTCCAGTTCTTTGGCAGTCCTGGCCTCAAAGGCACACGATCACAGAATTAATGAGTTGTGGTGCGCATGCGTTCTCTGCCCCACCTCCCACTCTGCTTTACATATCCTACTCTTTGTCCAGGTCTCAAATGTCACGTCCTCATGTACTACTCCTAAACACCCAGGCAGAATTAGGAACATTTAAGAAGCTCCTTAGAACCACCTTAGGTTTCTCATTAGAGCACATTAGAGCACTGATCAACATGTGTAATAATATATATTTATTTACAAAGCAGTTGAGCTAATATCTAAAAGATAAGCTCCACAAATAAAGGGATCCTTGTTTTGTTGGCACAGTGGCACACACTTTGGGAGGCTAAAGCAGGAAGATCATAAGTTCAAGGCCAGCCTGAACAATTTAGCAAGACTCTGTCTCAAAATTTAAAATATGAAGTGCTGAGGATGTAGCTCAGTGGGAGAGCAATTCTGGGTTCAATTCTCAGTACCAGGAGAAAAATAAAAAGATAGGGGTCTTTGTTTTGTTCACTGATGTAGCCCCAGGGCACTCAAAGAAGGCCTGGTCCTAATAGCTGATAATTATTGAATGATTTTACTTAGTGTCTGCCTCCCCATTCCAGGAAGAAGATGGTTTGCCTACTTTACTACATTGGCTTTCTAGATCTAACACAGTATCTGGCACATAATAGCTGCTCAAAAATACTTTTTGAATGAATGCAAATCATAATAGCTAATTTTATTGAATGCTTGCTTGGGAATTCTGCTAAGTACTTTACAAAGATTATATGATTTAATATTCACCATGTTTCAATGATGACATATATTATTATGCCATTTTGTTTGAACAGGTTTGGTAATTTTTAAAATTTTTTTTAAAAATATTTTTAGTTGTAGATGGACACAATGCTTTTATTTTATTTATTTTTATGTGGTGCTGAGGGTCAAATCCAGTGCCTCACACATGCGAGGCAAGCTCTCTACACTGAGCTACAACTCCAGCCCTTGTAGTACTTTTTAAAATAATAATCTTATAATTTTCAAATTCACAGTGGAATAATTGAGCTAAATACTTTCTCCAGTATAGTAGATGTGCTCTGGTGGCCTAAGCAAACTTATTTCCCTAGGTGCCTACCACAGAGTAACTGATAAAGAGAGAATCTCAGTCTCATGGGCCTTAATTACATTTATGTTGCTTGGAATTAAATTACAACCTCAGCTCTCCTTAGGCTTTGAAGATGTATGTACACCATGCTGGTTGCATTGGGTTCATGTGAAACCACAGAACATGCAAAATGCTTGCATTCTAAGAGAGGAAACTAGAGGCAAGGAAAAAAACTTGGCCGAATCTTGCTCAAAGTGCTGGTTACACTGGCTCTGCCAGTGTCTTGGGCACCTGCGTGAGAGGCTAGTTGGAAGGCAGGCTGTTCCTTTCTCTGGGAACCATGCCAGCCTCTACCATTCAGCCCCATCTGATCTGGTTGAACTAGGTATGAAACAATCAATAACTCCACCTCCCCAGGTAAAACCCAAAGGGTTCAGGTGGGTGGGACATGGTTCAAGCAAGGATTGGACCAAATGAAAATAAACTGATCTGTCCCAGAGTAGAAGGAATTCTAAGAGAATTATTCAAATTGCATATGTTCCTGCTATGGGGAACCATCCCCATGAGAGGATGTTCCTCTCCTTTAACAAAGAACCTGGTGATCCAAAGACACCTAGTGTGAAAGTGGTCAGGTTGACCAGGGAAAAATTCTTGAGTTAAAATTTTACCTCTCTCTAATATTTCTATCTACTTTTCACCACTGCACCATCCCATGGATACCAAAGAAGAAATAGCACTGTCAAAAACAGGAAAAATGAAGACAACACCGTTAGTGTGTAAAGCTAATATGTTTGATTTAAAAGGACTGTCCATTAGTCTTAGGTATGTCCTTTTCACTTTTATAGGGTTAAAATGTCCTCTCATTTATGAGATGATGGTGATAATAAGTGACAATTGCTGTTCAGTAAAATTAAGTCAGCAACCTAGTTCCCAACTTAAATGACCTTTGCTTGCCCTTAGAATCCAACAGCAGAAAACCCCTGGGTTACTGTACAGTGGTGCTTTTAGAGGCTTCGGGTAAAGATCCTGCGAAAAGAGTCTTCCCCTTTCATTTGTGAATAGAGCTACAGGGCTGATGGATGGGCTCATCAGTCACGCACACAGCTATGAAGACTGACTGATTCAAACAAGCATCTTCAGCCAGGCATTGTGGCGCATGCCTGTAATCCCAGTGGCTTAGAAGGCTGAGGCAGTAGGATTGCAAGCTCAAAGGCACTGAGCCTCAGCAATTTAGAGAGACCCTAAGCAACTTCATGAGACCCTATCTCTAAATAAAATATTTTTTAAAAGGGTTGGGGATGTGTGGTTAAGCACCCCTGGCTTCAATCCTGGTACCAGTCAATCAATCAATCAATCAATCAAAAAATCTTCTCTAGGCACCCAATATCCTGTTTCTCACACGCCGACCTGCGCAAGAGCTCATTGCTCCTGCATGGTGCTATCTTACCTGTCAGGGACATGTCTGGTAACCTAATTTACATTAAATTTCAGGAGCTTACTTACCACAAGAGAATTTTTATTTTAAAACTGACACCTAAGGGGAGTGGCAAATGTGTAATCCAAAGGAATATATTGCTTACAGTAGAATTTTAGGGACAATGAGGGACTACTCCTTGACAAAGGGCACATCTATTCACAGCTGGGCCTTCATCTGGGTCTGTCCACGAATTATACCCCTTCACTCCACCTTGACTCTGCTGCTCCATTTCTAGGTCTTCTCATATCCCCACCTCTGCCACCAATCTCTTTCTCTCTCAATTTTTTTTTTTTTCCTTTTGCAAAAGGGTGTTGATATGTTGCACAGGCTGGGTTCACTCCAACCTCAGCCTCTTGAGTGGCTGAGATAACAGGTGCAAACCACTGACCCAGGTCTCCTCCTCATCATGCCAAAAAAAAAAAAAAGAAAAAAAAGTTATTTTTGTTTTATTTGTTTCATTTTTGGTATTTGAGATTGAACCCAGAGGCACTCTACCACTGAGCTACATCCTCAACTCTTTTTATTTTAATTTTTTTTGGTGGGGGGGCGGTACCGGGGATTGAACTCAGGGGCACTTGACTACTGAGCCACATCCCCAGCCCTATTTTTGTATTTTATTTAGAAACAGGGTCTCATTGGGTTGCTTAGTGCCTTGCTTTTGCTGAGGCTGGCTTTGAATTCTCCATCCTCCCGTCTCAGCCTCCCAAGCAGCTGGGATTACAGGTGTGCACCACCACACCTGGCTAAATTAAAAAAAAAAAAATGACTAGGGATGTAGCTCAGTGGTAAAGTGCATGCTTGAGACCCTGGGCTTGCTCCCCAGTACTTCCAAATAATAATAATAATAATAATAATAATAACAACAACAACAACAACTAGCTGAGCACAGTCATGCACACCTGTAATCCCACCAATTGGGGAGGCTGTGGCAGGAGGATTGCAAGTTGGAGGACAGCCTCAGTAACTTAGTGAGACCCTAAGCAATTCAGTGAGATCCTATCTGGAAATTAAAAAAAAAAAAAAAAAAGGTTGGGGATGTAGTTCCATGGTAAGGCACTCCTGGGTTCAATCCCCAGCAAGTCCCCCTCCCCCACAAAAAAGAACGAAAAGAGATGGAAGCTGAGAGGTCAAAATTGATGCCCTTGGACAGGGTCATAAATCTGGTTCACTTGCTGGAGTCAAATCTAGGCATTTAGAGATTCTGTCATCGTCCACCTTCCTCCCCTCTTCCTCAGTCACACTGTAAAAATGTCCTCAGTCACCTCCTCCAGCTTTTCAGGTCATCTTGGGTGTTCGATGTAAATATTGTCTCATTACTCCTCTTTCAGTGTAACCCAGATCCATTGGCTCTCAGAGACCAAGACACTCTGTATTCCTGGAAACAAAAAGAGATGATGGAATTAGAAAGGGGTGTTCGATGGTCTAAAAATGATCTTATATCAGACTTTCAAATATTCCCTGGCAGTGTCAGGACAAGAGGGAGACTTGCATGACACTTAAATATATTTACTGGGTAAATAGTAAGCACTTGCAGTTCCTGAATTAATCAGAATGAAGTTCATTATGATAAAGAGCCTGTGCCCTTTGGTTCTATTTGCATTAAGCAAGTTCCCAATTTCATTTAATTTCACTCACATCTCTGAAGGAAATTACAGGCGGTGAGACTAGCCAAGCTAGCCAAGGGGTGGGGGCAGGGAGAATTAACAAGTATATTCATCGGAGCAGATAAAGGGGAAAGGAGGTAGTGGTCTAAGATTAGAGAGAACAGATAACCTTTATATCCACCCCAATCCAGGAGAGTAATTTTACTTTCTTGTTTTCAACTTGAGGTTTGTATTGGCATATCTCTCTGGGTTTTTAAAACATGTTATCTGGTCATCTAAACCTTTTATGAAACATTTCAGGCTTGTATGTGCATGAGCAAATGAAGATTTATTCTATTTGACACTATAACTTCAAGATTTTTAAGGCATTCTTTTAAGAAGAACTCGATTGAAACCCCCGAAGCTAGATCACTATCTCTTGCCAGATGTTAACTTGGTTTCACTGACGGGAGTCCAGGGTAAGGTTTAAACTTTCTGGGCTTGGGGGTGTGGCTCAGTGGTAAACCACTTGCCTAGCATGCGCAAAACCCTAGGTTCAATCCCTAATGCTACAAGAAAAATAAAGATGCAGAACTGTTTTTTGGAGACATTTATTTGGCCTGGAATGTTTAACTCCATTGGTATACACTGCATATCAAGAAATTCTGCATTTTGATGGGGCATAGTGACACATGTCTGTAATCCCAGTGACTCGGGAGGCTGAAGCAAGAAGATTGCAAGTTGGAGGCCAGCCTCAGCAACTTAGCAGAACTCTAAGCAATTTAGCAATACCCTACCTCAAAGTAAAAAATAAAAAGGGTTAGGGATGTAGCTCAGTGGTAAACCTCCCTGGGTTCAGTCCACAGTAGCAAAAAGAAAAAAGAAAAGAAATCTGGTATCTTGATATGTAATATTTATTTTTTCATCTCTGTCCTCATTTCTATTTCTTTTGGGGAAATCAAAAAGCCCTCGTTTTTAATTGAAATGGGCAGAAAGAAAATACATCCATAACTAGACGTACCCACCCCAAATCCTTTGGGATTCCTTTATACTAACCTCCAAGAAATCTGGAAATCTCTGGGTGGGAATATGGGTAAATGATGTCATTCAACAGAATTAGGACCAGACGGAAAAATGTAGCCAAATCCTGAGGGGGTAGCACTGAATCCAGGCATTAGGTATGAAAGGCCCCCGACTGCTCCTGAGAGCATAAACAACTGCCAGCTGTGAAGGCAACACAGTTTCTGGGATGTGTCTAAGAGGCTAATGGCATTTCTGAGATGTGATGCGGGGTGGGGGCAGGGCGCATAACACCAAATACTGGGTTGCGGCAGACGCCGGGCATGAGGCCCAAGATTCCCACAATGAACTTGGACACGGTGGAACTATGTCATCTGTTGTTGGGCTGTAATCGGCAGGAGCAAGTTGCACGTTGAGCACGTTTTCTCCTGAATCCCGTCCTTGGCGACGGATCTAGACCTCAGCTCCAAGATCTGATGGAGAAATAAACAACTGGTAGACAACAACCCAAACAGCAACACGGTGGAGCGGCCCGGGAGCCCAGGCTCCGCCCCTGGGAGCCCCGCGCCAATCAGAAGCCTGTTGCTGGGGCCCAGTGTTTAGCCGCCTGACGTTCCCATGGAGACGGAAGAACGTTACACACTAAACACTGGCGACGTTGACGTCTATGCATTATATCCTTGGAAACGACAGAGTAAACGTCATCCTCCCCGCCTCCTCCCCCCACCCTTAGCGCCAGGGGCGGAGGGAGAGACGCAGGCGTCGCGGTCACGTGCGGCCAGCGGAGAGGGAGGCCGGGTGGGCGGGGCCTGTTGCTATGACGGCCGCTGTGGCTGTTGTTGTTTGGGGCTGCAATTAGAAAGTGCTGAGGCGGCAGTGGAGTCAGAACCCATTCTGGAAGAGTAACTCCCGCCCCCGGGCCAGAGAGGGTTCCCCAGCCCCTGGAAAGACAGGACACCCCTTAGGCTGTCCCAGCACGCCTCAGCCTCGGGTCCCGAGCCAAGATCTCTCTGTGCTGCCTGGGACTCCAGACTGAGGGCCAAACCCAGACCACTCCCTCCGCCCTCAGTTGGCCATAATTGTCAGGGTGCCCTCCCAAACCGCATCTCCTCCAGACAGCGGACCACAGAACCGTCTCTGACCGAACTGCCTTGCCCAGGAGACAGGAATGAAATCCAGCTTAGAGGACTGTCCCTGTTGAAGTAAGCCCCAGAGTCAAGTAGAACCAGAAAGAAGTTTGGGGATTTGACTTTCATGCTTTAAGAGCAGCAGAACTTGAGAAATGTATTCCTTAGATCTTGGGGGGGATGCCGAATAACCCCCATTCAGGAGGATTTCTTCGCCAAAGGACAAAATACAGAAATTCCTGAGGACTGTGATTCTTAAGAATGGGAAGGCCTGAAAAAGCTGGTCAGTGGCAACTGAAGCTTAGACTTGTACGTTGCTTAATTTTGTCTTTACAAGTCGGGCAAATATGAGAAATCTCTATGTGCCAGCCTCTTTTTTTTTTTCCTCACAGGGTTCTGGAAACAGTTACAGGAAGCGTGCAGCAACAGATTGTAAATAAAACCAGATGAAGAAACAGGAGTAGTGTCAAGATGACCATGTGAAAGCAACTCGTGAACAGAAGGTGAAGTTTGAAGATAAGGCACAACTGAGGGTCCCAGGACTTTGAATTTTCTTTAAATATCACGACCTGAATTTAAATTGCCTTTTTTTAGGGGAATACAAAAGGGGTATCATTGGATGGAATTAAAAACAAGCCATTAGCCTGAGTGCAGTGGTTCAGGCCTATAATCCTAGCTACTAGACCCTGAGGCAGGAGGTTCTCAAGTTCAAGGCTAGCCTGGGCAATTTAGTGAGACCCTGTCTCAAAATACAATACAATACAAAAGGGCCAAAAGTACAGCTCAGTGGTAGAGTCCTTTCTTAGTTAGCATTCATGAAGCTCTGCATTCCATCCCTAGTTCTTGGAGATGGGGGGCGGAGCCATTGGGGTGAGCACATACTCTTTCAGAGCGTGGAAGCATAATGAACATGAACATGAACATGAGTGGCATCTGAGATTAGCCTTGTTTCCCTCCATTTGTCTACCAACATGTATCAATTCTGTTTTCCATCTCTGAGGGACAAGCACCTCAGAGTTCCTTTCTTGCTGCTTCACATAGCCTCCCTGAGTCCCATTCAGACATCTTACCACCTGCCTACAGAATGTATCCATTCCCTTCCAACATTCTTTGCTCCATCCTCTGACCTGCCCATTACTCACTTCCCTGACACCCTTCTCTAAACGGTTCTCCCTCACCTCTCTTCCCACTCTGTTGCCACTCCCCAGGTTTCTGTGCAGTTCACCAGCGCTCCTAAAAACCTGCCTCATCCACCCAACTCCAGCATGATGTTTTCATATCTGGTCTTCACTTAATAGAAGACAGTAGCTTTGGAACTGCTGTCCAGTTCCAACCAAGGGTATAGTCAGTGGAACAAAGTCAAATTCAGCACTTTAAATCTCTCCAGATAATTGTTGAGATGCATACCACATATCCAACAATATGCAGACTGCTTATTATAAGACTGTAGGCAGGACAGCAATGTACTAATTCTGCCACTTTCAGGTAAGCAATGATAATCTCTATTCTGTCAACTAATGGTCAAACTAGACCCCTTTAAGAGTGTGGGTCGCTACCTCCAAGACTCCACCTAGAACATAAGGCAGAGAGGAGAAACCTCAAGTTCAGATTAATGGGAAAGCCTGACTTGGGGGTAGATTAGATTGGATCTGTTGTTGGCATGAGAATGAAGTGTTTATGTTTTGTTTCAGAAGGGAAAGCATTGATGTGATTTGCCCCCAGGCCTTGAATAACCCATCTTGCCATCTAGAAAGCAGTGGAGGAGCGTCCTTATCTTCCCAACTTTAAACAGAGTTGAGTTAGAGAAGTTTTGTTTACTGTACAATTCTATCTCATGATCTCTCCTCCAATTCTTTGTGTGCCTGTGAGAGTGTGTGTGTGTGTATGTGTGTTAGTCTTGGGATTGGAACCCATGTCCTCACACGTGCTAGGCAAACACTCTATCATTGAACTATCCCCAAGTGCTTTTATTTTATTTTGAGAGGGGGTCTCACTAAGTTTCCCAGACTGAACTTGAATTTGCAATCCTTCTGCCTCAGGATTCAGAGTAGCTGGGATTATAGGTACATGCCACCACATCGAGCTCTTCTCCAAATTTTCAGGCTAATCAAGGATGCAGCAAACCTCTAACGGTGACGGGGAAGGAGGGAAATATGAAGGAAAATTTATCTAGTACTTTTCATGTGACAAGGCAATATAAGGTACTCTCACATATATTCTTTTTTTTTTTTTTTTTTTTTTGGTACCAGGGATTGAACAGAGAGTGCTTAACCACTGAACCTCATCCCCAGCCTCCCTCCCCTTTTTTTTTTTTTTTTTTTTTTTTTTTTTTTTTAATTTAAGAGACAGTGTCTCACTGAGTTGCTGAGGCTGGCTTTGAACTCTCCATGCACCTGCCTCAGCCTCCCAAGCTGCTGGGATTACCGGCATGCACGACCATACCTGGCCCTATGTTCTCATTTTAACTTCCTAACTCCCTGAGAACTAGGTCCTCTGTTCATTTTGACAACCAAAGAAACTGAGGCTCAGGTAGTTAAATAAGGTAACCAAAGATGCAGTGGAGTCAGGTTCCAACCCAGTGTCCACTTTCAGATCTTCCATTCTTCCCACATCCTCACAATGCCCTGGCACACACAGAAAACCTCTTGGATCAGTCCACAAGTTTTCCTTCCCACAGGAAGTCTCTAGCCTCTTTCCTCAAATTTATTCAAAAGAAAATAGAGGAGGGATTGAAGATCTGCTAGAACTTCATGAAAAGGTGCTGACGCCATGAAGTAAGAACATGGATCCATCCCTGCCTCCTGGGACTCACCCATATTTCCTCATTGGCCCAAGATCCAAGGAGGCAAAGAGAGACATGCCCCAGAGCACACGCAACAGAAAGGTTTGGGCAGGTTCTGGGAGACTGTGACCTGCTCCAGGCTAGGGAGGGCACTACCTGAGTTCACCAGCTACCTGGAGAACTCTACCCAGATTTATCTGAAACCGTCACTTAGGACTAGCCCCACCTTCTCTTCTTCCCTCCTCCCCATGCCTGACCCTGCAGGGAATCACGTCCAGCACGAATTCCTCCCAACCTCAGATGCCTTCGGGATTTGAATGCATTTGAAGAGTTCCCTGCTTGACAGGCAGCATTAGTCAAGCAGAGTGGGTGGGAAGGGCATTTCCCGGTGACCCAGGGTTTGGAGGATGGGGAGACCCTCCTCCCTCCCTGCCTTGGCAAGCAGCTCCTGGAGCAGTCCATGTGGGTGGCAATGAGTCCAGACAAGCCAGAGGGTTTCTTGCTGGGCAGGAATGCCCACGGGCCACACCTTCCCCAGCCCTCAGAGCACCTCATCATGTCTGGACCTGAGAAGGGGGTGGCAGTGCCAGGGAGTGGGTTCTCCTGTGTCTGGCTCCAACAACCGGTTTATTGTGATGATTCTATTTGTGTTCCCTGTGTTCTGTTTGACTTGGCAGCAGGGGAGGGAAAGGGCAGCAGGTTCACTCCGGTTTGTACTGGGTGGTTCCTGCAGCCACACCCAGGCGCTGAAGCCTGAGGCTCGCACTTGCACCAGGGATACCTTTCCCTGGGGGCCCCGTGTGCGAAGGCAAGGTGTGGGAAGTATTTCCTTTTTCTGGGCCAGCCAGGTGTGGTTGGCATTTCACCTAGTCATGTATTACTAATGTCACCTACATTCAGGTCAAAGGGCAGGCTTCCAGATCACCCTGAGATCCAGGATCAGGGAACCCTGGTGGTCAAGTTCATTTGCCTCTACCACCTAGGAGTACCTTGATTCCTACTTCTAGAACCACTGTCTGACCTTCGTTCTCTACTTTGGGAAACTGCAGTCCCCAGAGTTGAAATGGACTTTGCGACGGTTCCTACAGTAGGGATTCTTTTCATTCAAGGTGGTAGCTAGCATTCAAAGACTTCGGGTCAGATCTACTCAGTCTTGGACTCTGGG